>NC_067405.1:5770349-6083994 GCF_009764475.1 Pristis pectinata | reverse complement strand
AGGTCCTGTACTGTGCTGTAATGTTCTATGTTCTTTATGCTTATCTGGGAAGACACATTTGGTTTAACGCTTCATCTGGAACTTCTGACAGTGCAGCACTCTCTCCCAACTACTGAAGTGATATACTGGACTAGATACTTTAGGCTCAGAGGTAACAGTGCTGTCACAGTAGATCGTCAGAAGCTACCAAAAGCCAGGCTAATATGAGAAAGGCTACCAAGGTGAGGTAAGGGTTGCTCGGACACTACTGTTCCACCACTGAGAACCAGTGCTTTCATCAGGGAACTCTCGCAGGAGAAAAGGGTGCAGAGGTGTGACTGCGGAACACATGGGGTTAACATTCCTCCAGCCTTCCCCTTGAGTAAGTGGAGACAACTTGACAAAACCAGACTGAAACAGTGTATGCAACAAATGCACAGACAGTGACCAGGAGGCTAATCCCTTCCCTTCAGAACTGGTGGGGGCTCAGGGGGTGTTGGGGGGGGGGGGGGGGAGTTTGTGTGTGTGTGTGTGTGTGTGTGTGTGTGTGTGTGGTGGGGGAGGGTGGAGTTGGTTGTGCCTCATTCACAGACCTGATGCTGATGGATTTCAGAGCTGCACGCATCCTGGAGTAAAGTGAACAGTGAACAGGTGGAAGCGAATGCACAATCGAAAGAAAAACATTGCAAGAGCCTGACGTCCTGCTGCGTGCAAGCTCCATTCCTTACTTAGTGCTGGTTTGTAAAAATCAGCCTCCTCTTCCACCCCTCAATTTTCAAAATAGAAACAGCTAAGAAGAGTCACCAGCGTTTCCATATGAATCAAGTAGGAACAGGAACATACGTTTCAGGAACAGCTTCTTCCCCTCCGCCGTCAGATTTCTGAACGGTCCGTGAACACTACCTCATTGTTTCTCTTTTGCACTATTTATTTTTGTAACAAATAGTAATTTTTATGTCTTGCACTGTACTGCTGCCACAAAGCAACAAATTTCACAGCAGATGTCAGTAATAGTAAACCTGATTCTGATTTAAAAAAAGATTAAGGCAGTTGTGTCTCCAATTAACTATTTGCTTAGAATATCTCTCCCTGGTTGCCTGGTATATTGAGGAAATAACTGTGTGAGAGCACACAACGTTCACAGAATTCACTTCTCCACCTACCTTCCTCCCCTGCAGCCTACCTAGGGTGAGTCAGTGACCGAGGGAACCAGAGTCTTCCTCAGCTAGAGGCCTCTTACCACTCTGTGGTCTAGTTGTACCAGAAATATCACCAGGGCTGGATTACTAAATGGTTCCCTCTGCTGCTGTGAAGGCCGGGAGATTCAACCTTCAGCAGTGTGGTGAGGAGCTTGCGTCAGAAGAAGCCACTCCACTGATCCAGTCATCTTGCAAGCAAAGGTAAGCCCTAGCCTTTCTGCCTGACTGTGTCATACAGAGAGAGAGTCATACAGCACAGAAACAGGCCCTTCGGCCCAACTTGTCTGAGCTGACCGAGAGACCCATATCCCTCTAAACCTTTCCTATCCATGTACCTGTCCAAGTGTCTTTTAAATTATTGCCCCTCAGGTCCCTATTACATCTCTCCCCTCCCACCTTAAAACCTGTGCTCTCTAGTTCTCGATTCCCCCAACCCTGGGAAAAAGTGAGTGCATCACCCTCTCTATGCCCCTGTGGTGTTGCCAGTAATATGTGGCAGTTAATGCTGTCTTTGGCAGTAAATTATAGCAAGGGTGTTTAAATATCTTTTCCCATTAACAAGAGAACCTTAAACAATGTCTTATCTTAAGAGTTGCTCATTGGTAATTGGTTTATTATTGTCACATGTACCGAGGTACAGTGAAGAACTTTGATTTGCATGCCGTCCATACAGATCATTTCATCACATCAGTACATCACGGTAGTACAAGGGAAAACAATAACAGAGTGCAGAATATAGTGTTCATGTATCATGAATGCAATTGTGTGGGAGTGACAGGTTACTGTATGAAAGCCTCTGAAACAACTCTGACCCTGTGCAGTTCTCAGCCACTTAATCCTAACACACCCTTAGTGAGGTCATTTGACTGGCTGTAGATCCAGGGTACCCTGTGCATTCTGGACAACCACAGAGCCCTGCAAGGTGCACTCAGGCTTCCTCTTTGATCAAAAATAGCAAAATTAGATTCACTTTCTCGCTCTGCATTCTTGCTTTACCGTTGGGAACTGTTGTCAGCAAGTGGACATTGAGTGCTTCTGACTGCCACTGTCCCAGACCCTGGATTGATTAGTGACTTTAATAGTGGTAGTGGCGAGCACGGTTGCTAAAACTGGATCCAGGAACAGGGGTTGGAAACTGTCCACAGCTCCCGTTCAGGCCAAGAGTTTGCCAGTGAAAGTCTGACCTTTTCTTGTGAAATATATTGAGGTCTAGGTTCAGAAATGAGAGACTTTCAAACCGTCTGTATGGTCATAAGGTAAGGGCAAGGTCAAGGTCAGACTTGGTTGGTCCCTGTACTTGGCAACACCTTACTGCCTAAGCTGTTGAGTGATACCCACTTGGACTAATAACTATCAATTAGAGAAGGGTGGGGAAGGGTGAATGCGAACTCTTGAGCTGTGAAGGAGGCCTCTTGATCCATTTTGTCTGTGGTAGAACCTCCGTACAGAACGTGAAAGCTCCACAACTATTAAAACTAAGGTCTTTTGATGAGCAATTTGCAATTCATAGGAACAAATGTCTAAATAAAGCTGATAAATGCAATGCTAATTATACAGAAAATTATTTCATTAATATTTCTTTCAAATGCAAATACTTTCCTTTGTTGAGAGCAACTGGAGATTCTACATTGTGACTGTCCTGTGTTAATTAATAACTTCAAACTAACTGACTTGGTTCTGGTGACCAATTAACACCTGTGTGTTGGGTCAGACATGCTCAGTCATGACTATGTGAAAATCTGAATGAAGGCAATTTTGACCTAACCAGAGTAAATTTGATGCAATCAGTGAAAGAGTGCAAGGTGAAAACGACATGTCTTGTTTCAGTAGAGAACAGCTGAAGGCCAGGCTGGGGTCTGACCAGTCACCAGACTGACCAAGCACAGACTGGGCCAGAGTCTGACCAGTCACAGGACTGACTGGTCACAGACTGGGCCGGGGTCTCACCAGTCACAGACTGACTGGTCACAGACTGACCAATCACAGACTGGGCTGGGGTCTGACCAATCACAGACTGGACTGATGGCTGACCAGTTGCAGGTTGACCAACTGCAGACTGGGCCGGGGTCTGACCAGTCACAGATGATTGAAAGACTGTCGAAAAGGGACAGAGACAGAGGAAAATGAAAGCATTGTGACCACCAAGTGTAATGACAGATCTACCTCTAATGCTCCCACATTTGGTTGTGATGTGCATTGGCAGGGCATTCAGTAGGTATATATTGTCCCTTTCTCTTAATTTATTACTGTACAAGTAGATGCAGAGTGTAGAAAAACTGTTAGGAAGGATAGGCAGTTGAAAGGGCAAAATGCAGTCAGGTGGATGGGCTGAAATGTGTCTACTTTAATGTGAGAAGTATCAGGAACAAGGCTGATGAACTTAGAGTGTGGGTAAGTACGTGGAAACTATGACGTGGTGGCCATACAGAGACTTGGCTGTCACAAGGGCAGGAATGGCTGCTGGATATTCTGGATTTAGATGTTTCAAAAGGGACAGGGGCGGAGGTAAAAGAGGTGGGGAGTGGCTTTGCTGATCAGGGACAGTGTCACAGCTGTAGAAAGGTGAGGATGTCCTGGAGGAATCATCCACTGAGTCAGTGTGGGTGGAAGTCAGAAACAGGAAGGGAGCAATCACTCTATTGGAGTATTCTACAGACCCCTCAATAGCAGCAGAGATGCTGAAGAGCAGATCGGGAGGCAGATTTTGGAGAGGTGCAAAAATAACAGGGTTGTTGTCATGGGTGATTTCAACTTCCCTAATATTGATGGCACCTCCTTAGTGTAAAGGGGATAGATGGGGCAGAGTTTGCTTGGTGTGTACAGGAAGGATCCTGGCACAGTATGTGGACAGGCCACGAGAGGAGAGGCCAGACTGGACCTGGTACTGGGCAATGAGCCTGATCAGGTTTCAGAATTCACAGTGGGAGAGCATTTTGGAGATAGCGACCATAACTCCTTGACCTTTACCATAGCCTTGGAGAGGCTATGTGAGGATGTGTGGGGCCATTTGTGAGGATGGTGTACGACAGACTGATAAACTGGGGCATGTCGATGTGAGGAAGGAGGATGTGCTGAAACTATTGAAAGACATTAGGATAGATAAGTCACCGGGGCCGGACGGGATATATCCAAGGTTATTACGGGAAGCTAGGAAGAGATTGCTGCGCCTTTGGCGACGATCTTTGATCCTCACTGGCCACAGGAGTATGTGCCGGATGATTGGAGGGTGGCAAATGTTGTTGCTTTGTTTAAGAAAAGAAGTAGGGATAACCCTGGAATTACAGACCAGTGAGTCTTACTTCAGTGGTGGGCAAATTACTGGAGAAGATTCTTCGAGGAAGGATTTATGGGCATTTAGAGAAGCATAGGCTGATTACGGACAGTCAGCATAGCTTTGTGAGGGGCAGGTCATGTCTCATGAGCCTGACTGAATTCTTTGAGGATGTGTCAAAGCACATTGATGAAGGTAGAGCAATGGATGTGGTGTACATGGTTTTAGTAAGGTGTTTGATAAGATTCTTCAGAAAGTCAGGAGGCATGGGATCCTGGGAAACTTGGCTGTGTGGATTCAGAATTGGCTCGCCCATAGAAGACAGAGGGTGGTGGTAGATGGAGCATATTTTGCCTGGAGGTTGGTGACCAGTGGTGTTCCACAGGGGTCCATTCTGGGACCCCTGCTCTTTGTGATTTTTATAAATGATTTGGATGAGGATGTGGGAGGGGGGTTAGTAAGTTTGCTGATGATACAGAGGTTGGTGGTGTTGTGGATAGTGTGGAAGGTTGCTGTAGATTACAACAGGATATTGATAGAATGCAGCGCTGGGCTGAGAAGTGGCAGATGGATTTCAACCCATATAAGTGTGAAGTAAAACACTTCGGGAGATCGAATTTGAAGGCAGAATACCAGGTTAATGGCAGGACTCTTTGCAATGTGGAGGAACATCTTGGGGTCCACATCCATAGATCCCTCAAGGTTGCCACACAGGTCGATAGGGTTGTTAAGAAGGCGTATGGAGTGTTGGCCTTCATTAGTCGGGGTATTGAGTTCAAGAGTCGTGAGGTGATGTTGCAGCTCTATAGAACTCTGGTCAGACCACACTTGGAGTATTGTGTTCAGTTCTGGTCACCTCATTATAGGAAGGATGTGGAAGCTTTAGAGAGGATGCAGAGGAGATTTACTGGGATGTTGCCTGGATTGGAGAGCATGCCTTATGAGGATAGGTTGAGCGAGCTAGGGCTTTTCTCTTTGGAGAGATGGAGGACGAAAGTGACTTGATAGAGGTGTACAAGATGATAAGAGGCATAGATTGAATGGACAGTCAGAGACTTTTTCCCAGGGCAACAAGGGCTAACATGAGGGGACATAATTTTAAGGTGATTGGAGGAAGGTATAAGGGGGATGTCAGGGGTAAGTTTTTCACACAGAGAGTGGTGGGTGCGTGGAAGGCACTGCCGGCAGAGGTTGTGGGGGCAGATACATTAGGGACATTTAAGAGACTCTTAGATAGACACATGAACGGTAGAGAAATAGGGGGGTATGTGGGAGGGAAGGGTTAAATAGATCTTAGAGCAGGATAAAATGTCGGCACAACATTGTGGGCCGAAGGGCCTGTACTGTGCTGTAGTGTTCTATGTTCTAAATGAAATTAAGACAGAGACACAGAGACTGCAGAATGAAATTACTTTTCTTACAATCATCATCAATATTTTACCAATTAGATCCAAAACTAATCTAATGAGACAAAATCTTTGATTGCATTGTGGAATATATTTCATGATTAAAAACACCAAAGGGTAAATATTTAACTCAAGATCATCATGACATTTTACTGTAACAATAAAGTATGCCTCAGTAGACAGCATTTTCACCTCTGACAAAAAAGGCCTGTAGATTCAGGTCACCCTCCAGAAAACGACACTTCAGATCTATACGAAGGTGTTTTAGATGAAATGTTCAACCAAGGGCCCACCTTGGCCCTTGCGCTTTATTTGTCTGCCTGCACTGCACTTTGTCTGTAACTGCAACACCATATTCTGCATTCTGTCTTTTTTTCGTTTCGTACTACTTCAATGTACTTATGTACGGCATGATCTGTCTGCTTTGCACTGTATCTCGGTACACGTGACAATAATAAACCAATCTGCTCTCTCCAGGTAAACATACATAAAAAAACGATAGTCAATATTTCGAAGGAGCGTATCTCTTCTATATTTAACTCTCAACATACATCAATAAAATAAACTATCTAGTCGTTAACACATTGCTGTTTGTGGAAGCTTGTTCTGGACAAATTGGCTGCCACATTTTGTACCGAGGTGTTCACTTCAAAAAGTACCACATTCATAATAACACTTCTTATGATGTCCTAAGGTTGTGAAAGGCATGCGCATTCTTTCGTTCACTGGCCGCTGTTCAAAGCTGCAAAAAATTTTTTTAAAGAAGTTTACTTTTTGCTGACTGGATGGCTCCTGTTCAAAATGAGTTTAGCAGTTTCAATGCAGCTTCCAGTGGACAGAAGCCGACAATACTTAATACATCTGATTTGGCACCAGATTAACAAACCCATTCACAGCAGCAGCCACAGGATGCCTATTGTAAGAGGTGCTCAGAGTTGAGGCCGAGGCAAATTGGTGGAGTGGAGCAAGGGAAATTTAATCTGGCCCATTATAGGGAGTTATATCTAACCATGTTACACCTGACCCAGGAGCATGAAATACTGTAGCCAGGGCCCCAGAAATTCCAGAGCCTAGAGAGGCAGTTTTGTTCATGGTATTCACAGTCAGAGTTTAGCTATTTGCACCTCAAATTTCCAGATTTAAAAAAGGGACTTGCATTTCTTTCATATCTTCCATATCCCCTTCAGGATGTCCTGAAGTACTTCAGAGCACAGCAAGCTCCCACAAACACTAATGCAGTAACACCCAGACAAACTTTTTTAGTGGTGTCGTCTGGGAGATAAATATTGGCCAGGACACTGAGGAGAATTTCTTCAGAGCAGTTGTACGGGTTCTTTTAGGTCCATTGGAGCAAATGGGAAGGACTTATTTGAGTAAGGTGCATTGCAACATTTTAAGGACAGATTAGGCATGGTAGGTTGAAACTCAGTTAAGGGTCCAGTTCCACAGTGACGAGGCTGACTGCCTCGACCTGAAACATTGGCCGTCCATTTCCCTCCACAGATGCTGCTTGACCCGCTGAGTTCCTCCAGCACTTTGTTTCTTTTTGCTCCAGATTCCAACATTTGCAGACTCTGTGTCTCCACCAATATGGTCCCTGCTCACTCTGCAAGACTGCAGTATTTCCAGCCCTGGGTTTAGAACATAGAAAACCACAGCACAGGAACAGACCCTTCGGCCCACCATGTCTGTGCCAACTGCGATGTCAACCTAATTTGTCTCATTTGCCTGTACATGGTCCATATCCCTCTATTCCCTGCCTGTTCATGTGCCTGTCTAAATGCCTCTGAAACATTGTTATTGTATCTGTTTCCAACACCTCCCCTGGCAGCGAGTTCCAGGTACCCACCACTCTCTGTAAAAACAAAACTTTCCCCCTCCATCTTAAACCCATGCCCTCTAGTAATTGACATTTCCACCCTGGGAGAAAGATTCTGACTGTCTCCCCTATCTATGCCTCTCATAATTTTACAAACTTCTATCATGTCACCCCTCAACCTCCAGTGCTCCAGAGAAGATAATCCAAGTTGTCCAACCTCTCCTCACAGCTAACACGGTCCAATCCAGGCAGCATCCCGGTGAACTTCTTCTGCACCCTCTCCAAAACCTCTACATCCTTTCTATAGTGTAGCGGCCAGAACTGCACACAAAATGTGGCCTAACCAATGTTTTATACAGCAGTATGTCCTGGTGCCTATCACCAAAATTCCTCATTCTGCTGAACAAACATTTTTCACTGCAGACCTGTACTTGCTTGTGAAATGTATTGAGGTCATGGTTCAGAAATGGGAGACTTTCAACTCATCAGCCTCGATTGCATCACAGAAGTGACAAGGCAGAAATTGTCATTAAAGTAAGCCATAAATCGCAAGAGTGGTTTATAACCCAAGTCTTGAGAGTTCACGGCTTCCGAAGCAGTTCTAGATGCTATTCGTTGATTTTATGGTGTAAAGGGCTTCATTTAAGGAATTATAAAAATCCCACAATGGGGTCAATTTGAATTACTTTGAATGGCTTTGGTGTAAAATAGAACAGGTGACGTGTAAATTGTTGAAACGTTTGGAAGTTTCACAGAAAAGATTGGTACTAAATCCAGAAATCAAGTCACTAAGAAATAAATGGAGATAGGCATGTATAGAGTTCCTTAAATGTCTCAAAGCACAACACAAATTTAATTTGCTCTGAAATGTAGTTGGGGCACTGTAGGGAACATCAACAACCATTTTGTGCACAGTGAAATCCCACAAAAGATGCCATGCAATAAATGACCATAGTTCAAACTTCTGCAAACGTAACATTGAAAGTATCCTGACTGGTCGTATCATGGTCTGGGACGGCAATTCGAATACGCAGGAATGTAAGAAGCTGCAGAGAGTGGTGGACTCTGCCCAATACATCACGGGCACATCCCTCCGCACCATCGGGAGTATCTACAGGAGGCGCTGCCTTAAGAAGACAACATCCATCAGCAGGGATGATCCATCTTCACCTACAGCAACATCCATCCCCACCATCCGGGCCATGCCATCTTCTCGCAGCTACCATCAGGCAGCAGGTACAGAAGCCTGAAGTCCCACACCACCAGGTTCAGGAACAGCTACTTCCCTTCAACCATTCGGTTCTTGAAACAACCGGCAAAACCCTGATCACTACAGCTTAGCAACACTATGACCACTTCGATCACTTTGCACTAAAATGCTGCAAGTAAGTTTTTCATTGCACATGTATTTGTGCATATGACAGTAAACTCGACTTTGACACGTGGTTTCAGTAGCACCAGGAGAACATTGGCCAGGATAGTGGGAATACCACCTGACATCTTTTGAATAGCACCATGAAATCTTTAATATCCATATAAACAGATAAATGAGGCTCAATTTAACATTTCCAGCAACACAGCACTCTCTCACTGCTTGAAGTAGTCAGGCTAGATTATAGTGCACAAGCTTTCGACTAGGTGCCAGCTAGGTTCCGAACTTTTTATTCATTGACAGGGTTTTGCTGTTGCCAGCAAGGTCAGCATTTAACAATTAGACTTAATTACATTCAGGAAGGTGATAGGGAGTCATCTTTCTACACTACTGCAGTTCTTGCGGTGAAGGTGTTGTTGGTTGGTCATAGTGATCATTTTGATCCAGTGACAATGAAAGACTGGCAGTGTATTCCATCAGAATAGTGCAAAACTTGGAACAGAATTTAGAGCTAGAAACATTCCAATGAGTCTGCTGCCTAAGTGGTAGAGGTTGTAGGCTTGGGAGATGCTTTATGAACAAAGCTTGTGTCAGGGGCTGAAGGGAGGCCTGATAGAACCATATAAAATTATGAGAGGCATAGATAGGGTAGAATCTTTTTCCCGGGGTAAAAATGTCAAATACTAGAGGACATGGATTTAAGGTGAGAGGGGGAGAGTTTAAGGGAGATGTGTGGGCAAGTTTTTTTACACAGAGTGTGATAGATGCCTGGAATGGGCTGCCAGGGGAGTGGCGGAAGCAGATATGATATGGCATTTAAGAGGCTTTTACAGAGGCACATGAATACGTAGGGAATGGAGGGATATGGATCATATGCAGGCAGAAGAGATTCAGTTTAATTTGGTATCGTGTTTGGCACAGACATTGTGGGCCGAAGGGCCTGTTCCTGTGCTGTACTGTTCTACGTTCTATGTAACGTAGGAGCATAAGGAAATAACAGCAGGAATAGGCCATCTGGCTCTTCAAGCCTGCTTGGCCATTTAATATGAACATGGCTAATCTGTCCCAAACCTTATCTCCTCTGAGCAAGTGCCTATAGACCTACATGTCTTGATCTTTCAAGAGTGTATCTGCTCTTTAAACACTCCCAATGATCTAGCCCCCACAACTCTCTGTGTAGAGAATTCCAGAGATTTGCCTCCCTCTGCAAGAAGAGTCTGGCTGCTCTCTCACTTACGGCAATGTTCTGACTCTAGTGTGCAGTTGGGAACATGCAGCTGAAACAAAAAGTTAGATGGTACAAGTTTCTGCATAGAGTTGGGCAAAAAATTTAGCCTCTGAAATAACAATGATTGTACTTGAGAAAGTAAAACATTCCAAGGACACAAAAGATGCTTTATAACATATATTTTGTTTCTTTACAGGGCTTCAAAGCTTAATTTTGCAAATCAGAAATACTGAAGTTTCTTACTGACTCCTGAAGGTAATCCAATAGAAACTATACCTCATTAATTTAACCTTACAATTTATGTTAGTCAACATGGGAACAGGAACCAAAATAGGATGTCTACCTCCCCAGCCCATTACACCATAATGGTCCATTTCTCACCATAGATGCTGCCTCACCCGCTGAGTTCCTCCAGTTCCTTTGTGTGTTACACCAGCGTTGATTTGTTTTATTTAAAATTCCATTCAACTACTTGGCTCCATACCCTTTTGTATCTTTGACTAGCAAAAAAACCTATCGATCTTAGATTTAAAGCATTAGCTACTGCTTTTTTTATTTTCAGGAAACAGTGCAACATTTAATGACTATGCAGGTTCAATATATGATACCTTTTACGATTTACAGGACAGCCTGGAAAAATCCAAGGCTAAATTCATTTGTATTTCAATATCATGCCTGCAAACATTATCATTGGGAACTTCCAGCAATTCCTAATACGGCGCTCTGGATCCTTGACTCTAGCCTGGGATTTGTCAGATGGCCACGAAGTTAGTGGATGCAGAGAAATATAGTATGTTGGCTAAATATACAAATGGGCTTCTGTGCATGACATGCAAAGTCACTTCAGATTAGTGGATCGACGTTACAAAAACACGCAATGCTACCCCAGTAAAACTGTCAACCCTTTGCAAGGTTTCATCCAAAAACATAGACAATTCCTTTCCCCTCCACAGAAGCTGCTAGACCTGCTGAGTTCCTCCAGCAGATTTTTTGTTGCTCTGGATTCCAGCATCTGCAGTCTCTTGTGTCTCCATCGCCCTTTGCTAGTTGCCCTTAAAAGGCATGGCACATTAAACTCTGGAGAAGAGAGAATCAAGATATTGGTGGTGGAGGGTTTCTGTGTTTTAGCAAGGTGAATGTGGCAACAAACTCTAAATGTTGCTGAACTTTAAGAGTATTTCTGGTGCTGTATTCATAGAGCCACACAGAGTCATTGGGTCATACATAGAAACAGGCCCTTTAGCCCAAATGGTCCATGCCGACCAAGATGCCCCATCCAAGCAAGTTGCATTTGCCAGCATTTGGCCCAGAACCTTTCCTATCCATGTATCTGTTCAACTGTCTTTTAAGAGATATTATTGTACCTGCCTCAACCACTTCCTCTGGCAGCTCGTTCCACATACACATCACCCTTTGTGTAAAAAAAAACTTGCCCCTCAAGTTCCTACCTTAAAAACATTCATCCAAAGGGTATTCCAACACTCTGCTGACTTGAGCCTTGTAGATGGTGGGAAGGTTCTGGGAAGTTAGGAAATGAGTTACTCTTCACCGAACACCCACTTGGCAGTGTTATCAAGAAGGGATAACATTAAGCAAAGCAACTTTCATTAAGGAATTAATCTGATTATATCCAACATTATCTCACGGTACAAGATGGCTTATGAAAAGAATTATTTTTAAGTTGTCTTCCAGTTTATGTACTGTTTATCTGTGTGATGGACAATCTTGTCCATCAGATTTACAACTAATAATGAAATGGGACAATTCAGGTCAGTACAGTTCTTGTAATATAGTCTGTGATTTACATCAATTTTGTTATTTTAAGATTATTAAACCTCAACATTTTACAGGAACTCTTGTATGCGACGTTCAGTTTCGTTTTATTAGTTCTACTGTGGACACAGTCCAGGTTACTCATCCATAACATTATTTCATCTTTAACCCACAGTCTTTTGAGTACATGATGGGAAGACTAACTACATGGGCTCAGCTGTCAGTGTCACTGTGCAGAGATAACAGAAACTCATCCAAACAACTTAAAACAATTCAGACAATATAAAGCAGGAAATTGGAGCTCTTGCATGCCACAATCTATTCCAAAGTGCATTGCATAGAATGGGTGAATCTAAGCTGTTCTATTGATGTATACGTCAATAGTGCATTCATTATTGTAAATAGTGCGGACACTATTATTATATGGGTGAATGATGAAGCCATCATTCTTTGTACCTAGTGTTGCAACCACTCATAGAGTCATGGAGTCAAACAGCACGGAAACAGACCCTGTGGCCTAACTGGTCCAAGATGCCCATCTAAGCTAGTCCCATTTGCCCACATTTGGCCAATATCCCTCCAAACCTTTCCTATCCACGTACCTGTCCAGGTGCCTTTTAAATGTTGTTAATGTACCTGCCTCACCCACTTCCTCTGGTGACTCTTTCCATGTACTGACCACCCTCTGGGTGAAAAAGTTACCCCTCAGGTTCCTATTAAATCTCTCCCCCCGCACCCTAAACCTATGTCCTTTCACCCTTGATTTCCCAACCCTGGGAAAAAGACTATGTGCAATTACCCTATCGATGCCCCTCATGATTTTATACACCTCTATAAGATCACCCCTCATTCTCCGAAGACTGCCCCTCATTCTCCTATTCTTCTGTCTGTAAGCAGTACAACCACTATCGTAAATGGCACAATAACTCTGGCTGTGCACTGTAAATGGCACAGTCACTATGGTTGTGCAGTTGAATAGCACAGAGATTCTTGTGTAGGTGACTGGTGTAGTCACTGCTGTGATGCAAGTGAATAGACAGCCTCTGTTACCTCACTTATGAAGTGGGTCTGCTGAACATTCTTCGACATTTGGAAAGAGGCTGAGACACAAAGGATTACAGACCACTGTTATCTGCATTGCTACAGCTGGAGTAGGCTATACTCATGGATCAGTAAATGAGTAAACCTCCTCAAAACCTCTTGGCTCCAATAAACCTGAAGTCATTGAGGATACCTTTAAATGGCACCAGTGGGGGTAATTCTTCCTGCAGATGAACACCAAGGTGCTCATTAATACACGGCCACCCAAACTGAAAGGGTAATTGTCCATTTAATATTGGCATCACCAAGTCTACAATCTGCACAGCTCCATGGTGCCGATGTTACCACTGGATCCAATTTGCACTAGGAGGAATTGTGATAAAAATGTGCTTGCAATTCGTGAAGCAAACTGGGAAATTAATTGGTAGCTGTGGCATTAAGCAAGACCAGTGCTACACAGCTCAATTCCATGGCCACAGTCAACCATGCTCTAATTTGGATGATGCTCAATCACTCAAGGTGAAATGGGACCCTGTCTGCTCGGCTTGTGGGCAGCATAATTACACACATTATTTCAACAACTGGGGAGTACTCCTTGGCCTCCTTGTCAATATTAGAGTCATAGAGCAATACAGCATGGATGCAGGCCCTTCAGCCCAACCAGTCCATGCCAACCATGGTGCGCACCCAGCTAGTCTCAACTTCTTGCGTTCGGCCCACATCCCTCTGAGCCCCGCCCCTCCATGTACCTGTCCAAGTGCTTCTTAATTGATACTATTGTACCTGCCTCAGCCACTTCCCCTGACAGCTCGTTCCATATACTCACCACCCTCTGCATGAAAAAGTTGCCCCTCAGGTCCCTTTTAAATCTTTCCCCTCTCACCCTAAACCTAGTTTTGGACTCCCCTACCCTGGGGAAAAGACTGTTACTGTCCACCTTATCTATGCCTCTCATAATTTTAAAGCATTCTATAAGATCTCCCCCTCATTCTCCTACGTCTCAAGGAATAAAGACCCAGCCAGGCCAACCTCTCCCTATAACTCAGACCCTTTAGTCCTGGCAAGATCCTCGTAAATCTTCTCTGCACTCTTTCGAATTAACCACATTGTTTCTATAATAGGGATACACAGAGCCCATTAACAGCAATGGGATAATGATCAAATTATTTTGCATTGACCTGAGAGGGTTTAACAATACAACTGAAAGGCTGCAACTCTGCAAGTGCTGCACTTAGTTCTGCAGCCTGGATTTCCAGGCTCAAGTCTCTGCAATGCGGCTCGTACAGGGCTATCAGCTGAGACATTCATAGTTTTCGTTAGCTCTTTGTGTCAATGCCCATCTGATACCTTGAAATCTTCTCTTTAAGACCCATCTCCCGACCTTCAAACCTCCTCTAAACACCTTCCCCTTAATCATGCATTGTTGGTGAGTACACTTAAATTTCAACAAGGTATCTCACATCTAAAAACTTCAACCAGAGCACATTGAACAGTCTTGTCCTCAAGCCTCTCCTTGTTTAATTAACCATTACCATTACCTATCTGGATGTATCACGGCTTGGCACGGCAACTGCTCTGACCAGAACCGCAAGAAACTGCAGAGAGTTGTGGACACGGTCCAGCGCATCACGGACACCAGCCTCCCCTCCTTGGACTCTGTCTTTACCTCTCGTTGTCTTGGTGTAGCAGCCAGCATAATCAAAATCCCCACCCACCCGGGACATTCTCTCGTTTCTCCTCTTCCATCGGGTAGAAGATACAGGAGCCTGAAGGCACATACCACCGGACTTAAGGACAGCTTCTACCCTACTGTGATAAGACTATTGAACAGTTCCTTTATACAATGAGATGGATTCTGACCTCACGATCTACCTTGTTGTGACCTTGCACCTTAGTGCACTGCACTTTATCTGTAGCTGCGACACTTTACTCTGTACTGTTATTGTTTTTACCTGTTCTACCTCAATGCACTCTGTACTAACTCAATGTAACTGCACTGTGTAATGAATTGACCTGTACGATCGGTTTGTAAGACAAGTTTTTCACTGTAACTCATTACAAGTGACAATAATAAACCAATACCAATACCACAGGGGCTGCAGGGGATAAAGAAGGCAGCTCACCACCTTCTTCGGGAACTAATAAATAGTCGTGAGAATCCCATGCGCACAGACAAATTGCCGTTAACGTTTAACCAGCAGGGCTACCTACAGTACCAATTCAAATCCATTCGCCAATATCCCAATTGTTTCTTCAGTAGCTGACAGTAAGCACATCATGTATCAGCCTGGCTCAATTGATAGAACATTTGCACCAAAGTCAGATCACTGAGGGCTGACTGAATTACTGCATCACCTAAACTGATGCACTTAACCTGGACCTTCAGGCCTTTTATAAGAGCTAAGGGGTTCTGTTGTCAGAGTTGCTGGGTTAAGGCTTCTGTTTTGGGCAATTCTAATGCAAATTGCACCCAAAATTGGATCCGTTTGAAAAAGGTTTCCCTATTGCCAATACCCCAATTAATTTTCCATTCATAGAACATAAAACGTTACAGCACAGTATGGGCCCTTTGGCCCACGATGTTGTGCCAACATTTTATCCTCCTCTGAGATCTATCCAACCCTGCCCTCCTACATACCCCTCCACTTTTCTATCTTTCATGTGTCCATCTAAGAGTCTCTTAAATGTCCTTAATGTATCTGCCTCCACCACCTCTGCCGGCAGTGCGTTCCACGCACCCACCACTCTCTGTGTAAAAAACTTACCTCTGACATCCCCCTTATACCTTCCTCCAATCACCTTAAAATTATGCCCCCTCGTGTGAGCCATTGTCGCCCTGGGAAAAAGTCTCTGACTGTCCATTCAATCTATGCTTCATCATCTTGTACACTATCAAATCACCTCTCATCCATCTTCGCTCCAAAGAGAAAAGCCCTAGCTCGCTCAACCTATCCTCATAAGACATGCTCTCCAATCCAGGCAACAACCTGGTAAATCTCCTCTGCACCCCCCTAAAGCTTTCACATCCTTCCTATAATGAGGCAACCAGAACTGAACACAATACTCCAAGTGGGTGTATTGTGGATGTTAAAAAAAAAGCAATTCAATGGATGTTAAGAAAAAAGCGTTAAAAATATTTCTTGGTAGGTTTAACAGCCCACGTTAATCTCATCCATCACAATCCAGCACTAGTGGCCTCCTTCATTCCACACTCAAGACTTGAGATCATCCAAGACTCAGCTCCCGTTGTCCTTGCCCTTATGTTTGCTGATCTGCACTGGTCGCTGATTAAGCAACATGCTACAAATTAACATTCTCAACCTTGCTTTCAAATACCTTAATTGCCTTGCCTGCCCCTTCCATCTCTGTAATCTCTTCCCATCCTATGATGTTCCTACATATCTATGCACCTCAGATTCTGGTTGATCATTTCTAATATTAATGGCTCCACCACAGGCAGCTGTGCCTTCAGCTGCAAGGTCCAAAAATTTAAATTTTTAAAAAAATTTTATTTACAGTGTGGTAACAGGCCCTTCCGGCCCAATGAGTCCGAGCCGCCCATTTTAAACCCCCATATTAACCTACCTGTACGTCTTTTAGAATGTGGGAGGAAACCAGAGCACCCGGAGAAAACCCACACAGACATGGGAGAACGTACAACTCCATACAGACAGTGACGGGAATTGAACCCCATCGCTGGCGCTGTAATAGCGTCGCGCTAACCGCTACGCTACCGTGAATTTCCACCCTGAATCTCAAAGCTTCTCTTTTGATACAGTCCTTAAAACACAGCTTTTGTCTTTGGCTAAGCTTTTGGGCATGTGGTGCAATATTTCCGAAAGGCCTCAAAATTACTTTTGTTCAGTAACACTCCTCTCAATTACGTTTGGATGTTTGGCAATGTTAAAAAGTGCTAGGTGAATGAAAGTGGCTGTTGTTGTGGTAGTGGAGGGAACTATATAAATATTGATTAATAATCATGAAAATTGACAAATCACAAAAAAAAAGCATTTTAAAATCACCGTGATAATGACTTGCTTTCAAATGACTTAAACCAAACTTATTTTCTAATTGAGGTACAGTGGTTAGAGCATCAGTTCAGTGGTCAGTGGTCAGTTCACTGCCCATCACAGGCTTGTCACTTCCTTCCATCCAGTCCATCTTCACCGTGCGTTACTTCAGGACGGCTAACAGTATCGTCAAGGATGCCTGCCACCCTGGCCATTCCCTTTTCTCTCTTCTACCTTCTGGGAGAAGATACAGGAGCTTGAAAGCCCAGACAACCAGACTCAAGAACAGCCTCTTCCCCACTGCTATCGGACTTCTGAACCGATCACCTCTATCACATCCCCTGCCACGTTCTCGGACTCTTAACTCTACCTCTTGAATTATTGTCACTTTCGCATTTCTTCTTGCACTACTTCAGTTTGCACTTCTGTACTTTGTACCTTTCCATTACTTTGCAGTCATCGTGTACCATGTACACTGTTTACTCTGTGAGCTTCACGCGAGCAAGGAATTTCATTGCACCCTGGTGTATATGACAATAAACTACTCTGAATTTGAATATTAAAACCTTTCAAAATTCCTCCTTGAGTATTGCTGCACTCAAAGATTTCAGCTTAATTTTCTGACTAGGAAGACTTATAATCACAATTAGCTAAGACCCCCAATGGTGTTAAACCCCTTCCCTGGTAGGGCATGGTCAGTTTTCTGGGCTTCTCCCACACTGCTTTTAATACTCATCCAAAAGATCAGGATGAATGCTGTTAAAACTCAGTAATCTTTTGCACTGGCTGTACTGATACTGTGGGGAACAACACCACTAAAAAACAGCACCCGAAAGCAGAAATGAACCTGCCTTTTATCAGATGAAGTGAGTTCCTCCAGCAGCTCGCTTTTGCTAAAGCGAATGCGCTTTTTGGAAGTGCACTTACAGTTCATGTGTAGATAATGACAGTAACCAATCTACAATTAGTGGCTACAACAGAACGTCAGGTGATTCGCCACCTGATTCCCCAAAGAACACGTCAAGAGTGTAATGGAATAATCTTCACTTGACCAGATGAATGCAAAAGAAATTTGGCATGTCCCCTTTGACCCTCGCCAATTTTTATCAATGCGCCATAGCTTTCCATCCGGATGCATCACGGCTTGGTACGGCAACTGCTCTGCCCGCGACCGCAAGAAACTGCAGGTAGATGTTGTGTATTTAGACTTTCAAAAGGCCTTTGATAAGGTGCCTCACAAGAGACTGATTAATAAGATGAGAGGTCATGGAATTATGGGCAGGGTAGCAAAATGGGTGGAGAATTGGCTGGTTGGCAGGAAGCAAAGGGTGGAAATAAAAGGATCTCGTTCTGGTTGGTTACCGGTTACTAGTGGTGTGCCGCAAGGGTCGGTGTTGGGGCCTCTCCTTTTTACCTTGTACATCAATGATTTGGATGATGGAATAAATGGTTGTGTGGCTAAGTTTGCGGATGACACCAAGATAAGTGGAGGAGTAGGGAGCATAGAGGAAATAGAAAGAATGCAGAGGGACCTAGACAGTTTAGGAGAATGGGCAAGAAAATGGCAGATGAGATTCAATGTTGAGAAATGTGCAGTTGTACACTTTGGAAGTAGAAATAAGCGGGTAGATTATTATCTAGAAGGAGAGAAGATTGATAGTGCGGTAGTACAAAGGGACTTGGGGGTACTTATACAAGATACCTTAAAAGTTAACCACCAGGTTGGATCGGTGGTTAAGAAAGCGAATGCTATGTTGGCATTCATCTCGAGAGGTATAGTGTATAAAAGTAAGGAAGTGTTGATGAGGCTCTACGGGGCGCTAGTGAGGCCTCATTTGGAATACTGTGCGCAGTTTTGGGCCCCGCATCTTAGGAAGGATGTGCTGACGTTGGAGAGGGTTCAGAGGAGATTTACGAGAATGATTCCAGGAATGAAAGGGCTTAAGTACGATGAGCGTTTGTCGGCTCTTGGACTGTACTCGCTGGAGTACAGAAGGATGAGAGGGGACCTCGTAGCGACATTTAAAATGTTGACAGGTAAGGATAGAGTAGATGTGGCTAGGCTGTTTCCCTTGGTGGGCGTGTCCAGGACCAGAGGGCACAATCTTAGAATTAGAGGGTACAGTTTCAAGACAGAGATGAGGAGAAGTTTCTTTACCCAGAGGGTGGTGAAATTGTGGAACTCCTTGCCACGCACAGCAGTGGAGGCCAGATCAGTGGGGGTGTTCAAGGAGGAGATAGACAGATATCTAAATAGTCAGGGTATCAAGGGATATGGGGATAAGGCTGGCAAATGGGATTAGAATAGTTTTTTTTTCTCTCTCTTTTTCCCACCCCATTTCTTTTTCCCTTTTCCTTGGAGCAGACTCGATGGGCCGAATGGCCTGCTTCTGCTCCCTTATCTTGTGATCTTGTGATCTTGTGAATTGTGAACACAGCTCAGCACATCACGGAAACCAGCCTCCCCTCCATGGACTCTACCTACATTTCTCGCTGCCTCGGTAAAGCAGCCAACATAATCAAAGACCCCACCCACCAAGACATTCTCTCTTCTCGGCACCCCCCCCCCCTATCGGGCAGAAGATACAAAAGCCTGAAAGTGCATACCACCAGGCTCAAGGACAGCTTCTATCCCACTGTTATAAGACCATTGAACAGTCCCCTTGAATGATAAGGACTCTTGATCTCACAATCCACCTCATTACGGCCTTGCACCTTATTGTCTGCCTGCACTGCATTTTCTCTGTAACCGTAACACTTTATTCTGCATTCTGTTATTGTTTTCCCTTGTACTACCTCAATGCACTGTGTAATGAAATGATCGGCACGAACGGTATGCAAGACAGGTTTTTCACTGTACCTCGGTACATGTGACAATAATAAGCCAAATTACCAATTTGAGTATAAGTCCAGGAACACTGAAAAGCTTGCCGCTCTCCAGGACGTAGCAGACTATTCCACCATCCTAAACATTCACTTCCTCTACCACTGGGGCAGCATAGCTGTAGTCTATGCAATTATGCGCCAAGAGTACGCAACACTGACAGCACCTCCCAAACCTGCAATCTCCATCTTCAAGACAGACAAAGACAGCAGCGAGAGGGAACACTACCACATACTGAATTTCAAACCCCATCCTAACTTGAAAATCCATTGTACAGTTGATCCTTCGTTTAAATTTGAAGATATTTGGAGTCCATTTATTCAATATTTTCACATGATATAGATCCCCTTTCAGTAACTTTCCAACTTAGAGGAACAGAGTTGACGACATAATATTGCTCTGTTTCTACTGAGGAATTTTAGTCCAGTCTTTCTTATGTTTGTTTTTTTTTTGAAATTTTTCTGTTTAGCTTAGTTTGGTTTGATATATTGTTTATAATTTTTCTTATTGATTTGGGTTTTTTTCCTCTTTCTTTTTTTTATTTATATAATAAATCTTTTTCTTTCCTTTCTTTTGTATTATATTCATTTACTAAGAGATCGTTGGAGCTACAGATTTTTTATATTTTATTGTTCTTTATGATTATCTATGCCATGATTGTTCTCCTGATCTCTTTGTATTATATGTACAAACATTGATGTTATATATTAATCTGTATTAATTTGAAAACTAATAACAAAGATTGAAAAAGAAAAAAAGAAAATCCATTGTGTTTGCTTCATTGATGCTGGATTCCTAGAATTCCCCAAACATTAGCATTGGAGCACTGTAACAGTTCAGAGAGATGGTTCACTACCATGTTCTCAAGGGCAATTAGGTGCCAGGGCAATAAATGTTGACCTTGCCATTGATGTCCGCAGCCCAAAAAACAAAAATAGAAATAAAAAAGCCAATTGCACAAATATATAACAAATTTTGACAAAAAAAACATTCGTTATTCAATGCCACTGCTAACAAATCTGATAATCTGGTCACTCTAACAGCTGATTAAATATTGCAATTTGTTCAGATCTTTACATAACAATTTATGCTGCACCGACCTCTAGACGTTGATTAAACAAAAGGAAAGCAGCAAAGGCATTGTTGAGAATGTTCATTGATTGGCAGAGTTACCAATAATTAAACAATGCATCTTTCGCAGTAAACGACTTTTCTGATCAAAGTGCAAAAGCCATACTTTGTTTTGAAACAATGAATCACTAATCATGGCAGTTTGGCCAGTTGCTGATAAGATAATGAACATCAAAGGGAATACAGGTTGACAGGCGCCCCTCAATCCCCAACCCCTATCACCATCGTTAGAGGTGAGTGGACAGACCACTTCTATAAAATTGTATTTACTGCACAGAAATGGGCCATTTGGCCCAAGTGGTCTGTGCTGATATTTATGTTGCAGGCAAGCCTCTTCCCACCCAAACCTCATCTCATAATATTAAGATAACTTTTTTTATCTTGAACGCTGGGATCATGTTAATTCAAAGGCTACAAGTGTTGGGTGGGACTGCTCCTCCAGATATTTTCTACAAAGGAGCTACCTACAGCGTGGACAACCACATGATTAAGAACCTAAAGTTGGAGAACCAGCCACAATCCAGTTGAGTCATGGAGTAGGTTCGAAGGGGGCTCTGCTTCATTAGGAGTTTGAGGAGCTTTGGTGTGTCACCAAAGACTAGCAAATTTGTTTCGATGTACGGGGGAGAGCATTCTGACTGGTTGCATCACCGCCTCGTATGGAGGGTCCAATGCACAGGATCGCAAGAGGCTGCAGAGGGTTGTAGACTCAGCCAGCTCCATCACGGGCACAACCCTCCCTGCCACTGAGGTCATCTTCAAGAGGTGGTGCCTCAAGAAGACAGCATCCATCATTAAGGACCCTCACCATCCAGGACATGCCCCCTTCTCATTACTACCATCAGGGAGGAGGTACAAGAGCCTGAAGACCCATATTCAACGATTCAGGAACAGCTTCTTCTCCTCCACCATCAGATTTCTGAACGGTCCATGAACACTACCTCATTATCCCTCTTTTGCACAATTTTATTTTTGCACAACAAATTTCATGACGTATGTCAGTGAGAATAAACCTGATTCTGATTCCATTTCTTCAGGTCTCAGGATACTAGGGATCTTAGGCTCCAAGTCCATAGCTCCTGGAAAATGGTAATACAAATAAAAAAGCCTTATGGCCTTTTTTATTTGTATTACCACTTCATCGGTCAAGACACTGAGCATAAGAGCCAAGAAGTCATGTTGCAGCAGTATGAAACTTTGGTTAACTTGCACTTGGGAGTACTGTGTGCAGTTCTGGTCGCCCCATTTCAGGAAGGATGTGGAGGCTCTGGAGAGGGTGCAGAAGAGATTTGCCATGATGCTATCTGGATTAGAGGGTATTATAAGGAGAGGTTGGACAAACTTGGATAGTTTTCTCTGGAGTGTCAGAGGCTGATGGGAGACCTGAGAGAAGGTTATAAAATTATGAGGCATAGAAAGGGTAGGCAGTCAGAATCTTTTTCCCAGGATAGATAATTAGTATTTTAAGGCATAGCTTTAAAGGGAGACGGGGAAAGTGTAAAGGAGATTGACAGGGCAATTTTTTTTTCAACACAGAGAGCGGTGGGTACCTGGAACGGGCTGCCAGGGGTGGTGGTGGAAACAGATCCGATCATGACATTTAAGAGGCTGTTAGATATGCAAGGAATGGAGGGATATGGATCATGTGCAGGCAGATAGAGGTTTAGTTTAATTTGGCATCATGGTCGGCACAGACATTGTGGGCCGAAGGGCCTGTTCCTGTGCTGTATTGTTCCATGTTCTAACCCAGTCCTCCCCTTCCTTAACGATTTAACACATCTCTCAGCTAACCACTTTGTGCTTTGGAGTATCTGTGGGCATGTGATCAAGCCCCTACCGGGCATGAGAATGCAGATACTTGGGCAGAAAGTGTGGAATGAAACTACCACTCGGAATAAACATCTAATCTCTGACCCAACAGTAAAGCCACCAATTTTGACCTGCCATGTAAAATATGGAAGGCTCAAATTGGATCAAAATGGTGCACAACTACTGTTACTGAACGAATGGTAGTATGGTCTGCAAACTATTTTTATTCCAACCCTGATGTAATACTCTGCCCACTTGACAAATATAACATATACAGTACATTGCTATGATATCTACTCTCACTGCAAAAGCAGGAGATGGATTCACTAACATTGAACTGAATTCATAATTATCACTTCAAGACAGCCATATACAAAAACAAAGCAATTATTCCTCTCTCCTACATAAGGCTATGCAGTTTTCTCTTAAATGCATCAACCCTATTTGCTGTACCTACTAGTTCTACATTTTAACTGTGCCCTGAGTACAGGTATTCTCCTGACGTCCTTATGAAATTTATTAGATATTTTAGATATTTGATGTTTATTTATTAGTCACATGTACATCGAAACACACAGTGAAACGCATCTTTGTGCGTTATTGAAAATGTGCTGGGGGCAGCCCACAAGTGTCGCCACTCTTCCGGTGCCAACATATCATGCCCACAGCTCCTAACCTGTATGTCTTTGGAATGTGGGAGGAAACTGGAGCACCCGGAGGAAACCCATGCAGACACGGGGAGAACGTACAAACTCCTTACAGACAGCGGTCGGAATTGAACCCGTGTCGTTGGCACTGTAATAGCGTTACGCTAACCGCTACACTACCGTGCTGCCCCACTGCCACGCCACCCATCTTCTCTCATAAGCTCACCTTCTTTCATAAGGTTAGGATGAGAAAAAGCAGAAGAGGGCTGTGTTGGACCATAAGATGTAGGAACAGGAGTAGGCCATTCGGCCTCAGGCCTGCTTGGATTGTGGCTATTTCTCCAACTGGAGGTAACTCACACTTTCTTTCTGTCTCACCATTTCTGCCTCTCATCATTTTGGCTCAGTTTTTCTCATTCTATTGGTATGGTCTGACCTGTTGGGCATGCCCCACAGCCTCACTAGTAATAACACATTACACAGACAAAGAAGCATAATGTGCTTTTAACAGTTGCTCTAAGACTACATTGACTCATTTGGTCTCACCTTAACAAAGATATTCCCTTTATTCTACCCATCCCTCACCCGCCTTTTCTGCTACTGAAAACTAACTTATTTCTCTCTTTCCCAGTTCTGATGAAGGGTCTAGTACCCGAAACATTTCAGCTTTCAAACATTTTATTTCAGATTTCCAGCACTTTTTCTTAAATAAGGAGACCCTGACTGTAACCAGTACTGGAAAGTGTGATCTCAAAAGCACACTCTATAATTGGAGCAAATCTTCCCCACATGTGCTCAATCCCTCTTGCAATAAAGTTAACGTCTTTGGTGGAGACATCTCTTCCTGTTGCCTGTTTGATTGTCCCCTATATATGACTGAATGTGGCTGAACTGCAAAGCTTTGATCTGATCTTTTAGTTGCAGGTTTGCTTAGCTCTATTGCATGTTGTTTTTGCTCTTGTGTTCAACTGTTATAGCTTCATCAGGATGGCATTTCATAGAGTTACAACAGCACAGAAACAGGATCTTCAGCCCAACTCATCCATGTTAACCAAGATGTCTTCCTGAGCTAGTCCTATTTGCCTGCATTTGGCCCATAGCCTTCCAAACCTTTCTTATCCATGTACCTGCAGAAATGTCTTTTGAGTGTTGTAATTGTATCCGCCTCTACAGCTTCTTCTGGCAGCTCATCATACAGGACTGTAACAGGCCGTTCAGCCCATCATGTGCTCTGCTCTCCCTTAGGTCTTCTCAGTGTCCTTTCATTATAGTTGCCTGCTCTATGTTTTGACATGTTTTCCTGATTGAACCTTTAACTGCTCTTTGAAGAGCAAAAGGACAGCAAGGGGCAAAATTGGTCCTCTTGAAGATCAGCGTGGACATCTATGCGTGGAGCCGAAAGAGATGGGGGAGATCTTAAATGAACGTTTTGCATCTTATTTATTTGAGAGACCGACACAGAGTCTATAGAACTGAGGAAAAAGAGTAGTGAGGTCATGGACTGTATCTGGATTACGGAAGAGGAGGTGCTTGCTGTTTTGAGGTAAATTAGGGTGGATAAATCCCCAGGGCCTGACAAAGTGTCACCTCGGATCTTGTTGGAGGCTAGTGCAGAAATTGCAGGGACCCTGGCAGAGATACTTAGAACGTCCTTAGCCATAGGTGAGGTGCCGGAGGACTGGAGGATAGCTAATGTTGTTCCATTGTTTAAGAAAGGCTCTAAGAATAAACCGAGAAATTATAGGCCGGTGATCCTGATGTCAGTTGTGGGTAAATTATTGGAAGGTATTCTGAGGGTATTCTAAAGGTATTTGGATAGACAGGGCCTGATTACGGATAGTCAACATGGCTTTATGCATGGTAGGTCATGTCTAACTAATCTTATGGAGTTTTTCGAGGTTACCAGGAAGGTTGATCAAGGGAAGGTGGTAGATGTTGTCCACATGGACTTTAGCAAGGCCTTTGACAAAGTCCTGCATGGGAGGCTGCTCCAGAAGGTTAAGTCACTTGGCATTCGGGATGAAGTAGTCAATTGGATTCAACATTGGCTTAGCAGGGGGAAGCCAGAGAGTGGCAGTAGATGGTTGTCTCTCTGACTGGAGGCCTGTGACTAGTGGTGTGCCGCAGGGATCGGTGCTGGGTCCATTGTTGTTTATCATCTATATTAATGATTTAGATGATAACTGGATCAACAAATTTGCAGATGACACCAAGATTTGGGGCATAGTGGACAGCGAGGAAGGCTGTCAAAACTTGCAAAGTGATCTGAACCAGCTGGGAAAATGGGCTGAAAAATGGCAGATGGAATTTAATGCAGACAAGCGTGAGGTGATGCACTTTGGGAGAATAAACCAGGGTAAGACTTACACAGTGACTGGTAGGGCTCTGAGGTGTGCAGTAGAATAGAGGGACCTGGGAATACAGATCCATAATTCCTTGAAAGTAGCATCACAGGTAGATAGGGTCATAAAGAGAGCTTTTGGCACTTTGGCCTTCATAAATCAGGGCACTGAGTACAGGAGTTGGGATGTTATGTTGAAGTTGTACAAGATGTTGGTGAGGCCAAACTTAGAGTATTGTGTGCAGTTCTGGTCACCTACCTATAGGAAAAATATCAATAAGCCTGAAAGAGTGCAGAGGAAATTTACTCGAATGTTGTCAGGAGGAGTTGTGTTACAGGGAAAGGTTGAATAGGTTGGCAGCTTATTCTCTGGAGCACAGGAGAATGAGAGGAGATCTCATAGAGGTATACAAAACTATGAGGGCTATAGATAGGGTGAATGCATGCAGGCTTTTTCCCCTCAGGTTGCGTGAGACTAGAACTAGAGGTCATAGGTTTAGGGTGAAAGGTGAAATATTTAAGGGGAATCTGAGGGGGAACTTCTTCTCTCAGAGGGTGGTGCAAGTGTGGAATGAGCTGCCAGCGGAAGTGGTAGATGCAGGTTCAATTGTAACATTTAAGAGAAGTTTAGATAGGTGCATGGATGAGAGAGGTGTGGAGGAATATGGTCTGGGCGCAGGTAGATGGGACTAGGCAGAAAACTAAACTAGATGGGCCAAATGGCCTGTTTCTGTGCTGTAGTGCTCTATGACTCAATGAACCAAGGTTGGTTTCCAGGGTTGTTAGTAATGGTGGAGTGTGGGATATGCTGAGCCATGAACTTACACACTGAGTCCAGTCTGAGTTTATCCCATTTGATACAATGATAATGCCACACAGTGCAATGCAGGGTTTCCTTGGTGTGAAGATGGGACTTTGTCACTACAAGGATTGTGCAGTGGTCTTTCCGACAATACTGTCATAATCAGATTGTTGAAGATGAGAGGAGAGAGATTTAATAGGAACTTGAGGTGCAACTTTTTCACCCAGAGAGTGGTCAGTATATGGAATGAGCTGCCAGAGGAAGTAGCTGAGGCAGGTACATTAGCAACATTTAAAAGATACTTGGACAGGTACATGGATTGTAAAGTACTGAGGGAATGATGGTGTTGAATGCCATCAGATTTCTGAACGATCCATGAACCCACAGATACTCCCTCATTATTCCTTTTTTTTGCACAATTTATTTGTTTCTGTAATTTATCAATTTTATGTCTATGCACTGTACTGCTGCCGCAAAACAATAAATTTCATTTCATATGTCAGTGATAATAAGTCTGATTCTGAGGAAAGGTTTAAAGGGATATGGGCCAAATGGGACTAGTTTAGATGGGAATCTTGGTTGGCATGGACCAGTTGGGCCGAAGGGCCTGTTTCCGTGCTGAGTGACTCAAGTAGGTTTTATCCTTTGCGCTGGTTCCCTCACCACTTGTTATAGATCCACCTGGAAGCTGTATCCATCAGCTCTTGCCAGCTCAGTCATTAGTACTGCTACCAAGCCACGATTGCTGATGCACACAGAAATCCCCTTTGCTGCTCTCAGTGCTTCTTCCAACCGTTGTCCCACACGCTGATTCATCAGCTGAGCGAGAACACTAGATAATCAGGAGTCTTCCTTGTCTGTGATCCAAAATCCAATTCCCAGGACCACTTCTACCTGATAACATTCCACAGCAGCATCACATTGAGGGTGTGTCAGTCCTGTGACTGGGAGGAGTTGTACTCAGGAAATGTAATGGATGCTGGATGGAAGCTATGAATGTGTGCAGGTCAGGCTATTCTCTGAATTTGTGAAGACTTACTTTGCAAGATTGACTGGGCTGGAAAGGACCTTCTGTCAAATCTGTGCCTTGCTTGACAAAGTGTGGTCGGCATCTTTCATAGTAAATGTAGTGGTTTTGATACAACTGAATAAATACTGAATAAAAACTGAATAAGCCATTTCAGAGGGCACTTAAGAGTCAAACACATTGTTGCAGAACAGCTTTCCTTCTTTGAAAGACATCAATGAAACAAATGAAATTTTACGGTTTGTTAGCTTCAAGGGTTAGGCTGGTGGAGACACAGGAGACTGCAGATGCTGGAATCTGGACCAACAAACAATCTGCTGGAGGAACTCAGAGGGACAGGCAGCATCTGTGGAGGCAGAGGGACAGTCGACATTTCAGGTCAAGACCTTGCATCAGGACTGAGACTGTAAAGGGGAGATAGGCAGTATAAAGAGCAGAGGGATAAATAGCTAGTATAAAGAGGTGAGGTTATTCAAGCTAGTTTCCTTTAAAAATTAATTCCAGATTATTTAACATACTTGAATTAAATTTCCTTGACATTTGGACTCATGTCTGTGAATTGTTAATCCAGGCCTCTGGAATATCAATAACTTTATCACCATGCCACCAAAACACCTAAACGGAGAATAAACTGGTTTATCTGTCCCCCAGCTACCAACCAGATGGTGGGTAGGAAGACGATTGGGTAGAGGGGTGAGGAAGGGACTGGTTGATGGAAAATCCTTAGCTTGAAGTATTTTAAAGCAGTGGTCTTTAAACTTGAAAAAATGATTTTGAAATTTGCTTCAGTGGAATGGAGCTCCCATTCCAATTGTTGCCATCTGAAGTTGAGTATGTATGAGATATTTCTGCAGACAAACGAGTACCAAGTTCTGTGGCCAGATTATCATGGAAGGGCACAGAAATGAGGGCTTGAGTTATAGGGAGAGGTTGGCCATGCTGCATCTTTATTCTTTGGAGCATAGGAAAATGAGGGGTGACCTCACAGAAGTTTATAAAATCATGAGGGGTATGGATAAGGTGGACGGTCATAGTCTTTTCCCCAGTGTTGGGGAGTCAATAACTAGAGGGCACAGATACAAGATAAGAGGGGAGAGATTTAAAAGAGACCTGAGAGGTAACTTCTTTACACAGAGGGTGGTGAGTACCTGGAAGGAGCTACCAGGGGAAGTGGTCGAGGTGGGTACAATTGCAACATTTAAGCGGCATTTGGATAGGTACATGGAGGGGAGGGGCTTGGACAGTTATGGGCCGAACGCGGGCAACTGGGACTAGCAGGGAGGATGTTGAGGTTGGCATGGACCAGTTGGGCTGAAGGGCCTGTTTCCATGCTGTATTACTCTATGACTCTAATGGAGCCCAATGTTCCAAGGCATCACTGGGTGAGTACTGCATTGTCAGCACCTTTTGAATGAAGGATTAACCTACTGCCCTGTCCTTTTTCACCATAGGATCAGAAGGGTCCCATGGCACTACTCAAAGAAGAAATTCTGTACTGGCAACGGATTGTCCAGTTTGATCAATCTATTTATTGATCAAACTGCACAATCTTTCATTCCTCTGTGAGACCTCATTATACACCAATTACTTGCAACAGCAGCTTCACTTCAAAAATACTTAATTGACTGTAAAATGCTGTGGGATGTTCAGAGATTGCAAATGCTTTTCCTTCTCATCTTCATCAGATCTTTCTATCTCTTCCAATCAGAGTTGGAACTGATCAGAAACGCAATGCACCATGGCGCAGTTACTTCGTTGATGTGGTGAATGTGGATAAGCCGCAGCCTCAAAACTTGAAGAAAGGCCAAGGGAGGCAAATGCTGGAAGTGCACGTGATAATTAATTCTGTCTTAATCTGTGCAAGGATTCATGTTTACCTTACGTGGCACTCAGGGGTGGACACTGCATGAGGATGCCCCATCTAGTGGATAGCGTGAACATTAATGACTCTGACACTTTTATTCCAAGCCCTCTGATCAGTTTGGACTTTGCTATTTGTAAGAGGGTTGCAAAACCCTTGTTAATAAAGGGATCGATATTCCATTGCACTTTTATTTTAAGAGCAAGGGAGCTCACCCCAGTGTCCTGGTCAGGATCTTTAACTCAACTGATACTGCAATTACCTTGTTAATGCATTAAAGGCTTTGCTATGCAGAAATTGGCTACCAAGGTTCCTTCATTACTGCACTTTAAAAGCATTTTGTTGGCAAGACAGCATTTGGAATGTGCTGAAGTCATGAAAGATACAGGATAAATGCAAGTCTTTCTCTCAAGAAAGCAGCACTGACAGCACAAGGTCAAAAGTCCCATGGCATCTCAACTGCAAGTAATGTCAATACCAACAGTTCAACGTGTGCTCGGAAGAGACAACACCATTCGCATCTTCAAACCTACATTCACACCAATCCCACTCACCGAAGGTTATCACCACACATCAATTCCTTCTAAATCAAAGAAGAGAGATAGCCAGTATAAAGGTGTGAGGGGAAGGAGTGGAACGCTTGCCCCACATCTCCCCCTCATCTCTTTACACTGGCTGTCTCCCCTCTATATTTCAGTCCAGATGAAGGGTCACGGCCCGAAATGTAGACTGTCCATTTCCCTCCACAGATGCTGCCTGACCCGCTGAGTTCCTCCAGCTTCTTGTGTGTTGTTCCAGATTCCAGCATCTGCAGTCTCTTCTGTCTCAATTCCTTCTAATTTGTACCCAGATACCCCAAATCTAGTGGTGAGAGCAAATAATTGGCTTCTAAAATTATAACTTTGATGGAACAACAAGATAAAACAGTAGGAAAACTTGACGCATAGATGTATAGACCTTTGCTTTTGACTGGATTGCCACGTACCATTGTCAATCCAAATTATGATTTTACCACTTATATTTAAGTTGGAATTAGAATTGGTTTATTATTGTCACACGTACTGAGATACAGTGAAAAACTTAGTTTTGCAATCCATCGATACAGATCATTTCAAAACATGGGAACATTGAAGTAGTACAAGGGAAAATCAACAAGAAAGTGCAGAATATAGTGTAACAGTTACAGAGAAAGTGCAATGCAGTTGGACAATAAGTTACAGGGGCTATGATGAGGTAGATTGTGAGGTCAAGAGTTCATCTTTAATGTACAAGAGGTCCATTCAAGAGTCTTATAATAGCAGGATAGAAGCTGTCCTTGAGCCTGGTGGTACCTGCTTTCAGGCTTTTGCATCTTCTGCCCGATGGAAGGGGGAAGAAGAGAGAATGTCCAGGGTGGGTGGGGTCTTTGATTATGCTGGCTGCTTTACCGAGATACCAGAAACCTTGTAATCTGGCACAGGGTTTGAGTGTCTAATGTACTGCAAAGCAGGGCATGAACTATGTCAATGGATTTGACATCCGTCAACGAATTTCTCTAACTTCCAGTAACCACTCCCCTCTGTTTTCCCTTCCCCCCCACCCCTTTGTTTTCCCTCATTCCTGTGGCCCCCTCACCCCTTCTTCCCCTCCCCCGCCCCATGACCTGCCCATCACCTCCCTCTGGTTCCCCACCTCCTTCCCTTTATTCCATGGTCTACTGTCCTCTGCTATCAGATTCCTTCTTCTTTAGCCCTTTACCTCTTCCACAACCTCCCAGCTTCTCACAACATTCCCTTTCATTTCCCCCTCCCACACTCACCTACCTTCCCCTCTCACCTGGCCTCACCCGCCACCCTGTGCTCCTCCCCCTCCCCCCCATCTTCTTATTCTGGCTTCTGCCCTCTTCCTTTCCAGTCCCGGTGAAGGGTCTCGACCCGAAATGTCGACTGCCCATTTCCCTCCATAGATGCTGCCTGACATGCTGAACCCCTTCAGCATTTTGTGTGTGCTGCTCCAGATTCCAGCATCTGCGGAATCACTTGTGTCTATGTCAATGGAAATCCCGAATGTCCAACTCAGATGGATACCTTGGTCGTTCCAAGGTCAAGGTCTGGGAAAGTTGCTGTGATACCAGGAAAGAGGCATAAATTATTCCAGGGTGTTTTCCCCCACTTCTGCCAGGCAGGCTTAAACTTTAACTAGGTTAAAGCTCCTCAGTTTCGTTTTGGTGCTTGTGGTTGAAGACTGGGTAGAAAATGAAGGGTGCAACAATTTGATTTCATTGGAGATTGCTAATTTATTAGAGAGTAAAGGATCATTTATATACATGTTATTACACTATAGCAGACTGGACACTTCTATTGAGGAAATTAATATCCCATATTAATGATAGGGCATGTTGGAGAACAGCAGTGGTCAGGTAAAGTGATACTGCCCAGTGGCAACAGGGAATCATCAGAGCATCTCGGTAAATTTTTAAAAATTTTTTGTTTTTAATTTTATTTACAGCGTGGTAACAGGCCCTTCCGGCTCAACGAATCCGCGTCGCCCATTTTAAACCCAAATTATCCTACTCGTACGTCTTTGCAATGTGGGAGGAAACCGGAGCACCTGGAGGAAACCCATGCAGACACGGGGAGAACGTACAAACTCCTTACAGACAGCGACGGGAATCGAACCCCGATCGCTGGCGCTGTAATAGCGTTGCGCTAACCGCTACACTACCGTGCTGCCCCAATAAAGCAACCAACATAATCAAAGACCCCTTCCACCCCGGACATTCTCTCTTCTCCCCCTCCCATCGGGCAGAAGATACAAAAGCCTGAAAGCACGTACCACCAGGCTCAAGGACAGCTTCTACCCTGCTGTTATTAAGATTATTGAATGGACCTCTTGTATGATAAGGTGGACTCTTGACCTCACAATCTACCTTGTCATGGCCTTGCATCTTATTGTCTGCCTGCACTGCACTTTCCCTGTAACTGTAACACCTTCTGCATTCTGTGATTGTTTTCCCTTGTACTACCTCAATGAACTGATGCGATGAAATGATCTGTATGGATGGAATGCAAAACAAAGTTTTTCACTGTACCCGGTACATGTGACAATAAGCAACTCACTGATTTAAATTTACCAATTTTACCTGGCAAGATGACCAAGGTATAAAGAAATACAAGATTAAATTTTGGTATACTTAGCTTCAATGGTGGAAGTCTTTTAAGAGATTACAGCTTGGTGTATGTCTGTTGAAAGACAGAACCACAGCACAAAAGCAGAGAGGAAATAACTCAGAAAAATCAGCATGCCACAGAAGCAGGAGCCCCTTCAGTGTGAAGATGACACACTTGGGGCAACACAAGAGAGAAGGCATAATGTCAGCTGTTGGACATTTGATAGATTCTTACAAATCCTCAGCAACCTCTCACATTCTTTAATAAAATTAACACCAATAGCAGCAACAAAAGCTGTAGAAGTGGATCCAGAAGAGATGGGAGTTGAATCTGTTTAATATAATGTTGTGTTATACTGTATTGGAAGGGGAATGTGGAAAGCTAAAGCAGCAATCAAAGCCATCAGAATTAAATTATATTTCAAATGTGTGTTAAAAAGCAAAATATTATATCAAAGAAGGATCCCTATCCTCACGCCCCATTTTCAACACTCTAACAAACTTCTACAGATACACTGTTGAAAGTATCCTGACAGGTTGCATCATGGCCCGGTACGGCAATTCCAATGCGCAGGAACGTAAGAAGCTGCAGACAGTAGTGAACTCTGCCCGATACATCATGGGCACATCCCTCCCCACCACTGAAAGTTTCTACATGAGGCGCTGCCTCAAGAAAGTAACACCTATCATCAGAGATCCCCATCATACCACCTTCTCGCAGCTACCATTGGGCGGGAGGGACAGAAGCCTGAAGTCCCACACCACCAGGTTCAAGTTATTTCCCTTCAACTGTCGGTTCTTGAACCAACCTGCACACCTCCTTAGGATCTTATATGCACAACCCTAATCACCACCTAAGTATAGCAACACTATGACCACTTTGCACTACAATGGACTTTGTTTGTTCTAATTGTGTTTTTCCTTGTAAAAGATTATTGTGTATCTGATGCTATGTGCCTATGATGCTGCTGCAGGTAAGTTTTTCTTTGCGCCTGTGCATACATGTACTCGTGCATAGGACAATAAGCTCGACTTTGACTCAACCCCTCCTTACTACTTTAGAAAGTCCTATGTAGAATTAACCACAACAGGACATTTTGCTCAACTGATCAGAATCAGAATCAGATTTATTATCACTGACTTACATGATATGAAATTCATTTTGCAGCAGCAGTACAGTGCAAAGACAGAAGATTACTATAAATTACAAACATAAATAAATAGTGCAAAAAAAAGGAATAACGAGGCAGCGTTCATGGGTTCGTGGGCCGTTCAGAAATCTGACGGCGGAGGGGAAGAACCTGTTCCTGAATCGTTGAGTGTGGGTCTTCAGGCTCCTGTACCTCTGCCCCGATTTATGTTCCATTTCTAACCTCCCATCGCCTTAACATCTCACCCTGTCAATGCCACCTGCTATGCAATTCTCTCTTCTGTATTTCTGCAATTCTTCTTCCCCTCCACCATCAGATTTCTGAACCCGTGATTCTCATTATTACTTTTTTTGCACTAATTATTTATTTTTGTAATGTATGTATTTTTATGTCTTTGCACTGTACTGCTGCCTCAAAACAACAAATTTCACGTCATATGTCAGTGATAATAAACCTGATTCCGATACATATACAGTTCTAATGAATTATCTACAGCTGAAATAATGAAATGTTAATTTATTTCACAAATGTTATGGTCATAGAGTCGTACAGCACAGACATAGGCCCTTCGGCCCAACACATTCATGCCGACCAAGATGCCCATTTAAGCTCGTCCCATTTGCCTGCGTTTGGCCCGTATCTCTCACAACCTTTCCTATCCATGTACCTGTCCAAGTGTCTTTTACGTGTTGTACTGTACCTGACTCAACCACTTCTTCTGGCTATCTGTTCCATACACCCACCACCCTCTGTGTGAAGAAGTTGCCCCTCAGGTCCCTTTTAAATCTTTCCCCTCTCACCCTAAACCTATACCCTCTAGTTTTTGATTCCCTTTCCCTGAGAAAAAATCTGTGACCGTTCACCCTATCTATGCCCCTCATGATTTTATACACCTCTATAATGTCACCCTACGCTCCAATGAATAAAGTCCTAGCCTGCTCAACCTTTCCCGACAACTCAAACCCTTGAGTCCTGGCAACGTTTCTGTAAAACTTTTTTCCACTCTTTCCAGTTCCTCTTATTTTCTATTGTCACCCAACGTAAGGTAGCTATTGATGAATCCAATAATTGGGTGGTGAAAATCGATTTAAAAGCAGCTTCTAAGCATGAATTTGATAAATATTTGAAGAAGAACTGCAGGAATAGGAGGAAAGTGTGGGAGTGACTGAACCATTTATAGAATCATAGAACAGTACAGCACAATACAGGCCCTTCAGCCCACAATGTTGTGCCAACCTTTAAAACCTTGCCTAAGCCTATCTAACCCCTTCCTCCCACATATCCATCTATTTTAAATTCCTCCATATGCTTATCCAGTAAGCTCTTGAATGTGACCAACGTACCTGCCTCCACCACCGCCCCAGGCAGCACATTCCATGCCCCAACCACTCTCTGGGTGAAAAACCTCTGATATCTCCCTTGAACTTCCCACCCATTACTTTAAAGCTATGCCCTCTTGTATTGAGCATTGGTGCTCTGGGAAAGAGGCGCTGGCTGTCCACTCTATCTATCCCTCTTAATAGAGCTGGCATAAACTCAATGGGTTGAGTGGCCTCCTTCTGTGCAGAACTGGCCAGCGATTTATTTGGTCGTAGTGTATGTAATATATATATATTATTTCCTTCCTTGAAATGAGGTATTAATCACAGGCTGGATAGGGCAGCGAGAGCTAGTAATGGGGGTGGATATGATCCCTTGGACATATCAATCCCTGGTATTCGGTACAGCAAAGAAAGAGATTACAATAAAGCCCCAAGACGAGATATTTTACGCATGTCAGAGGCATCAGATTAACCTCTCGGCCCCTGGCGACTGGATAGTTCCAGTGTCGCCTTACTGTTCCGTTAGCCCAATGAATCAAAGCTTGTGACTGGAAGTGGTAGGTGACAGAGTAGAAAAGCGGCAAGATTAAACACAACCAAAAGCATAGAGGTGGCCGGTAAAGTGGGAGAGATAAACTTAAAAAATAAAGAAGACAACAGCAAAACAAAGAGAGGGAGAAAATGAATGAGAGTTCATGAAAGAGAGTCAGAACAAGAAAGAGGGTTCAGACTGCGGTGACAGTGAGCACAGCCCATCGAACGTGACCCTTTTGCTGTAAGGCGAGGGACAAGGAACCAGGAAGATCAAGTTACCAAGGGGCACAGGCACCTGCTCTCCATAAAACATCTTACATCATTGACATGAGATCTAGGGATAAGAGTGAAACCCTGAACGGTATAAACACAAATTAAACCTGAACAAGCTCTAAAACCCTCACTGAACTCCACATCACCCCTCTTCAGATCCTTCTCCTGTGTCCCTTTGCTTCCAGGCATCTCCCCTGAAGTCTGTGACTGTGTTAGGCACAAGTTCCACAGATTCCACAAATTGGGACTATTTTTCTTTAGAAAAGAGAATGCATGGAGCTGACTTGAGGGTTATACACCATGGAAACAGGCCCTTCAGCCCAAATGGTCCATGATGCCCATCTAAGCAACTCCAGTTTGCCAGCGTTTGGCCCATAACCTTCTAAAGCTTTCCAATCCACATACCTGTCCAATTGTCTTTTAGAAGTTGTTATTGTACCTGCCTCAACCACTTCCTCTGGCAACTTGTTCCATAAACACACCACGCTTTGTGTAAAAAAAGTTACCCCTCAAGTTCCTATTAAATCTCTCCCCTCACTTTAAACCTATGCCCTCTAGTTCTTGATTCCCCAACCCTGGGAAAAAGACTGAGTGCATTGGACTTGACTGGAGGTCTTGACTTGTGGATGGGTGCAACACAGTAGATGTGGCCAGAGTATTTCCATTGTGGGAGAATTTAGAACACAGAACAGCAGAGGAACAGGCCCTTTGGCCCACCATGTCTGTGCTGAACACGATGACGAATTAAACTAAATCTCTTCTGCCTGTACAAGATCCATATCCCTCCATTCCCTGCATATTCATGTTCATCTAACAGCCTCATAAACACCACTATTGTATCTGCTTTTACCACCACCCTGACAACCCTCTATGTAATAAACTTGCCCTGCACATCTCCTTTAAATATTCCCCTTCTCCTTGACACTACTTGACATTTCTCTACTGTGGGAAAAAGATTCTGACAGTCTACCCTATCTATGCTTCTCGTAACTTTATAAACTTCCATCAGGAACTTGGAACAGGCAATAGGCTTTACAGCCCTTTGAGTCTGTTCCTCCATCAAAATCTCGGGTAATCTGTATACCAACCTTTACTCTACATTCCTGAACAATTTCAGTTAACAAAAAAAATGTATCATTCTCAGATTTAAAAGAAACAATTCTCTCAACATCAACCGTCATTTACAAAAGTTCAAAATTTCCTTCATCTTCTGTGAATAAAATTGTTTTCCGAACTTCACTACTAGTTTTAGACCTTCCAACTGATAGAAACAGTTTCTATCTAGTAATCAGAAAACTTCAGTCAAATCACCCGGTAACCTTTCAGATTTCAGGTAATACAATGATAGATTGTGCGATCCCTGTTCATTAGCGTAAAGCTTTGCAGCGCCAGTGACCCGGGTTCAAATCCGGCCACTGTCTGTAAGGAGTTTGTACGTTCTCTCCGTGTCTGTGTGGGTTTTCACCGGGTGCTCCGGTTTCCTCCCACATTCCAAAGATGTACAGGTTAGGAGGTTGTGGACATGCTAAGTTGGCGTCGGAAGCGTGGCCACACTTGCGGGCTGCCCCCAGAACACTCTACGCAAAAGATGCATTTCACTGTGTGTTTCGATGTACATGTGACTAATAAAGATACCTTATCTTATCTTAACGTTTAGCATCCATGTATCATTCTGGTAAACCCATATGGCGCTCCAAGGCCAACAAATGCTTCCTGAAGTGTGGTGCCCAGTTCTCCAAGTGTGGTGGAAACAGAGTTCTGTACAGCTGTAGAATTAACATTTATGTTGAAAGGCCAGTATTCCATTGATAACTTTCTGTAACTATCCATGACATTGTAATGGTCTGTGTCATGGACCTTCCAAGTCAATTTTGGACATTCTAACCTTTCACTGTGTAGAACGTACTCCTTTCCAACCTCCTTAGGTTGTTTGCCCACATTGAAGTCCTTTTGTCAATGTTTTGCCTGTTTGCTTATTCTATTAATGTGACAGGTCCTCCATGACCCTGTTGTATAAGACTATTGGATAAGCCGCATTTGGAGTACTATGTGCAGTTCTAGTCGCCCCATTATAGGGAGGATGTGGAGACTTTGTAGAGGGTGCAGAAGAGCTTCACCAGGATGCTGCCTGGAATAGAGAGTATTAACCATAAAGACAGGTTGGACAAACTTGGATTGCTTTTTCTAGAGCGTCAGAGGCTGAGGGGAGACCTGACAGAAGCTTATAAAATTATGAGAGCCATAGTAAGAGTAGATGGTCAGTGTCTTTTTCCCAGGGTAGAATATCAAATACAAGGGGCATAGCTCTAAGGTGAGAGGGGGTAAGTTTAAGGGAGATGTGCGGGGAAAGTTTTCTACACAGAGAGCGGTGGGTGCCTGCTAGGGGTGGTGGTGGAAGCAGATATGATAGTGGTGTTTAAGAGGCATTTACATAGGCATATGAACTTGCAGGGAATGGAGGGATACGGATCACGTGAAGGCACATGGGATTAGTTTGATCTGGTATCATGGTTGGCACAGGCATTGTGGGCTGAAGGGCCTGTTCCTATGTTCTATTGACTCTTCAAGTCTTTTTGGACATTCTAACTTTACACCATTTAGAGTCCTTTGCCCACATTGAAATCCACATGTCACAGTTTTGCCCCTTTGCTTATTCTGTCATGTACATAAGATAAGATATCTTTATTAGTCACATGTACATCAAACACTACAGTGAAATGCATCTTCTGCGTAGAGTGTTCTGGGGGCAGCCTGCAAGTGTCGCCACGCTTCCGGCGCCAACATAGCATGCCCACAAACTTCCTAACCGGAACATCTTTGGAATATAGGAGGAAACCGGAGCACCCGGAGGAAACCCACGCAGACACGGGGAGAACGCACAAACTCCTTACACACAGTGGCCGGAATGAGCCCGGGTCACCAGCACTGTAAAGCATTACGCTAACCGGCTACACTATCGTCACCTGCCCTGTGACAGGTCTTCCATGACCCTGAAATCACCCAGTTGCCTCTGTGTAACACTGCTCGGCCCATCCGTTGCCCCTGGCACAGACTTTCCTGAAGCGCACAGGGCCTGGTGCAGAAAGACTGCTGTACTCACAGATTGGCTTTGGCAGCCTTTGAGTCTTCCCCACCACTGGCCCCCCCACTAACTCACCAAGTTATCTTTGACATTTAAAAACATTCAATAACACTTGGGACAAGTTAGAAAATAAAAAATATTGTTAACAAAAATTTAAAATGTTTTTTTTACACTTCAAACACAAAAATTATTCGTATATAAAAAAATTTAAACATTAAAAATAGCTTACATAAATAATAAAAAGCCTTTTCCCTGACAGCTAATTCCTCCCATTCATTTGACTGAGGATTGATGTACTTGTGTAGCGGTTAGCGTAACCTTATTACAGCGCCAGCGACCTGGGTTCAATTCCGGCTGCTGTCTGTAAGGAGTTTGTATGTTCTCCCCGTGTCTGTGTGGGTTTCCTCTGGGTGCTCCAGTTTCCTCCCACATTCCAAAGACGTACGGGTTAGGAAGTTGTGGACATGCTATGTTGGTGCCGGAAGCGTGGTGACCCTTGCGGGCTGCCCCCAGAACACTCTACGCAAAAGATGTATTTCACTGTGTGTTTCGATGTACATGTGGCTAATAAAGATATCTTATCTTATGTTTAAGCTGGTGCAGGTTCAATATGCCCAACATGACAGCTGGGGAGCCTGTGAAAGATTGCACTGTCCCATGACACTCCTTGAGGAGTCCACTGCAGTAGCACAAGGGCACTCACCACTGGCTCCAGTGTTAGAAACTAGGACTTCTGTAGGGGAGACCACATGCCAATGCTCATTGGTGGGGCAGAGCTGGAGAGAGTTAGCAGCTTCAAATTCCTAGGCATTAACATCTCGGATGACCTGTCCTGGGCCCAGCGCATAGATGCAATCATGAAGAAGGGTGTGCCAGTGTCTCTACTTTCTTAGAAGCTCAATGAGATTTGGCATGTCACCAAATACTCTGGCTAACTTCTACAGATGCACTGTTGAAAGTATCCTGATTGGTTGCACCATGGCCAGGTATGGCAATTTCAATGCACAGAAATGTAAGAGGCTGCAGGGACTGGTGGACACAGCCTGGTTCATCAAGGGCACAGCCCTCCCCACCACTGACAGCATCTACAGGAAGCACTGCTTCAGGATCCTCACCATCTGGATCATGCCCTATTCTCGCTGCTACCATTGGGTAGATGGTACCGAAGCCTGAAGTCCCAACACCACCAGGTTCGGGAACAGCTACTCTCCTACAACCATCAGGTTCTTGAACCGACCTGCACAACCCAAACCCTACCTCAGCAACAGAACACTACGGACCACCTCTTGCACTACCAGGGACTTGTCTCTGATTGTGTCATTTTTTCCCCACTCAGGTTTTGTTTTCACACTGCAGTCTTTTTTTCTCTCTTTCTTCACTGTCTTATATAATTTATATTCTGTATGTTGTGTGAACCTACATGCCTGTGTTGCAAGCAAGTTTTTCATTGCACCTGAACCTCACCATACTTGTGCACGTGACAATCAACTCGACCTTATGTGTATAAGCATTGGTATATTTGCCTCAATATCTTTGGCAATTTAATGCTTCCATTAACACTGCCTATAATACCACCTTTTTGAGTCGCAAGCAAACTTGGTATATGGCTTTCTACGATAAATACACTGAATATTGTGGCCCCGATACAGATCCTTGCAGGAGATTACTACTCACAATCCACCCACAGAGTTCCTGCCCATGATTCCGAGTCTCTGTCTCCAATCACTCAGTCAATTTCCCAGCAGGTCAATAACTTGCTTTCAATGTAATGACCAAGTTTACCTAACAGTCTCTTATGGAATGCATCATCAAATGCCTTTTGGAAGTCCAGTTACGTAACATCCACAGGTAACTGCCTCTCCCTGGTCACACCACCTGGGCCATGCCATCTTCTCGCAGCTAACATCGGGCAGGAGGTACAGAAGCCTGAAGTCCCACACCACCAGGTTCAAGAACAGCTACTTCCCTTCAACCATTCAGTTCTTGAACCAACCTGCACAACCCTCACCAGGTAGTCCTCAGTATAGAAACACTATGACCACTTTGCACTGCAATGGACTTTTTTTTGTTCTAATTGTAAATTGGCAAAGTGGTTTATTCTTGTCACATGCACTGAGGTACAGCGAGAAACTTTGTCTCGCATGCCATCCATACAGATCATTTCACCACGTCAGTACATTAAGGTAGTACAAGGGAAAACAATAACAGAATACAGAATGAAGTGTTACAGCAACAGAGAAAGTACAGTGCAGGGTAGATAATAAGGTGCAAGGCCACAACGAGATATATTGTGAGGGCAAGAGTGTTCTTTCTTGTATAATTTATATTTATGTTCAATTCATGTTTTTTCTTAATTTATGTTTTTCATGTGAACGGTGCTTAAATGATACTATGTGCCTGTGATGCTGCTGCAAGTAAGTTTTTCATTGGACCTGTGCATGCATGTACTTGTGCATATGATAATAAACTTGACTTTGATTTTAATTTATGTTTTTCTTGTGAATGTTGTGTCTCTAATGCTATGTACCTGTGATGCTGCTGCAAGCAAGTTTTTCATTGGACCTGTGCATACATGACAATAAACTCGACTCTGACCTCTTTAAAACATTCAGTCAGATTCATCAAACAGGGTCAGCCCATTACAAACCCATGCAGGCTCTCTCCAGTCAACCAAAAATTTTCAAGGGACCATAGATCCAAGATTGTCAGCCTGGTCAGACCCCAGTTGGAGTACTGTGTTCAGTTCTGGTCACCTCACTACAGGAAGGATGTGGAAGCCACAGAAAGGGTGCAGAGGAGACTTACAAGGATGCTGCCTAGATTGGGAAGCATGCCTTATGAAAACAGGCTGAGGGAACTCGGCCTTTTCTCCTTGGAGTGACGGAGGATGAGAGGTGACCTGATAGAGGTGTATAAGATGATGAAAGGTATTGATAGTGTAGATAGTTAGAGGCTTTTTCCCAGGGCTGAAATGGTTGCCACAAGAGGACGCAGGTTTAAGGTGCTGGGGAGTAGGTACAGAGGAGATGTCAGGGGTAAGTTTTTTACTCAGAGAATGGTGAGTGCGTGAAACGGGCTGTCGGCAACGGTGGTGGAGGTGGATACGATAGGGTCTTTTAAGAGACTTTTGGATAGGTACATGGAGCTGAGAAAAATAGAGGGCTATGGGTAAGCCTAGTAATTTCTAAGGTAAAGGGACATGTTCGGCACAACTTTGTGGGCCGAAGGGTGTGAATTGTGCTGTAGGTTTTCTATGTTTCTATGGTTACTATAAATTCAACTGGAAGATAATGAAGAGAACTCCCTTATTCACTACACTGTGGAACTTGTGAAGACAGGAAGGAATTGAGGCAAATAGTTTAGATGACTTTGAAAAGAAACTAAATGATTACATGAGAGAGGATAGGAAGAGATGATGAAAGGCTAAGAGGAGGCAGATGGAACGGGAGGAGACTCCTGTGGTTATAAACATCAAGCAGACCAGTTAGATAAAAGACCTGATTCTATGTCAATTATTCTATACTGTGTAAAGCACTTTATGTGACCACAGGATATCACAAAGTACTTAACAACTAATAAAGTACTGCTAAAGCTTCAAACAATCTGCTGGAGGAACTCAGCTGGTCGAGCAGCATCTGTGGGAGGGAAAGGCACTGTTGACGTTTGGGGTCGAAACTCTTCATCAGGACTCAACAGCCTGACGATTCCTGCCCCTACCCTCCACAGATGCTGCTCCACCCACTGAGTTCTTCCAGCAGAATGTTTGTTGCTCCAGATTCCAGCACCTGCAGTCTCTTGAGCCTTACTTCTGAAGCTTAATCACTTTATACTGTAGAAAAAAATACAACTCATAGGAAGCTCCCATAAATAACAAAGTGACTTTTTTGTGTTTTTTTTAATGATGTCTGAAGGGTAAATAATGGTCAGAATAGAAGGCATAACTCCCTTGTACTTCTCTGTAGTGTTACAGTATCTATTATATCCACCTGAGAAGGTAGACAGGGATTTGATCTGATACCTTGTAGGAATGACAGTGTCTCTGAAAGTTCAGTACCACACTAGGTCCATCGGCCAGAATTATGTGTTCGGGGGCAGTACGGTAGCGTAGCGGTTAGTGCAACGCTATTACAGCGCCAGCGATCGGGTTCGATTCCCGTCGCTGTCTGTAAGGAGTTTGTACGTTCTCCCGTGTCTGTGTGGGTTTCCTCCAGGTGCTCCGGTTTCCTCCCACATTGCAAAGACGTATGGGTAGGTTAATTTGGGTTTAAAATGGGCGGCGCGGACTCATTGGGCAGAAGGGCCTGTTACCACGCTGTAAATAAAATTTAAAAAAAAATTTAAAGATCTAAAAGTCTCTAGATAAACCTCTGAATACACAACTTCTTGCCTCAGAGATGAGAGTGCTATCTATTGAGGAAATAGTTCAATATTTCCTCAATATTGGCTTTGGCACCCTGGCCTTCATCAGTCAGGGCATGGAGTATAGAAGTTGGAATGTTATGTTGCAGTTGTACAAGAAGTTAGCGAGGCCACATTTGGAATATTGTGCTCAGTTTTGGTTACCCTGCATCAAGCTGGAAAGAGTGCAGAGATTTAGGATGATGTTGCTGGGACTCATGGGACTGAGTTATGGAGAGAGTTTGAGCAGTTTAGGACTTTATTCACTGGAGCATCAGAGAATGAGGGGTAATCTTAGGTGTATAAATCATGAGGGGCATAGATAGAGTCAATGCACTCAGTCTTTTTCCAGGGTTGGGGAATCAAGAACTAGAGGGCACAGGTTTAAGGTGAGAGGGGAGAGATTTAATAGGAACTTGAGGGGCAACTTTTTCACCCAGAGACTGGTCAGTATATGGAATGAGCTGCCAGATTAAGATTAAGATTTCTTTATCAGTCCCATGTACATCGAAACAGACAGCGAAATACATCTCTTGTGTAGAGTGTTCTGGGGGCAGCCCGCGAGTGTTGCCACGCTTCCGGTGCCAACATAGCATGCCCACAACTTCCTAACCCGTACGTCTTTGGAATGTGGGAGGAAACCAGAACACCCGGAGGAAATCCACGCAGACACGGGGAGAATGTACAAACTCCTCACAGACAGTGGCCGTAATTGAACCAGGGTCGCTGGCGCTGTAATAGCGTTACGCTAACCGCTACAGTACCGTGCCTGCCCCATGGAAATGGTTGAGGCAGGTACATTAACAACATTTAGAAGGCACTTGGATGGGTACATGGATAGGAAAGGGTTAGAGGGATATGGGTCAAACACAGGCAAGTAGCTCAGTTAGGCAACTTGTAGGCACAGACATTAGGCCAAATGGCCTGTTTCCGTGCTGTATTATTCAATGACTCTAATACCAGCTACAGTAATCGTGCTTCTACTTATCAAAGGTAGTACCCTGCACAGGACAAACCCGATACATGCAAAGGTCTAGAATACTGCAGTTACGGCAGGGTGTCTCTACTACTGATTCATGTTAAGTTATAATCTTTCTTGCAGCATTCACTATAATTAGTTCTAATTAAGCATATACATACAATATAATTAAATAAAAAACATGCGGAAGAAGGGTCTGACCCAAAATTAAGTGGGAATCACAGTTGGAAGGCAAATTGCCAACTTAAAGATAAACTATGTAAAGGATGTGTCAGGGGTCTGCTGAGTGGCAGTAGTGCTTAAAGCCACCGATCTTGGGGCTGTACATCACAATCAGTGCTATGGGTACTCTCACCCGACTCGGCACGTGGTATGTTAATATATTGTGTCTGCCACGCTAGGCAGCAGTACTTCAATAGGTGGCAAGTTTTTTTATCTCCGAGTCAGAGAGTTGTGGGTTCAAGCCTAACTCCAGAAATCTGAGCACAATCATCTTGGTCAATGGTTCGCGATCTAAGATATGGGACTTCTGGTGCTGAAGATTACAAGAGATTGGGGTGGTTTTAGTTATATTGGGGCAATTTACTTAGAACGATCGCACCTACTTCCTCAAAAGGCTAAGGAAATTCAGCATGTCCTCAATGACCCTCACTAATTTTTATAGTGCACCATAGAAAGCATCCTCTCCGGATGCATCACAGCTTGTTATGGCAACTGCTCTGCCCACGACCACAAGAAACTTCACAGAATTGTGGGTTCAAGCCTAACGCCAGAAATCTGAGCTCAGTCATCTCAGTCAATGGCTCTCGACCCCAGGTGTGTGCCCCTTTATCACGAAAACCAGCCTCCCCTCCGTTGATTCTGTCTACATTTCCCGCTGCCTCGGGAAAGCAGCCAACATAATCAAGAGCACCTCCTACCCCGGTCATTCTCTCTTCTCCCCTCTCCCATTGGGAAGAAGATACAAGAAATTTAAAACCTGTACTACCAGACTCTTGAACAGACATACACACGAAAAGCTAGAGAAACTCAGCAGGTCAGGCAGCATCTATAGAGGAAAATGGACAGTCAGCGTTTCACCGCAGTCAACAGTCCAGATGAAGGGTCTTGAACCAAAACGTTGACTGTCCATTTCTCTCCACAGATGCTGCCTGACCTGCTGAGTTCCTCCAGCTTTTTGTGTGTTGCTCCAGATTCCGACACCTGCAGTCTCTTGTGTCTCCTTCAGGAAAGGGGGCGGTGTACATGCACCTGTCTACATCAATGGTGCTGAGGTTGAGAGGGTTGAGAGCTTCAAGTTCCTGGGAGTGAACATCACCAACAGCCTGTCCTGGTCAAATCAGGTAGAAGCCACAGCCAAGAAAGCTCACCAGCGCCTCTACTTCCTCAGGAGGCTAAAGAAATTTGGTTTGTCCCCTTTGACTCTCACCAACTTTTACCGATGCACCATAGAAAGCATCCTATCTGGATGTATTACAGCTTGGTATAGCAACTGCTCTGCCCAGGACCGCAAGAAACTGCAGAGAGTTGTGGACACAGCCCAGCGCATTACAGACACCAGCCTCCCCTCCTTGGACTCTGTCTTTACCTTTTGTTGTCTGGGTGTAGCAGCCAGCATAATCAAAGACCCCACCCACTCGGGACATTCTCTCTTCTCTCCTCTTCCATCGGGTAGAAGATAGAGGAGCCTGAGGGCACGTACCACCAGACTTAAGAACAGCTTCTGCCCCATTGTGATAAGACTATTGAACAGTTCCCTTATACAATGAGATGGACTATGACCTCACGATCTACCTTGTTGTGACCTTGCACCTTATTGCACTGCACTTTCTCTGTAGCTGTGACACTTTACTCTGTGCTGTTATTGTTTTTACCTGTACTACATCAACGCACTCTGTACTAACCCAATGTAACTGCACTGTGTAATGAATTGACCTGTACGATCGGTTTGTAAGACATGCTTTTCACAGTACCTCAGTATAAGTGACAATAATAAACCAATACCAATACCAATAAAGATCTCTCAATCTACCTCGTCATGACCCTTGCACCTTATTGTCTGCCTGCACTGCACTTTCTCTGTAACACTTTATTCTGCATTCTGTTATTGTTTCTCCTTTTGTCCTACCTCGATGTACCTATGTACAGAATGATCTGTCTGGATGGCACGCAAACAAAAACTTTTCACTGTATCTCAGTGCATGTGACAATAGTAAATCAATTACCAATTAAAATGAAAAAAAAACATACTCAGTGTGCTGTCTACCCTGGCTTTAGTACTGCTCACAGTTCATAGGCACAGAGTCAGACCCAACTCCTAAAAGGAGCAGCTTGCCATCAGGCATTTATGAAGGTGGTGAGAGGATATTCAAAAATATTTGGAATCACTGTACTGCGTTGATACTCTAGCGTGACAGAAAGGGTTAATTTATATTGTACCCTCATTCCCAATGTCTACAATGAAGTACTTTTGAATTGCAAACATTGTAATGTAGAAACAGAGCAGCCAAACTGTGCATTGGAAGCTCCCACATCTTGTTTTCATGGTGGTGGCTGCTGGTATAAAATTCACCCAGTGTCTTGAGGTAATTACACAGATGGCATGCCAAGGCAGTACTGCACTGTCAACCAATTAATGAGCCCCATTCAGCTGACTGCATAAGATCCCGTTGGCACTATTTGAAGAAGAGTTGGGTTGTGACGAAAGCTCATTGACCTGAAGTATTGTTTCCCTTTGCATGGGTGCTGTCTGACCTGCTGACCATTTTCTGTTCTTATTTCAGATTTCCAACATCCAGAGTGTTGTGCTTCTGACTGCTCCCTATAGTGTCCTGGGGCCAATATTTACCCCTCAACCAAAGTAACCAAAATATTACCTGGCCATTCTTCTCACTGTTATTTGTGAGAACTTGCTGTGTGCAAATTGTCTGCTGCATTTCCTATTTACAGCACTGATGCCACTTCAAAACATTATTAATGCCTGTATAGGACTTTGAGACATCAACACATCCCAAAGGTGCAATATAAAGCCCTTCTCCTTCATAAGTAGAGAACAAAAGGAGCAAGGTCTAGATTGCAAAGTGGATTAGGATCTTCTTAGATTTCCAGTCTAACCTAGGCTGCTAGAAAAGGGCAGCAGTTTGAAGACAGTGTGTCTGCAAAAGCCGGAACAGAGATAATCAGCATTCAATTAGAGGGGCTTTGGTGACTATACGCTAGATGGTTGGGAATGAGGGACGGGGTTATAATCTAATTGTGGTGCTCAGCTGACCATGAGTGAAGTCAAAGTAGCCTACGGACATTAGATGAATCTGAAGGTGAAATTAAAGCCTCATCTAGTCTTACCCTCTATTATTTTATACGCTGAAGAATGAAAAGCTGCAATTTAATTGAAGGGGGTAGGAGTAAAATGAATTCCATAAAATATTCAAGCTTCATTCTTGTGGCTTATGAAGCCATGTGAACACTGTGATGCAATGACAGTCTGATATTTTGCCTTTCCCCATCTATAATCTCTTTCAATACATATAATTCATGGATGGCCTTAAGATAATGACAACACTGCTCCCAACAGTTAATGTATGGACAAGCTTTGATCCTGATGGCCAGTTGCTAAATGCAGCCTCAGCTGTGGTACTTTGCCAAATAGTTGACCCTTGCTAGGACTCAAGAAAATCTGCTGGGGTCCCACCTCCCGTGTAACAAGCAGCAACTTTATTTAGCAAGGAATTCGTAAGCATTATCAGACACAAAAATTGACTCAGAGCAACATCTGGAAATACTGGAGCAGGTCACCATGTGGTTTTGTAAAAGACGGTTATAAGCAGAGTCCTAAAAGAGGAGGGAAAGTTGAAGTGGAAGGCTGAGAGAGACATTTCAAGAACTTAGGGTCCGACAGCCAAAAGACACAACAATGAATGGGAGGGAGGACAGGAAGCAATTAAAATCAAGGATGCAGAAGAGGCCACAATTACAGAGATTTTGCTCATAGGATTGGAGTTACAAAGTCTTGGAGAGAGTACAAGACATTAGAGAGGGTACTGAAGAGACGACAATATCAAGGACCAGTCTCAAGGAGATACTGGAGCACCTAGGATTGTTCTCAAGAGTACAGAAGGTGACGTAACAGAGTACAAAACATGAACAGTCTCAGCAGATTAAGCAGGGAGAAACGTTCCGAAGCAGAGGACTCAACCTTAATGTAACTGATAATAGAACCAGTGGTGAAATGAGAAAGCTTGTTTTACCTAATGACTTGTTACACATGCACTGAAAGATAGAAGGAACTTCAATAATTGCTTCCCAAAGAGAATTAGATACATAAAACGGAAACATTTGCAGGGCTTTGAGGGAAGATTTTGGTGGGACAGATTTGCTAGCTCTTTTAGAGAACAAAAGCATGATAGGACTTATGGCTTCAGGTTACGTTGAAAAAGTCTTTAAGCTTTGTAATGCTCAAGTTTGGCAGTTCATTGATCGATTATAACTTCTTCATTTAGTTGCTTCTCTTACTATCTGCAGTCTTCATACCCTGCCTGCAAGTCTTGGTAACTTCACAGACTCCTTTCAATTTTTTTTAAAAACCTTCCGATGCCAACATAATGAACTTTCTTGAAGGAGTCTCAGGCACCAACTTTCAGAGGTTCCTTGCCACATGAAAGAGTGCAGTGGTTGAGCTGAGAGGTAACAAAACCACAGAAGTCAAGCCAAAATTTCAACTGCAGACAAAGAATGAGAGTAAGGTTCAAACACAGGATCGTTGTCAGCCCTAGAAACGTTAATTTAAATTGCCAAACATAAAACTCTTGCTATGGATTTTGTCCGTTTATTTCCCAATCATAGGGCAGATAATTATCTAAGTATAAAATGAATTATGGAAACACGGACAAACTGCACATCAACAATATGGCATTTCAATAAACTTTCCTCAGCTTATGAAAAATGCAAAATGGAAGTAGTATTTCAGGACCATGACAAAGAGACATTTCATGCTGTGGGGACCAGGCAGTTCTCCCAGTTTAATGCCAGAAATCTCCAATTTGCAGGTAAATTTAAATTCCGTTTCACAAACCAAGCTCTGCCCATGTACAAAAACAGGCCTTTCTTGAAATTGGATGATCAAGCACAATTTTAATGCATTTAACACAAATAATGAGATCATCAGAAATTGGACAGGAAAAGACCATATGGTTTCTTCAGTGACATGGATTAATCCTGTGGTTCAAGTTGACTTCACTACCCAATCCTTATATTAGTTTCTCCCCAAGTACCTAAGAACCTGTCCGTTGCAAGCCAACACACTCAGGTCTGAGAATCCTACAGCTTTCTGGGGTGAGATTTGCAACCCATTGTATAAATAAACATTCTCCTTATCTCATCCTTGAAGGCTGACCCCCTTTGGTTGAAACTATGAACCTAGTCCTAAACTCCACAGTCAAAGGAAACAAACCTTCAGCATCTATCCTCTCAATCTGTCACAGAGTTTTCTAAACCTCATAAAGATCCTCTCTTGTCCTTCTAAACTCCAGTAACTATGGCCTAACCTTACCCTACTTTTCATTGGGCAACCCCTGCATCCCAAGAACCAAACTACTGAATCTACATTGCGATGTTCGAGAAAAGTCTACGCTTCTTTAGATATAGAGAATAGAACTGCACACTGCACTCCGCATTAAGTCTCACCAAAGTCCTGTATAACCTCAGCAAGACTTCCTTACTTCTATACTCCAAACCCATAGGAATAAAGGACAACAAACCACTTGACTCCCTATTTACATGCCATACCCGCACACTTCTTTAGCATCTCATGGACCTACACCCAGATCCCTCTGAACACCAATACCTTTTATCTCCACAGATGCTGCCTGACCCACTGAGTTGATCCAGCAGTTTAGTTTTTGCGCCAAATACCAGCATCTGCAGTGTCTTGTTTCTCTCTACTTACTAACTCCTCACTGGTTTAAAAGCAATGCTGTTTTTCAGTTCTTCCTACCAAGTTTAATAGCCTCATATAACATCACAAGAACATAAGAAATAGCAGCAGGAAATGGATATTCAGTTCCTTAAACCTGCTCTGCCATTCAATCAGACTATGGCTGATATTCTACCTCACACCATTTATCTGCCCTATTCTTACATCCCCTGACTCCTTCAATATCCAATGAAATTTTGAACGAAATCAGTGACTGAGCCTCCACAGAACTCGGGTAATCTGATAATTCCAAAGATTCACCATCCTCTGAACGAACAAATTTCTCCTTAACTCAGTTCTAAGTGGCCTGCCCCTTAATCTCAGACTGTAACCCTCAGTAAGAAGAAACTCCCCTGTAAAGCCCTCTGAGAGTTTTCTTTGTTTCGAGGGCAGCTTTCATTAGTCCTTGCCCACTCAATCTCTCCGCATATGACAGAGCTGCTATCCCAGCAACTTCTGGTGAATTTATGCTGCACTTATTATAAAGTGCATCCTTCCTTGGGATAGACACCTTCTGCCTCCTTCTTGGCTACTTGCTTAACCCACTCATATCCTTCACACATTCTCTGCATCCTCCCAATATTTCACTTTCCAACTTAGCTTTACACTTTTTCATCCAGGTCAGTGAAATAGTGAAAGGTTCAAGGCCCAGGGTTAATCTCTACGGCATCAACCTGCCAACCTGAAAGTGCCCCGTTTATTCCTACTCTCCGACTTCTCTCCTGAACCCTCATCTCTATCCAGGTTCATGGGCATTTTCGCTCTCCATCTTTCTCCAACACCGCGATATGGTGACTGCTTTTGAATTGCAGTCACTTGCATTGTACTAGCAAAGTCTAATTGAACTTTAGTGGTCGAGCAGGCATGGTAGTGTAGCGGTTAGTGTAGCGCTATTGCAGCACCAGTGACCCGGGTTCAATTCCGGCCGCTATCTGTAAGAAGTTTGTACGTTCTGCCCGTGTCTGCATGGGTTTCCTCCGGGTGCTCTGGTTTTCTCCCACATTCCAAAGGTGTATGGGTTAGGAAGTTGTGGGCATGCTATGTTGGCACCGGAAGCGTAGCGACACTTGTGGGCTGCCCCCAGAACACTACGCAAAAAAGAGGCATTTCACTGTGTTTCGATGTACGTGACTAATAAAGATATCTATCTATCTATCTATCTAAAAACTGGTTAGTGTTTTTTTTTGGTGATATCTGCAAAGAGATAAATATTCACCAGATAACTAGTAAATCTCCCTGGTCATCAAATAATGCTCTAATATCTTTGCCATCCAATGTAGCTATCAGGTGGAACCTTTGTTCAACTTCTTGATCTCTATCAAGACAACAACTTTATGAGCACAGCTCTGAGTGCCACCCTAGTTATCGGCTCAAGTCTTGGAATGGGTATGAATCAACAATAATCATGATGCACATTTATTTCAAGCCTTTAAGTAATCACATGTATTAGAACACAGAACAGTACAGCACAGGAACAGGCCCTTTGGCCCACCATGTTATGCTGAACTAATTAAACGCCTAACTAAACTAATCCCTTCTGCCTGCACAACGTCCATATCCCTCCATCCTCGGCACATTCATGTGCCGAGCAAAGAGCCTCTTAAATGCCTCTATTGTACTTGCCTCCACCACCACCCCTGGCAGCACATTCCAGGCACCCACCACTCTCTGTGTAAAAGACTTGCTCTACACATCTTTGAACTTACCCTCTCTCACCTTAAATGCATGCCCTCTAGTATTAGACATTTCGACCCTGGGACAAAGATACCAGCTGTCTACACTACCTATGACTCCCAAAATTCCAAAAACTCCTATCAGGTCTCCCCTCAGCCTCCATCACTCCAGAGAAAAAAACTCAAGTTTTTCCTTAGAGCAGATGCCTTCTAATCCAGGCAACATCCTGGTGAACCTCTTCTGCACCCTCTCCAAAGCCTCCACATCCTTCCTATAATGGGGTGAACAGAACTGAATGCAATACTCCAGATTGCAGCCTAACCAGAGTTTTATAAAGCTGCAACATAACTTCCTGACTCTTGAACTCAATGCCTTTATTAATAAAGGCAAGCATGCCATATGCCTTCTTTACCACCCTATCAACCTGTGTAGCCACTTTCAGGGAGCTATGTCCTTGGATCCCAAGATCCCTCTGTATGTCAACAGTTAAAGGTTCTGCCATTAACAGTGTACTGTCTCTTTGCATTTGAAGGGTGATTCACCTGACTAAAGGTGCTTCACCTGAATCTGAGTCACAGGACGATATAACTAAACGTTTGGGAAAAGAGGTAGGCTTTGAGGAACAAGTTAAAGTCTTAATTTGCATCTGGAAAACATAATGATGCATTAAAATGCATGAAAATACTCAGTTGTCTCAATAGCCATTGGAGAAAGAAATGATAAAACCAAATGTCCTTCTTTGTTGCACTGTTTCTATTGGTGTAAAATTGTGTATAATTTATGTTTAAATTATGTTTTTTCTTATGAATGCTGCTTATATGATGCTATGTGCCTGTGATGCTGATGTGCATGTGACAATAAACTCGACTTTGACAAATGGGGAATTCTCATCCCTTCTTGACCTTCTCCCTCCCAATATCCCGACAGCACAACATGCTTCCAATTCCAACATCCAGACTTCAATTATGTGCAAAAAAAACTGAGGGAGATGAAGATAAATTCTTGTGATTGAAATGTTCTACTTTAAATAACAGATTCAATAATAACATTCAAAAGGAAATTTGGGAATTTATGTTTAAAATGAAAATAATTTGCAAAATTGCAAGGAAGGACCAGATGCTGAGGATGTAGGATTAATTGCTTGAAATTTTCCAACAAGAAGCAGTATAATCACTTGTCCATAGCTTTTAATGTATTCCTCTTATTGAGCCCCCCCATCATCAACATCCTGAGATCCCGAAACTCAGCTGGAAAAACATATAGTGGCTACGAGAGCAGGTCAGAGGGCTGGGCATCCTGTGGCAAGTAACTCACCTCCTGATGCTTTCATCATCGTTTGGGTCTTAACCACTACCCAGCAACACAGTGGGAATACCCTCACTTGAAGGGCTGCTCATCATCTTCTCAAGGGCAATAAATGCTGGCTATGTCCACAAATCATACAATTAATAAATAATAAGAGCTAGGAAAGACAAGGTAAGCTCAATGCCTCAGCGTTAAGTTCAGTGCTACAGCAGACTAGAATTCTGGGATATTCTGTGAGGTAGATCGGCTGGTTGAGTGGTGTCGCAACAAAAACCTCACACTCAACGGCAGCAAGACCAAGGAATTGATTGTGGACTTCAGGAAGGGGAAGTCAGGAGAACACACACCAGTCCTCATTGAGGGGTCAGCGGTGGAAAAGGTGAGCAGTTTCAAGTTCCTGGGCATCAACATCTCGGAGGATCTATCCTGGGCCCAACACGTTGGTGCAATCAGACAGGATGAGATTTCTTTATTAGTCACATGTACATCGAAATACACAGTGAAATACATCTTTTGAGTAGAATGTTCTGGGGGCAGCCCGCAAGTGTCGCCACGCTTCCGGCGCCAACACAGCGTGCCCGTACGTCTTTGGAATGTGGGAGGAAACCAGAGCACCTGGAGGAAACCCACACAGTCACGGGGAGAACGTACAAACTCCTTACAGACAGCGGCCGGAACTGAACCCGGGTCACTGGCGGCTGAAATAGCGTTACGCTAACCGCTACACTACCGTGCCGCCCTCATGAATCACGAAGAAGGCATGGCGGTGGCTCTACTTCATTAGGAGTTTGAGGAGATTTGGTACGTCACCAAAGACTCTTGCAAATTTCTATAGATGTACGGTGGAGAGCATTCTGACTGATTGCATCACCACCTGGTGTGGAGGCTCCAATGTGCGGGATTGAAAGAGGCTGCAGAGGGCTGTAGACTCAGCCAGCTCCATCACGGGCACAACCTTCCTCAACGTTGAGGACATCTTCAAGGAGCGGTGCCTCGAGAAGGGGGCATCCATCACTAAGGACCCTCACCATCCGGGACATGCCCTCTTCATGTTACTACCATCAGGGAGAAGGTACAGGAGACTGAAGACCCACACTCAATGTTTCAGGAACAGCTTCTTCCCCTCCGCCATCAGATTTCTGAATGGTCCATGAACCCATGAACACTACCTCATTTTTCACTACTTATTTATTTTTGTAACTTATAGTAATCTTTATGTCTTGCACTGTACTGCTGCCGCAAAACAACAAATTTCACGACATACGTCAGTGATAATAAACCTGATTCTGAAGTACAATAGATTTCAGCACCATTTCTATCAAAGTTATGGTAGTAGAAGCTAGGACAAAATAAGGTCCATTAAGTATGACTTTAGGTTTTGCTTTGTAATTTGCAGATGGGAATACAATAGAAGAAACAACATATCAGTAATCTTAGCCACAGAGATGTGAGCAACAGCAGTGTTTCAAACGCTTCCCTAGGGAAATGGAGCTTTGATTTAATTAGAAAACTGACCTTACCTGCACTACAAATGTTCTTCATTGGTCCTAAGCTGATTCAAGATTTCCCATGATCATGAAAGGTGCTATATAAATGTAATTTCATTGATTAACATTGCTCAAGCAAAGTCAAAGCACCTTTAGCCTGCTGAATTGCATGGTCTGCACATGTCTGGCAAGTCTTTACGTCTTTCTTTTTGTCCTTTTCAAAGGAGGTTTATTCTGTGATTACAGCATCACATCATTACAATACTACAATATTCAACTGTTCACACTATTTACAGTCAATAGCTTCAAATTACAACACGGTCATCTCTATCCAGAACGCACTCAGTCTCTGTGGCATCCACCGGTCTTGGAAGGTCCCCATTGTACCACTGGATACCGTATGCTCCTTCTCCAGGGACAAACAGGCACGGACATAACTCTGGGAGAGGGGCAGGCAATCGGCTTGGGCAGAACCCTCAACCACCCACCGCCTGGACCCGTGAATGGCCACCTTAGCCAATCCCAGGAGCAAAACCAACCAGGAGATCCCCTGACCGACCCTCCTCCCCACGTCTTTTCATCCTTTGTGGCTAGCTACCAATGGATGTGGTTTTAGTTGCTGTTAGTTTGTGTACAGAATAGCTCGTCTCTGCTTTACTGGTGACAGAGAGGTTCACCTCTACAGGAAACAAATCCAAGTTCTGTTTCGTTGAAGGAAATTAATAATCCAAGTAATTATACAATAGCTTTGGACCAGGAACTACCTCCCTGCCTGACATCCATCAATGGGTGAGCAGAAATTTCCCTGGCATTAACAAATGCACTATATAAATGAAAACAGTACGTTTACCAACATCTGGAATTCTGCTGCAGGTCCCAGAATGCATGCATGCTTTATTAGAGTGAGCAAGAGAGACAGAGAGAGAGAGACAGAGAGAGAGAGAAAACAGAGCAGTATTGTCACATCATCAGCAACAACTTTCAATTGCAAAATCTTTGGAGAGAAATGGACAGTCGATGTTTCGGGTCTCGAACCAACATGTCGACTGTCCATTTCTCTCCATAGATGCTGCCTGACCTGCTGAGTTCCTCCAGCATGTTATGTGTTGCTCCAGATTTCAGCATCTGCAGTCCCTTGTGTCTTCATTTGCCGAGTGTCTTTAACACATACGTTGTGCCAGTGAAGCATTCTAGAATGCTTCACTGGAACAATATCACAAAAGTAAACTAACTATGTGCCAATTAAGGTGACATCAGGCCAGATACTAAAATCTTGATCAGAGATAAATTTTCAGAAGCATCAGAAAGGAGAATAGAGAGGTTTGTGAAGAGATTCCAGAGCTCAGGGCCTTGGGTACCAAGGACCTGGTGGCTAGTGGTGGAATAGTTCAACTTGGGGTTCATAAGAGCACAGAGGTCTCAGTTTGTGGGATCAGTGGAGAGTGGAGTTAGGGCTAGAGTCATAGAGTCATACAGCATGGAAACAGGCCCTTCGGCCCAACTCGTCTATGCCGACCAAGATGCCCACCTCAGCTAGTCCCATTTGCAACTTAGAGGAACTTGCAAAGCTAGAACACATGGAGAGACTCGAACATAAGCAGGATAATTTTAAATGGTTCAGTACAGTACAGGAGTGCCGAGCTATCAAAAAGTATCCAACCTGGCAAAGGACGAGGTGAAGAGCAACACAGGGCTGCCCATTCACAGTCTATTAGATTACGAACCTGCTGCTGCTTAAAGTACAAAGAGACGTTTGTTTGACGGATACCCCCTTCCACCAGGGAATAGCAGGTAATCTGCCTTTCAACCATAAACTTTTAAAAATGAATATTTGAGTGTGGAGTTAAGCTGATGTACGCCAATTCTTTTTTTCAGAGAGAGAGAAGAAAATGAGTTTGATTCATCAAGAAGGTGCTGAGGGCAGGAGAGATTTGTGGCACTTTCTCTGCAGGAACCCAAGAGCCAGTTTATCAGTAATGCTCTTATTCCGATGCTGTTATAATTGCGGCTCGATGGGATTTTCCAGTGGCCTGGTTTCAATAGGGCGGGGAATGCTTTTTTTCTCTCGCTCTTTGGAGTGCGCGAAGTCAGTCGCTGGCCTGTATGGAGTACAGAAGGTTTCACAAATTTCCCAGTGCTTATGTAACACGACACAAGTCAGCTGTTTTCCTAAAGCATTCCTGCTACTGCTGCTCTTAACCTCGCAGTCTCTACCTACACACCCCCCCGCCCCTAGAAAGGGGTCCAACATGTGTAAAAATAAACTCAAAGCCACCTCAACCTTATAGCGTGTAATATATGTTCTGACTCTCAACTCCTAACTAAATGCAATAGAATCAGGTCATTAAGAGGGTCAGGGCTGATATTTAGGATCATTGAGGTAACAGTGGAATGAAGCATGTAAGGGTTGCGTCTCAAATTAATGCCTACTGTTCAGAACAGACCATACTGTACCCTGGCAACTTGTGGCAATACCGTGCCAAAGGGGAGCAGATTCCAGGTTATAACTTAAGACTTCTATCCCCCATCCAAAATACAGGGAATGATTTCTGCAGGCAAGATATGAGAATTTTTAATAAACCACATTTATAAACAGGTAAACAATAATGTAGGCAAGTTAGCTCAGGCCCAAAGTGTGAGAGTCTAGGACCAGAGGGCACAGCCTCAGAATAAAAGGACATCCTTTTAGAACTGAGATGAGAAGGAATTTCTTCAGCCAGAGGGTGGTGAATCTGTGGAATTCATTGCCGCAGACAGCTGAAGAGGCCAAGTCATTGGGTATATTTAAAGCTGAGGTTGACAGCTTCTTGATTAGTAAGGGCGTCAAAGGTTAAGGGGAGAAGGCAGGAGAATAGTTTTGAGGGGGAGAAATAAATCAGCCATGATCGAATGGCAGAGCAGACTGATTGGCTGAATGGCCTAATTCTGCTCCTGTACCTGATGGTCAAATGTGCATCAGAGGAAGCAAGATTGCAACACTAAGAGAGACACAAGAGATTGCAGATGTCGGAATCTGGAGCAACACACAGAAAACACTGGAGGAACTCAGCAGGTCAGGGAGCATCCGTGGAGGGAAATGGACAGTCGACGTTTCGGGTCAAGACCCTTCATCTGGACTCGAGACCTGAAACGTTGACCATCCATTTCCCTCCACAGGTGCTGCCTGACCCGCTGAGTTCCTCCAGCTACTCTGCATGTTGCAAAGTACTAATGACTGATGGTACTACATGCAGTTTAAATAGGGCAAATTTGACAACATTGGGGTGTCCCAAACTGCTCTGCAACCAATGAAGTTCTTTTGGAAGGATAACCACTGTTGAAATGCAGTAAAGGCAGCAGCCATTTTGCACACAGCAAGCTATCATGTACAATAATACAATGGTCAGATTACTTGGTTTCTTTTGCATGGTACAGAAATTGAAAATGCTGCAAACACTCAGTAGGTCAGGTAGCATCAAAGGTTCTGACGAAGGATCTTCGACCTGGAGTGTTAACTATGTTTCTCTTTCCCCAGATGCTGCCCGACCTGCTGAGTGGATGGCCATGACAGGATGCTTCCTAAAACTTGCCACATGGTTTCACAGAGAAACTGAGCTCCCATTTCAGGGTGATGACCTTTCATCATTGAGGTAAACGTGGAAGGAAACATATGTGGGCTCTCTCTCAAATTAATGCCTACCATCTATTGGAGTTAACATTTCAGGTTTCTTTCTCCAAAGCTACTCCCTGACCTGCTGAGTATTGACTATACCTCATAATATATTCTCCTAACATGGCTCTTACTAGGTTAATTCCTAGGATGAAAGATTTATCTCAGGAGGAAAGGATGAGTGGGTTGGGCCTATATTCCTTAGATTTAGAAGAATGAGAGGTGAACTTATTGATGCTGAGAGGATGTTTCTTCTTGTGGGGGAATCTTGAAGCGTTGCTTCAGAGTAAGGAGTCACCTGTTTAAGGCAGAGATGAGGAGGAATTTCTTCTCGCTGATCACTGTTCTATCTCGTCTGACCAATTTTCTATCTTTTCCCCAATTCCATGTCCCTTCAATGTGTCTTGCAATCACCAATGGTGAAGGTTCCCTCAGCATCCAAGCACACCATATCCACTGTGTTCCTGCCATCCAGCAAGCCTATTAACGCTTCAAGCAAATCTGTGAGGTTTCTCAAATTGCCTTTTAAAATCCATGCTGGCTACTTCTGAGTATTTCTCTTTATTTACATATGTGTTAATTTTATCCTTAATTAAAGAGTTCTTTTCCTTAGCACGGATGTTAAATGAACTGGTATGTAATTTCCTGGATTAGCTGTCTCCTTTTTTAATAATGGGTACAACGTTGGTCATTCTCCAATCCTCCAGCACACATCCACACTCAGCAGAGCTCTGAAACATACTTTCCATGGTTGTGGTGATTCTCTCCCTCAGGATCTGAGAATGCATCCCTCTATACCATCATGCTTTGACCAACACAACTAAAAAAATGTTTTTATCTATCAAAGTATCAATCATCACACTTTGAACCTCCTTAGGATCCTTCCCCTTCTCTGTTAACCTCTCTTCAGCAAGAACTGCTGCAAAATTTTTGCATAGTTGACTGAAAATCATTTATAAATTAGCATTTTCTCCCTATTTCTTAGACCTTTATATTCTATTGCTATTTCTTAGCAATTCTCTTGCTACTGATAAATGTAAGATATTCCCACAAGATTCTTAATATACTCCTGAAGATATTTCTAAACATAAGATTGTCCTAGGTTGGACAAACTAGGGTTGTTTACTATGGAGCGGCAGAGACTGAGAAGAGAGTTGATAGAAGTTTATGAGAGGCATAGATAGACAGTTGACATCTTTTTCCCAGGGTCAAAATGTCTAATACTAGAGGCCATGCTGTTAAGGTAGGGTAAGGTAAGTTCAAAGGAGATGTGTGGAGCAAGTTTGTTTTACACAGAGAATGGTGGGTACCTGGAATGTGCTGCCAGAGGTGGTGGTGGAGGGAAATATGATAGAGGCGTTTAAGACGCTCTTAGATAGGCGTATGAATATGCAGAGAATGGAGGGATATGGACATTGTGTAGGCAGAAGGGATTAGTTTAGTTAGGCATTTAATTGTGGGCCGAAGGTCCTGTTCCTGTACTGTACTGTTCTATGTTCTATTCCATTCTTTTTGATATAGATTCATAGAGTTATACAGCATGGAAATAGGCCCTTCAGACCAATTCATCCATGCTGACCAGGTTGTCTACCTGAGCTCGTCCAATTTACCTGCGTTTGGCCCATGTCCCTCTAAACCTTTCCTATCCATGTTACTGTCTTTAAGTTAGATAGGTACATGCCACAATCTCCTCTGGCAGCTTGTTCCATATATGCACCATCCTCTGTGTGAAGAAGTTGCCCCTCAGGTCCCTTTTAAATCTTTCCCCTCTACTTTGATATACTTGGAACATGAATTTATTATGGTCCACCTTAATGGATTAATAAAAATTTACAACTCAGGAGGTGACAATCAGACCATCATTCTTATTACTCACTTAATTTCTTTTTTACGTTATATTTTCCTCAAGCTTATTAATCCGTACTTTTCCTTTAGTTCTTGGAGGCCCTATAATCTTAATTTTTTTTAGAAAAGCTTCTCATGAAACAGTGAAGTTCTGGATGGCTGCTGTCATCATCAAGAGTTAAAGGTTGGCACTTTTCATAAATCAGGGAACGTCATCTTGAAGGTAGGTACATTTGAGATCTCAAATAGTGAAGGAACTAAAGACAAGAGGTGGCAGCAATCACTGAACAATGAGGACACTGTGCCTCTTCAAGGAGTTAAAGTATTTTCAAAAGATTATGGAGGTGATCAAATGTAACAGTTTGGCCATTGCACACTGAGAACACTGAGAGCATCATACTAAGATGAGGGTGAAAGCTGTATTGTTATGGTCACATCCCTCACCACCATCAGTAGTATCTATAAGAGGTGCTGGGCAAGAAGGCAAGATCCATCATCAAAGATCCCCACCATCCAGGCCATGCCATCTTCTTGCTGCTACCATCAGGCAGGAGGTACAGAAGCCTGAAGTCCCACACCACCAGGTTGAGGAACAGCTACTTCCCTTCAACCATTTGGTTCTTGAACCAACCAGCACAACCCTAATCACGACAGTTTAAGATATCTTTATTAGTCAAATGTACCTCGAAACACAGAGTGAAATGCAACTTTTGCGTAGAGTGTTCTGGGGGGCAGCCCGCAAGTGTCGCCACGCTTCCGGTGCCAACATAGCGTGCCCACAACTTCCTAACTCGTACATCATTGGAATGTGGGAGGAAACCAGAGCACCCGGAGGAAACCCACGCAGACACGGGGAGAACGTACAAACTCCTTATAGACAGTGGCCGGAATTGAACCTGGGTCGCTGGTGCTGTAATAGCATTACACTAAGTGCTACACTACCGTGCCTGCCCAGCAACACTATGACCATTCTGATCACTTTGCACTAAAATGGACTTTGTTTTTTCTTGTTCTAGTTGTATTCCCTCTTGTAAAAATTCTGTATAATTTATGTTTAATTTATGTGTTTCTCGTGAATGCTGCTTATCTGATGCTCTGTGCCTGTGATGCTGCTGTAAGTAAGTTTTTCATTGCACCTGTGCAGACATGTACTTGTGCATATGACAATAAACTCAACTTTAATGGTTAAAAAAATTTATATGGGGCAAGATGATGACCGTAAGGCACCCACATTGAAGGGGAAGAAACCGCAGTGTGCTGAGGATTCTCTCAATTAATAGAAAAGCAATGAAAGGAATCAAGACAAATAACGCCAGTTCAAATCATATGACACTTGTTTATTTGGTAATGTTATATTTACTTAGAATTAGACCCTATTCGATTCTGTTAATAATCTGAAATTATATGGCAATGATGAATGAATCATTAAAGCATCTCAGAGGAATTCCAACCAGGCCAGGTAGAAACTACTTTCAACCAGAAACTAGTCTGATGAAGTCAGCACTTTCAGTATAGTGGCTGCCTTGAAAGACAACGTTGCAAAGTGCAGTTAACAGAGAAAGACTTGCTTTTATTTAGAATTTTTCACAAGCTCAAGGTGACCCAAAATTTATTAGAGCCAGTGAAATCTCAAGGTCAGCTTTTATCCTGCTGTTATAAGACTACTGAACGGCATGATAAGGTAGACTCTTGACCTCACAAGCTACCTCGTCATGGCCTTGCATCTTATTGTTTTTCTCCACTGCACTTTCTCTGTAACTGTAGCACATTATTCTGAATTCTGCTATTGTTTTCCCTTTGTACTACCTCAATGCACTGTTGTGATGAAACGATCTGTATGGATGGCATGCTAAACAAAGTTTTTCACTGTACCTCAGTACATGTGACAATAACAAACCAATTTACCAATTTTACCAATTTACTAATTTAAATTACAATTACAGGCAACCTCCATGTTACAGGAGGGCGTTATATTCCTGGAAAATGGTCCCTATCACCATTTTCTGCAACGCGAAGCCACGTCATCTGCTCACATATCAAGAAACATGAGTTGAAAAAAATAGTGTTTATTTATTTACTTTTTTTCCCACATAAACTCTATAAGAGCGAATTTTGTTCTGTATCTCAAATTTTTGGGAGGTGATTTGTGAATTCTGTGAGGGCGAACCTCCGTTACCTGAGCGGCTGTAACTCTGGGGTCACCTGTACTGTTGTAATATTGGTATTGGTATTGGTTTATTATTGTCACTTGTACCGAGGTACAGTGAAAAACTTGTCTTACAAACCGATCTTACAGGTCAATTCATTACATAGTGCAGTTACATCAAGTTAGTACAGAGTGAATTGAGGTAGTACAGGTAAAAACAATAACAGTACAGAGTAAAGTTTCACAGCTACAGAGAAAGTGCAGTGCAATAAGGTGCAAGGTCACAAAAAGGTAGATTGTGAGGTCATGAGGTCATAGGTCATAGTCCATCTCATCGTATAAGGGAACCATTCAATAGTCCTTTCACAGTGGGGTAGAAGCTGTCCTTAAGTCTGGTGGTACGTGTCCTCAGGCTCCTGTATCTTCTACCTGATGGAAGAGGAGAGAAGAGAGAATGTCCCGGCTGGGTGGGGTCTTTGATTATGCCGGCTGCTACACCAAGACAACGAGAGGTAAAGACAGAGTCCAAGGAGGGGAGACTGGTGTCCGTGATGCGCTGGGCTGTGTCCACAACTCTCTGCAGCTTCTTGCGATCTTGGGCAGAGCAGTTGCCGTACCAAGCCGTGATACATCCTGATAGGATGCTTTCTATGGTGCATTGGTAAAAGTTGGTGAGGGTCAAAGGGGACAAACCAAATTTCTTTAGTCTCCTGAGGAAGTAGAGGCACTGGTGAGCTTTCTTAATAGAAGGAATGTGGCAGTCAGTTCATGTACAGAAACTGCAACATAATGATGGATAACTCTTTAGAGAAATTAGTTGAGTGATTTAATATTGACAGGAACAAATTTCTTGAGGATTAGAGGTAACAGAAATTAGCAAAGAGTTGGAATAGCACATCAAAGAGGCCAGGGTGGATGTCACACTGAAGCAGCGGCTTTTGCATTGACATTGACAGTGCAATTACGTAACCCAACCATCTCCAATAGCTGCTTGACCCTCACCCCTCAAACTGGATTTCCTTTTCAAAATCATAAAACTACTTAAGCTTGGTTTCCCTAGCAATGTGCTGCTAAAGTTATCAATCCAGAGACACAAAATCTAGAAGGTATCACTAACACAAGTGGATAGGGTTGTAGACAAGGCATACGACATGTCTGCCTTCATCAGTCGGGGCACTGAGTTTAAAGGTTGGCAAGTCTTGTTGCAGCTGTATAAAACTTTGGTCAGGCATAGGTAGGACAGATGGTTAGAATCATTTATCCAGGTTGGATATGCCAAATACTACAAGGTATAGGTTTAAGATGAGAGGGGGAAGTTTAAAGGAGCTGGACAAGGAAACTTTTTTTTAGAGAAACAAAGGACTGCAGATGCTGGAATCTAGATGAAAAACACGATGATGCTGGAGGAACTCAGCAGGCCAGGCAGCATCCGTGGAGAAAAGCAGGCATTCAACACTTTGGGTCAGGACCCTTCTTCAGGACTGAAGATAGGAAAAGGGGAAGCCCAATATATAGGAGGGAAAAGCAGAGCAGTGATAGGTGGACAAAAGAGGGGAGGCGGGGTGGGCACAGGGAGGTGATAGATAGATGCAGGTAAGATTTTTTTTACTGTGAGGTCCGGAGCTGTGGAAGAGAAAGAGAGAAGGCCAGAAGGTGTCAATGTATAGCATTTTTTTTACTCACAACATGGTGGTTGCCTGGAACATGCTTCCAGAGGAGGTGGTAGAAGCAGATACCAGTTAAGAAGCATTAAGCCAGACAGGGAATAGAGGGATGCCTATATACTACGTGCAGGCAGATGGGATTAGTTTAGATTGGCATCGTGGTCAGCACAGATACCGAAGGCCGAAGGGCCTGTTCCTGTGCTGTACTGTTCAAACTCTTCTTAACTGACTGCTCCCCAAACAGTACTGCGGACCAACAACTGTGATAGTACTGGACTATTCCCCTGCAACTCAAGAAAACATACCAAGCAGCTTCTGAGCACAGTAGCCAGTGCAATCCCCAGGAAGACCAAATGATCTAAAACTCAGCACCAGTACGACCCATTCTTCAACCCCCTATCACAGAACGTGAGGGAAGTAATTGGGCAAATGCAGAAGATGAGAACTGTGTTTAATCTCGCACAGTTCTGTGATCTGGAAGGAACTGCCCAAAAGGTTAACAATCTGCTGGAGGAACTCAGTGGGTAGATCAGCATCTGTGGGAGGAAAGGAATTGTTGATGTTTCGGGTTGAAACCCTGCATCAGATGCTGCCTGAATCACTGAGTTCCTCTGGCAAATTGTTTGTTGCTCCAGATTCCAGCATCTACAGTCTCTTGTGTCTCCTGCCCAAAACGGGGGTAGAGACATATTTAACAGTAGGCTTCAAATGAGAATTGGATAAATACTTGAAGGTAAAATTAAATGGAGAAGGATCAGGTGAAGGGAAACTAATTGGAAAGCTCTTTTGAAGAGATAATAAGGTTGCCTTGGCGAAGCAGCCAGCATAATCAAAGACCCCACCCACCCGGGACATTCTCTCTTCTCTCCCATCAGGCAGAAGATACAGGAGCCTGATGGCACATACCATCAGGCTCAAGGACAGCTTCTATCCCACGGTGATAAGACTATTGAACAGTTCCCTTATACGATGAGGTGGACTCTTGACCTCACAATCTGCCTTGTTATGACCTTGCACCTTATTGTCTACCTGCAATGCACTTCCCTGTAGCTGTGAGACTTTACCCTGTACTCTGTCATTGTTTTTACCCTGTACTACCTCAATGCACTGTGTAATGAATTGATCTGTACGAATAGTATGCAAGACAAGTTTTTCACTGTACCTCAGTACAAGTGACAATAATAAACCAATACCAATACCAAAGGACTCCCGACTGCGCTGTCTTTCCATTGGCTGCTTGGAAATCTGACTGCAAATTCCACAATTCTGATATTCTTACCACAACTGATCCTAGATTTTGCCCCAAAAGTTTGCCATGAGAAAAAACGTCCAACTCCAATGATAACCATATCAGTAGTTAAGAAAAATATTCAGAGGATTTTCTTTACTCCAAATGAAAACAAGAGAGCCTTTCTGTAATTTGTAATCTCGGGAATGCTGGAATATATGCGGCAGAGAGATTGCGGGGGAAAAGCAGAATCTTTGGCCAAGGATCGAGCTCTGTGTGACTCCAGAACTCTTAATTACCGGCTGTGCTTTGTGGGATTTGTGGCGTTTACAAGCGAGAGCATAACATAACAGCAACTACCACTTGCATTTACACAGAGCTCTGAACAAAGATCGCAAGGTAACTCACTGGCGTGTCCTAGTCAATCACCTGATGTCCTATGTGGCAACAGTGGTTCCATTACAAAACAAAAGTGCTAACTTGTTGCTCTGGGACATCCTGAAATTAAGAAAGGTATTATATGAATGCAAGTCTATTTTACAGCTATCTAACATCTTGGTTGGCATGGATGAGTTGGGCTGAAAGGCCTGTTTCTGTGCTGTAATACTCTATGACTAACATAAAGATCTCCAATTCTGAACTCCTGCCCCAGTCTAGAAAATTGTATGAACTTTAGCCCCACTGAAATGATGCTACAGAGAGCAGTTGTTAAGTGTCTTCAACATGGCCCGCCACAATTTACTGGTGAAGTTATAGAGTCAAACAGCATGGAAATTGGCCCCTTTGGCCCAAGTCCATACCAACCTTTCTGTGCATTTACCATAATCCCATTTGCCCGTATTAGGTCTGTACCCTTCTATGCCTTACCTTTTCAAGTGCCTGTCTAAATGCCTCTTAAACGTACTGATTATATCTGATTCCATCAATGCCTCTAGCAGCAAGTTCCAAAATTCAATGATTCTCCATGTAAAAAAAAACTTTCCCCTCTGATCCCCTTTAAAACTCCTTCCTCTCACCTTAAGCCTATGCCCTCTTGTTTTCCCCTACAGAGGGGAAAAGATTTTAGCAACACTATCTTTGCCTGTCATAATTTTATATATTCTATCACATCATCCCTTAGCCTCATTCACTCCAGGGAATACAAGCCCAGACTATCCAATCACTTCCCATAACTAAAGTCCACCAATGCAGACAACATCCTGGTGATACTGCAGGTAAAATGAAAAATCACCAAAAGCTTGGTACAGAATCCTGGTCCCACACCACCAGGTTCAGGAACAGCTACTTCCCTTCAACCATTCGGTTCTTGAACCAACCAGCACAACCCTGATCATTACAGTTTAGCAACTCCATGACCACTTTGCACTAAAGTGGGCTTTTTTTTGTTCTAATTATGTTCTTTCTTGTAAAAATTGTGCATAATTTATGCTTTATTGATGTTTTTCTTGTGAATGCTGCTCATATGATGCTATGTGCCTGTGATGCTGCTGCAGATAAGTTTCTCAATTGCATCTGCTCTTACATGTAGGTGCATATGACAATAAACTGGACTTTGACTTTGATTAAATTGGTAGATTATAATGAGTGTTAAAGGAAGAGAGTGAAGCAGAAGTAATGAATACAAAGCAAGACAACATGAGCTTGAGAGCCAGAAATGAAGCAACAAAGTTCAGAACAGAAAAGAGTTACGCATGGGCTAGAGTGTGAGTGTCTTTCAGCTGAGAGACAGGTTGAGCATCTGAATGAAATAGAGGCATCAGCAGGCAGTGTGACACAGGCAGCCAAAGGGGAAGAGAGAGCAAGAATTAAAGCAATTATAAATGCTTTGGAGAATAGAAGAACAGGCAGTTTGATCGCTGTTTTACAAAGCAGAATAAGCTTTAACGTAGAATTCAGTAGATTGTAATATTCATTTCACTGTATTACCCATCAGTCAGTGGATCACGCTCCTCCATCAGAAGATTATCGGCTCAAATCCCGCTCTGGATACTGGCGCACAAAAACCTGGCCTGGCATTCCGAAGTAGTAATGAGGAAGTGCTGAACCGCCAGAGGTGCTATCTTTCGGAAGAGGCATTGAGGTGATGTGAAAGTTCCCATGGCATCATTTTGAATAAGGGCAGCTGAGTTCTACTTCAGGACCTGACCATTATTTATCTGATCAATATGTCACATTGCTGTTTGCAAGAAAGTGCGATGTGAACATTGGCTATTCCTTTCTCTTTGGTACGATGAAGACTATGCTTTCAAAGTACTTCACTGGCTGTCAGGTGCTTTGGAATGTTCTGCCATTGTGAAAGATGTGATAGAGATGAAAACCTTTCCTTTTGGTAAATGAAGAAAGTTCAGCATCACTATCAGATCATGGAAGCCTTAATGAGCCAATGTTATAAAAATAAAAATATCATGTGGTCTTGGGGGACACTAAACAGAAGGCAAATGGACAGCTTGCCAGCATCAAACAATCGGCTGGAGAAACTCAGTGGGTTGAGCAGCATCTGTGGAGAGGAAAGCATGACAGAAAGCAAAGGGTAGGAATAAAGGGATCCTGTTCTGGTTGGCTGCCAATTACCAGTGGTGTTGGGGCCACTTCTTTTTACACTGTATATTGATGATTTAGATTATGGAGTAAATGGTTTTGTGGCTAAGTTTGCAAACGACACCAAGATAGGTGGAGGAGTAGGAAGTATTGAAGAAACAGAATGGTTGCAGAGATCACAAGATCACAAGATCACAAGATAAGGGAGCAGAAGCAGGCCATTCGGCCCATCGAGTCTGCTCCAAGGAAAAGGGAAAAAGAAATGGGGTGGGAAAAAAAGAGAGAGAAAAAAAAAACTATTCTAATCCCATTTGCCAGCCTTATCCCCATATCCCTTGATACCCTGACTATTTAGATATCTGTCTATCTCCTCCTTGAACACCCCCACTGATCTGGCCTCCACTGCTGTGCGTGGCAAGGAGTTCCACAATTTCACCACCCTCTGGGTAAAGAAACTTCTCCTCATCTCTGTCTTGAAACTGTACCCTCTAATTCTAAGATTGTGCCCTCTGGTCCTGGACACGCCCACCAAGGGAAACAGCCTAGCCACATCTACTCTATCCTTACCTGTCAACATTTTAAATGTCGCTACGAGGTCCCCTCTCATCCTTCTGTACTCCAGCGAGTACAGTCCAAGAGCCGACAAACGCTCATCGTACTTAAGCCCTTTCATTCCTGGAATCATTCTCGTAAATCTCCTCTGAACCCTCTCCAACGTCAGCACATCCTTCCTAAGATGCGGGGCCCAAAACTGCGCACAGTATTCCAAATGAGGCCTCACTAGCGCCCCGTAGAGCCTCATCAACACTTCCTTACTTTTATACACTATACCTCTCGAGATGAATGCCAACATAGCATTCGCTTTCTTAACCACCGATCCAACCTGGTGGTTAACTTTTAAGGTATCTTGTATAAGTACCCCCAAGTCCCTTTGTACTACCGCACTATCAATCTTCTCTCCTTCTAGATAATAATCTACCCGCTTATTTCTACTTCCAAAGTGTACAACTGCACATTTCTCAACATTGAATCTCATCTGCCATTTTCTTGCCCATTCTCCTAAACTGTCTAGGTCCCTCTGCATTCTTTCTATTTCCTCTATGCTCCCTACTCCTCCACTTATCTTGGTGTCATCCGCAAACTTAGCCACACAACCATTTATTCCATCATCCAAATCATTGATGTACAAGGTAAAAAGGAGAGGCCCCAACACCGACCCTTGCGGCACACCACTAGTAACCGGTAACCAACCAGAACGAGATCCTTTTATTTCCACCCTTTGCTTCCTGCCAACCAGCCAATTCTCCACCCATTTTGCTACCCTGCCCATAATTCCATGACCTCTCATCTTATTAATCAGTCTCTTGTGAGGCACCTTATCAAAGGCCTTTTGAAAGTCTAAATACACAACATCTACCGCCTCTCCCTTATCCACCCTACCTGTGATTTCTTCAAAAAACTCCAATAGGTTGGTCAGACAGGACCTCCCCTTCACAAAACCATGTTGACTAGGTCCTATCTTGCCTTGCGCCTCTAGGTATTCGGTAACCTCCTCCTTGAGGATAGACTCCAATAATTTTCCCACCACTGACGTCAGACTAATAGGTCTGTAATTGCCTTTGTGCTGCCTCCCACCTTTCTTATATAACGGAACTACATTCGCTACCCTCCAGTCCTCCGGAACCATGCCAGAATCTATCGATTCCTGAAAAATAATCGCCAACGCCTCCGCTATCTCCACAGCCACCTCCTTCAGAACCCGGGGATGCACCTCATCCGGTCCGGGAGACTTATCAGCCTTAAGCCCCTTTAGTTTTCCAAGCACCTTCTCCCTATTAATCTCAATTGAACTCAGCTCCAATTCGTGAGACTCCTGACTAATGGGCACATTGCTTATGTCCTCCACGGTGAAGACCGATGCAAAATATTCATTCAATTCCCTTGCCATCTCACTATCATCCATTATAATACCTCCTGCACCGTTATCAATTGGTCCTATGTCAACCCGTGTCTCTCTTTTATTCCTTATGTATTTAAAAAAACTCTTAGAATCCTTCCGAATGTTGTCCGCCAGCTTCCTTTCGTAACTCATCTTTGCTTTCCTAATGACCTTCTTAGTTTCTCTCTGCAGATTTTTAAAATCGTTCCAATCTTCTGTTTTCCCACTAATTTTTGCTACTTTGTACGCCGCCCCTTTTGCTTTTATTTTATCCTTCACCTCCCTCGTTATCCACATCTGTGCCTTTTTTCCATTCAAAACCTTCTTTTTTCTTGGAATATATCTGTCCTGCATTGTCCTTATTTCCTGTAGAAATTTCTTCCATTTTTCCTCTGCCGTCCCTCCAGCTAACTTACTCCTCCAATCAATTTGGGCCAACTCATCTCTCATACCTTTGTAATTTCCCTTATTCCACTGAAAGACTTAGACAGTTTAGGAGCATGGGCAAAGAAATGGCAGATGAGATTCAATGTTGAGAAATGTGCGGTTGTACACTTTGGAAGAAGAAATAAACGGGCAGATTATTATCTAGATGGGGAGAAAATTCAAAATACAGAAGTGCAAAGGGACTTGGGGGTCCTCGTGCAGGATACCCTAAAGGGAGAGGGTTCAGAGAAGATTTACGAGGATGATTCCTGGAATGAAAGGGCTCACATACGATGAGCGATTGTTGGCTTTTGGACTGTATTCATTGGAGTACAGAAGAATGAGAGGGGACCTCATAGAAACATTTCAAATGTTGAAAGGACTGGACAGAGTAGATGTGGCTAAGTTGTTTCCCTTGGTGGGTGAATCCAAGACAAGAGGGCACAGTCTTGGAATTAGAGGGTACACATTTAGAACAGAAATGAGGAGAAATTTATTTAGCCAGAGGGTTGTGGATTTATGAAATTCGTTGCCACATACAGCTGTGGAGGCCCGATCATTGGGGTGTCTAAGGAGGAGATTGATAGGTATCTAATTAGTCAAGGTATCAAGGGATATGGGGAAATGGGGAATTGGGGCTAGATGGTAGAACAGTTTAGCTCATGGTGAGGTAGCGGAGCAGACTCGATGGGCCGAATGGCCTACTTCTGCTCCTTTGTCTTGTGATCTTGTGAAAGGAACTGTTGATGCTTTGGGTTGAAACCCTGCATCAGGACCAGTTTACCGGCATCTTCTGCAAGCTATATCCTGCAAGTGTGGGATTGCTTAGAAGGCAGAGGAGTAGCGATGCGGGAAAGCAAGGGTGAGTGCGTGTGCAGCTGACAATTGAGAGAAAAGAGAGCATGGATGAGGGAGAAAACAAAGGAGAAAGCAGTTAGACTTGCTGAATATTTCCTGTTAACATTGCCTTCAATTGCGTGCTGCCGTGCTAATGACAGGAACCACACCAACACTTTTGGTTCCAAGCAGATATCCATGTCCTTTCTCAGAGCGGGCTGCAGCTCTTGCTACTGTCACAAGGTTGAGTTCATGATCCACCCGAGATTTAAGCCTAAAAATCTCAGCTGAAATTACAATCTAGTATTAAGGGAGTACTGCACAGCTGAAGGGCAATGCTAAGGAAACACAGCACAGTCAGAGGTATTGTAATTGGCATGAAATTCCAAAGTGAGTAACCTTCTGGCCTTTCAGCAGGAAGTAAGAGATCCCACAGCACGATTTCAAAAAGAGCACGGGAATTCTTCCAGGCATCCCGGCTAATATTTACCCCTCAAACAACACAGATTAAACAAAGTAATTTGGTCATTATCACATTGCTGTTTGTGGATGAGACCTTGCTATGTCCAGACTGGGGCTCCCTGTTATTTGTACCACACACACGATTCCCAGTCAAAACATTGTTCCAAGGCTACCGATAAAATCTCTGTGTGTAAAAAAAGCGCTTTGTGTGTAATTTTAAGTGTTTGCGTCCAGTTCTGGCAGAAGATGGCATGATTAGTAAGTTTGTGGATGACACTAAAATTGGTGGCATAGTGAAAGGTGAGGAAGGGAACATCCATCATCAAAGATCCCCACCATCTGGGCCGTGCCATCTTCTCCCAGCTCCCATCGGGCAGGAGGTAGAGAAGCCTGAAGTCCCACACCACCAGGTTCAAGAACAGCTACTACCCTTCATCCATTCGGTTCTTGAACCAACTGGCAAAACCTTGATCACTACAGTTCAGCAACGCTATGACCACTTTGATCACTTTGCACTAAAATAGACTTTTTGTTTTGTGTTTATGTTTTTCTTGTGAATGCTGTTTATCTGATGTTATGTGCCTGTGATGTTGCTGCGAGTAAGTTTTTCGTTGCACCTGACACACACGGACTTGTGCAGATGACAATAAATCAACTTTGACTTTGAGGTTACAACAGAATTTTAATCAGCCTCCCCTCCATGGACTCTGTCTATACTTCTTGCTGCCTCAATAAAGCAGCCAGAATAATCAAAGACCCCACCCAGCCCAGACATTCTCTCTTCTCCCCTCTCCCATCAGGCAGAAGTTACAAAAGCCTGAAAGCACGTACCACCAGGCTCAAGGACAGCTTCCATCCCATTGTTACAAGACTATTGAACGGTCCCCTAGTACAATAAATTGGACTCTTGACCTCACAATCTACCTCGTTATGACCTTGCACCTTATTGTCTACTTGCACTGCACTTTCTCTGTAGCTGCTATACTTTATTCTGCATTCTGTTATTGTTTTACCTTGTGCTACCTTAATGCACTGCGTAATGAATTGATCTGTATGAACGGTATGCAAGACAAGCTTTTCATTGTACCTCGGTACATGTGACAATAATAAACCAATTCAATTCAATTCAACTGGCAAAGTGGGCAAAGGAATGGCAGATAGAATTTAAATCAGACAAGTGCAAAGTGATGTATGTCAAGCCCGGACAAACACTGTGAACTGCAGGACCCTGGGGAGCTGATGAACAGAGAGACCAAGGAGTGCAAGTACATATTTCCCTGAAACTGGCAACACAGGAAGACAGGGCAGTGTAGAAGGTGTATGGTACGTTTGCCTTCACCGGTCAGGGCACTGAGTACAAGAGTTGGGACAATATATTACAGGTGCATGAGTCACCAGTGACACTGCACAGAGTATTGTGTGCGGTTCTGGTTGCCATGCTGCAGGAAGGATGTGATCAAACTAGAGAGGGTGCAGAAAAGGTTGCTGCCAGGATTAGAAGGAGAGACTGGACAGGCTGGGACTGTTTTCCCTGGAGCGAAGCATCACGAGGGGCACAGATAAGGTGGATGGTCATAGTTTTTTTTTTCCCAGCATAGTAGAGAGCAAAGGTTTGACGTGAGAGGGGAAAGATTTAATCGGGACCTGAGGGGCAAGCTTTTCACACAGAGGGTGGTGTGTATTTGGAACAAGCTGGCAGAGGAAACGGTAGAGGCTGGTATAATTAAAATGCTTAAAGGACATTTGGGCAGGTACATGGATAGGAAAGGTTTGGAGGGATAGGGGCCATACACGGGCAAATGGGACTCGCTCAGGTGATTGTCATGGATGAGTTGGGCTGTGACTCTGTAAGATCGTCCCACTGTGCATCTGGACCGGCCACTTTCCACTGTGATTAATCCTAATTCTGAAGTCATTCTTGTGTAGGTGATGACACCGTGATGACATTTACAACTTATCGACAGAAGTGGAAAACATCATGACCTATGTGACAGTTCACTGTGAACTGACACCAGAACAAGGAGTACGTCACATGGAAAGTCAGGAATTGTACATGAACTAAAGCATTTATAAGACAAGATATCTTTATTAGTCACACGTACATAGACACACAAAGTGAAATGCATCTTTTGTGTAGAGTGCTCTGGGGGCAGCCCGCAAGTGTCGCCACGCTTCCAGCACCAACATAGCATGCTCACAACTTCCTAACCCGTACGTCTTTGGAATGTGGGAGGAAACCAGAGCACCCGGAGGAAACCCATGCAGACACAGGGAGAATGTACAAACTCTTTACAGACAGCAGCAGGAATTGAAGCTGGGTCACTGGCGCTGTAATAGCGTTATGCTAACTGCTACACTACCATGCCTGCTTTGGATTGGGACATTAATTTTTATTTTCAATGCTTTTAAATGGGAGAAAACCACAATAGCAATTACTTAAAATGAGAACGCCCCAGTGTCGAGAGGGTTGAGAGCTTCAAGTTCCTTGGAGTGAACATCACCAATAGTCTGTCCTGGTCCAACCATGTAGATCCCACTGCCAAGAAAGCTCACTAGTCCCTCTACTTCCTCAGGAGGCTAAAGAAATTTGGTATGTCCCCTTTGACACTCATCAATTTTTATCAATGCACCATAGGAAGCATCCTATCTGGATGCATCACGGCTTGGTACGGCAACTGCTCTGCCCGAGACCACAAGAAACTGCAGAGAGTTGTGGACACAGCTCAGCACATCATGGAAACCAGCCTCCCCTCTATGGACTCTGTCTATACTTCTCGCTGCCTCAGTAGAGCAGCCGACATAACCAAAGACCCCACCCACCCCGGACATTCTCTCTTCTCTCCTCTCCCATCGGGCGGAAGATACAGGACCCTGAAGGCACATACCACCAGGCTTGAGGACAGCTTCTACCTCATTGTTATAAGACTATTGAACAGTTCCCTGGTATGATAAGATGAACTCTTGACCTTACAATCTACCTCATTATGAGCTTGGACCTTATTGTCTGCCTGCACTGCACTTTCTCTGTAACTGTAACACTTTATTCTGCATTCTGTTATTGTTTTACCTTGCACTACCTCAATGCACTGTTGTAATGAAATGATCTGTATGAATAGTATGCAAGACAAGTTTTTCACTGTACCAATGTTAATTTGGTGACACATGATTTGGCATTAGGGTAAAACAAAGGACTTACTTAGTATGCCATAAATTCACAACATGCAATTTTTAGGCAAATACAGGCCCTCCCCAGGTTGCAAACATCCAACTTATGGACACCCCATACATATGAACGGGATCCCGTAAATATTATTAAATTCAAATGAGAACCAGTCTTGAAACAAAAACCTGTTTACATGTAACCTCCCCGCAGTAATCAGACACCATTGTCCCTTACGAACACAGGCTGCCTGTTTCACTGCGGGAGGCCATGCTCTGTTAAACAACATAACATCCACTGATACATCAAGCCCATTGAAACCATCCATTGAGTGTGGGACATCCTGATTCTGTACTATTGTAACTGGGCAAGGGAAGATAAGAAAAATGTTCATGTTATTTGGCACTCATCAATTCATTACAATACTCTGGAGATATGCTTATCAGATCAAGTAACTTTCATGCATTTTCTGAGTTAAAGTCAATTTTTGGATATCTGTATAAACGTAACCCAGGGATGGTTTGTATGTTTCAGTATTGTTGGTTGAGAAACCTTTTAATGAAATCGTGCGACCTTTTACACCACTTGAGAGGCCTGATGGGGTCTCAGTTTAACATCTAAGCTGAAAAATGATACGTATGACAGTGCAGTGTCCCCTCGGTACTGCACTGGAGGGTCAGTCTAGTTTCTGGAGAGGGACGTGAACCCATAACCTTCTGAGTCAGACACCAGGGTGCTGTCCGCTGAGTCACAACTGACACATCATGATATAAGATGGAGTTTCGGGAGGGAATGATTGAGAAAAGCTGGAAAAGTGTGGGTGGCAGTAAGGACTATTCCAGCCCCTGATTTTCTGCAATTAGAATCATTCACTTTGTGAGTAAAATCTCTTAATTCTTAAAACAATCCAAATTTGGCAGCACAAGATGATAGGGTAGTAGAGAAGGCATATGGCATGCTTGCCTTCTTTATTTGAGGCACTGAGTTCAAGTCAGGAAGTTACATTGCAGCTTTATGAAACTCTGGTTAGGCCACACCTGGAGAACTGCATTCAGTTCTGATTGCCCCATTATAGGAAGGATGTGGAGGCTTTGGAGAGAATGCAGAAGAGGTTCACTAGGATGGTGCCTGGATTAGAAGGCCAAACTTGGGTTGGTTCCTCTGGAGTGGCGGAGGCTGAGGGGAGACTGGATAAAAGTTTATAAGATTATAAGAGGCATAGATAGAGTAGACAACTGGTGTCTTTTACCCAGGGTTGAATTAGCTAATACTAGGGGGCATGCATTTAAGGGGAGAGGGGGCAAGTTCAAAGGAGATGTGCGGGGCAAGTTTTTTTACACAGAGAGTGGTGGGTGCCTGGAATGTGCTGCCTGGGGTGGTGGTGGAGGCAGACACAATAGGAGGCATTTAAGGGGCTCTTAGATAGGCACTTGAATATGCAGAGAATGATGGGATATAGACTTTAGGTAGAAGAGATTAGTTTAGTTAGGGATTTAATTACTAATTTAATTAGTTTGGCACAACATCGTGGGCCAAAGGGCCTGTTCCTGTGCTGTACTGTACCGTTCTGTGTTCTATCTTTGCAGAGTCTTGCGCAGGTGTCATTCAGACTTCATCACTCATACTTTAACCAGCAACATATGACATTTCCCACTGCCCATAAAACCCTTTGTATTCATGGGTGACTCAAAGTTCCTTCTTCAAAAATACACTTCAAGCAAAATTAAAACACAAATACTTCCAAACAAAACCCCATCATTAACGCAGCATCACACAGGGGCTTTTGCTCTGCTACAAATTAGGATCTTTTACATGGGCTAAAATTAGGACAGAAATAAGATACAAGATCAGTCTGCAGCAATCATTTCATTTTGATCTTCACCACACACTTTACAGCTTAATAGTTCAATGCATCTATCTGAGTGGTGAGCAACGAGAAAGGGGTGATTTTGCTGTTTCCTCTTTGCTATTGGATTCCTGAACCTCAGTAATTAACAGTCATAAGTGACCACAACTTGTGCAGTTCTAAACACTGTGGCCACAGTTAGGTCTACTGATTCTCAAAAGATTCCAGTCATTATTTAGATTGAAAGCACATCTGTTTGAATAAAAATTGCTTGAGAGAGTTTTGGTCCCCTCTACAATCCCATTCTCTGCAACAAAAGTCAAGGTTTAGATGGGAAAGGGGTCATCCATCACTGAGGACCCTCACCATCCAGAATATGCCCTCTTCACATTACTACCATCGGGGAGGAGGTACAGGAGCCTGAAGACCCACACTCAACGTTTTAGAAACAGCTTCTTCCCCTCTGCCATCAGATTTCTGAACAGTCCATGAACCCAGGAACACTACCTCGTTATTATAGAAACAAAGGACCGCAAATGCTGGAATCTCGATGAAAAACACGATGATGCTGGAGGAACTCAGCAGGCCAGGCAGCATCCGCGGAGAAAAGCAGACGGTCAATGTTTCTGGTCAGGACCCTTCTTCAGGACTGAAGATAGGAAAAAAAGGGAAGCCCAATATAATTGGAGGGAAAAGCAGAGCAGCGATAGGTGGACAAAAGAGGAGAGGTGGGGAGGGCACAGGGTGGTGATAGGTAGATGCAGGTAAGAGATAGTGATAGGCAGGTGCGGGGGAGGAGGGGAGAGCAGATCCGCTGGGGGATGGGTCAAAGGTAAGGAGGAAAAAGAGAGATAGGCAAGGAAAGGGAAGAAAAGGCATGGTTGGGGGGTGGGGGGGTTGTGGGGATTACTTAAGGTGGTAGAATTCAATGTTCATGCCCCCCTGCCAACCATGACCACCTGACAGAGTATTGGCATTGGGTTATTATTGTCACGTGTAGTGAGATACAGTGAAAAGTTTTTGTTTTGCGTGCCAAGCAAACAGATCATGCCATACACAATTGAATCAAGGTACGAGTAGAATGATCATAATGAGTCTGCTGAAGACCTCTCAGTCAGGACATTGAGTAAAGGAGTTGGGAAGTTATTTTGCTGTTATATAGGATGCTGGCGAGGCCGCACTTGGAGTATTGTGTACAGTTTTGGGCGCCCTGCTACAGGAAAGATGTTTGTAAACTAGAAAGAGTGCAGGAAAGATTTACCAGGATGTTGCCTTATCCTGGGGGCCTGAGTTACAAGGAGAAGTTGTGTAGATTAGGACTTCCCTGAAACATAGGAGATTGAGGGGTGACCTGATAAAGGCATATAAAATCATGAGGGGCATAGGCAGGATGAAAGCACATAGTCTTTTTCCCAGGGAGGGGGTGCTAAAAACAAGATCAAGATGAGAGATTTAAAAGAGACATCAGGAGCAGCTTCTTCACCCAAAGGGTGCTGCGTATTTGGAATGAGCTGCCAGAATAGTGGTTGAGGTGGGTACATTAGCCACATTTAAAAGCCATCTAGATAAGTACATGGATAGGAGAGGTTTAGAGGGCTACAGGCCAGATGTGGGCAGATGGGACTAGCTTGCTGGACAACGTAGTCGGCAAGGACCAGTGGGGCCGAAGGGCCTGTTTCTATGCTGTAAGACTCTATGACTCCATCTTGCAAAGAGTCGCCACACTCTGGCACCATAAATGAGACATCAACATAATATCTCATCTGAAAGACAGTCTCTTGATGCTGGACTGGGAGTATCATCCTAAACTTTGCCTTCAGAGTGAGATTTAATCCCTGAACTTTCGGATGGGAGTCAGAGCCACAGTTGGCAGCTCAGGAAGGAAATGACTGCTTTAATAAAGCCATAGCTCTACATAAGATAAGATATTTACTTGTTAGTCACATGTACATCGAAACACACAGTGAAATGCATCTTTTGCATAGAGTGTTCTGCAGGCAGCCTGCAAGTGTTGCCACGCTTCCGGCGCCAACATAGCATGCCCGCAACTTCCTAACCCATATGTCTTTGAAATGTGGGAGGAAACCGGAGCACCCGGAGGAAACCCACGCAGACACGGGAAGAATGTACAAACTCCTTACAAACAGCGGCGGGAATTGAACCCTGGTCGCTGGTGCTGTAATAGCGTCGCTCTAACCGCTACACTACTGTGCCGCCTTTTCAGAACCATCACCATATGTTACCAAAGGCTCTTGCTGTTCTTGCAATCTCAGCAAACCAGTGAACAACTGGCACGAGCCCTGGCCTATGAGCAAGTCACCTGGCCACATGCTCTGCTTGGCAACATTTCCAGAGAACTTGCAATGGAGCTGAAACCAGCATCAATATCACAGTCCAAGGTAAAACCACCAGCTTCCCAGTTACCAGAGTTTGAAAGTCAAAAGGACTTTTATGAATTGAGGTGCAGGAATAGGATGAATATCTTTCACACTGAAACTGATCTCAGAGGAATTCAGGGGAGAACATACAGTAGCATAGCCACTATTGTGGTTTAAGTAATTAATGGGAACTTCTTACAGCATCTTCTCCACTGTAAATCCTTCTGAAACTACTTTGCTGCCTTCACAAGTGCACAGATATTGCCAAAAACCTTTCACTGACTTTCCATCCCATGGACCCTGATTAGATAGGAGCTTCAACCTTCACCAATGCCTGATAAAACTGAAGCATAACCTCCCGACAAAGATACTACCTGAACTGCTGAGTATTTCCAGGACTTGCTGTTTTTAATCCCTACTTTAGTATTCAATTCCCTTGCAATCAAAAAAACAGTCAATTAGGTTCCCTAATTACTTGTTGTACCTGCAAATTAACCTCTTGCAAATTGTATGCTCTGTATGATTCACAAAAAGGAGGTATGCAGGTATAGCAAGGACACCCAGATCCCTCTGCATCAATCTAAATCACTCACCATTTAGATAATATGCTTCTTTTTTTTAAATTTTTTTTGATATTCAGTAATTGGAGGGATAGTTAAATTGCATTGCCAGTCTATGCACTTTGGTGCCACTTAGCTGGTCTGTAAAACAAAAACCCAAAGACGCTGCGTGTGCTCGTAGTTCTAGACCCTGTAATCAGTCAAGAGGAGCAGACTGCATGAGTCTGGGAAAGAGAGTCAGCGAACTGCTTCGGGTGAAGCTGGGAGGAAGACAAGGATGACTGCCAGTCTGGATAATAGAGTTGGGATGACTAGGCTGGTCAAACAGGATTGGCTCTTTCAAGGATACATTTAGATGTGTCTGATTTTTTTTCAATTTTATTTATTTCCAAGAATTAGTATCTGGGTCACTTCCACTTTAGCCAGACTCTGTTTTGTTTGTTCCAAGGAAGAAATGTCTGTAGGCAGTGGACAGGACATGTGGATTCAGCGTCTTTGCGAGCTGATGTGATTAGTTAGCGATGGTCTTTGATGGCTTGGCAAAGAGTGCCCAAGGCAGTCTGGTGGTGAAAATTTGGGTGAAGTATGTAGAACCTGTGCCATCCATGTACTAAAAGACAAATAGAAATTTCAAAGGGGATACAAGGGAGACTACAGATGCTAGAAATCTGGAGCAGCAGGCACAGTAGTGTAGTGGTTAGCATAATGCTTTACAATGCCAGCGACCCGGGTTCAAATCCGGCCACTGTCGTATATGTTCTCCCCATGTCTGCGTGGGTTTCCTCCGGGTGCTCCAGTTCCCTCCCACATTCCAAAGACGTACAGGTTAGGAAGTTGTGGGCATGTTATGTTGGCGCCGGAAGTGTGGCGACACTTGCGGGCTGCCCCCAGAACACTCTACGCAAAAGATGCATTTCACTGTGTGTTTCAATGTACATGTGACTAATAAAGAAATCTTATCTGATCTATCTCCACAGCCCCCTCTTTCATAACCTTAGGCTGCAGATCATCGTGTGCTGGGGATTTTTCAGTTTTTGGTCCCATTCTTTTCTACAACACTTTTTTGTTTAGATGATTGGTAACTTCTTTCAGCTTCTCATTCACTTTAGACCTGTTGTTCTCCACTATTTTCCAGAGGTTTTTTGGGTTGTCTTCCATGAAGACAAGCACAAAATATTTGTTTAATTTATCTGCCCTTTCGATTTTCCCCAATATAATTCTTCCTGTCTGTAAAGGACTTTTATTACATTTTGCTTTTTATTTCCTTTTTACATATCTATAGTAATAGGTTTTTGTAATGTTTCTTGCCAGGTTACTCCCATGTTCTCTGTCCATTTTCCGTATCACATTTTGGTCCTCATTTGCTGATTCCTGAAATTTTCACAATCTTCAGGTTTACTGATCGTTTTGGAAAAAATCCAATTAGCCTTGGTTGGACCACTTTTCTGCTGGGTTTCTATATCTTGAAAGGCTGTGATGCATAATACAAAACCAAAGTTAACAGTTCCCTAGTATGATAAAATGGACTCTTCACCTCACAATCTACCCCGTTGTGACCTTGCATTTTATTGTCTACCTACACTGCACTTTCTCTGTAGCTGTGACACTTTATTCTGCATTTTGTATTGTTTTACCTTGTACTACCTCAATGCACTGTGTAACGAATTGATCTGTACGAACGGTATGCAAGACAAGTTTTTCACTGGACCTTGGTGCAAAGTGACAATAATAAACCAATTCCAATTCCAAGTCTGGAGTTTGGCTTTAAGCTGCATGGTGGTTATCGTCTTTGTATCGTGGAGATTTTGTATGAAATTTAAACCTTTGATACAATGTTTGACAGCATACTTTGGAACATAATGCCTGTCACTCCCTGAATCAGCTGCCAAACTCTTGCCATTGTAGGAAAGTATCAAGTGGACACTTCTTCACAGGGAAGAGAAATAGAAGGGCACCGTAGTGTAGGGGCAGGCATAGTAGTGTAGCGGTTAGCATAACGCTCTTACAGCGCCAGCGACCCAGGTTCAATTCCGGCCGCTGTCTGTAAGGAGCTTCTACGTTCTCCCTGTGTCTGCGTGGGTTTCCTCTGGGTGCTCCGGTTTCCTCCCACATTCAAAAGATGTACAGGTTAGGAAGTTGTGGGCATGCTATGTTGGCACCAGAAGCGTGGCAACACTTGCGGTCTGCCCCGTAAACACTCTACGCAAAAGATGCATTTCACTGTGTGTTTCGATGTACATGTGACCAACAAAGATATCTTATTTTATCTTATTCACAACCCATCTGATATTTTTCCCTACTCTTCCAATTCCATCTTCCCATGGCCTGCATCATTCCTATCTATTCTCAAGACTCCATTAGACATACTTTGCATATAGGGATGGGTACTTCAGTGCAATACAAGGTGTGGCACTGTCAGTGATGTTAACTGAGGCTGACGTCCCCTCAGGTGGTCAGAGGAGATTCTAAAGGAACACAGAGGTTCTCCTCAGGGGTCTAACCAATATTTATCCCTTAATCAGCATCAGATTTGTCTGGTCATTATCATTGTGCTACTTGTTGGAATCCTCTGAGCACGAATTGGCTGGTAAAGTTTCCAAATTATAACAAAGACTATACTCTAAAAAGTGCTTCATTAGTTGCAAAGTGTGTCATACTTCCCAACATTAGGAAGAAGAATTGGAATGTCAACTCTTATTCAAAATTTCATCCATCACTTTAGGCCAATGCCTGGCTTTTGGTTTGTTGTGGCATGGCTGATCCGCAGACGAATGAGTGGAGAATCCTGGCTCCAAAGCAAAGCTATTTAACTCACTGATATCTCAAGCTGATGTTTTATATACTATGCAGTGCTGAACCACCCACCTTCAAGGATAACATTCAGTATCAAAGACCATTCCTGTGTGTGTTATTTGAAAAGAAATACTTGCATTTCCCTGTTACCTTTTGCATCCCTTTCAGAATATCCCTAAGGTCTTTAGAGCAAAAAAAATTATTTGGATTGGAGTCACTGATGCAAAGGAAGGAAAGTGGTGCTTAGTATCACATAAGGTGCAGTGTGAACATCCCCAGAAGCCATGGAACCAAGGGATTGCAGAACAAACTGCTCTTTGGCCAATTTTGGAAAATTTCCTACTTGAAATATCCCCAAAAGGAGACCCCTTTAAGACTGAAACAGGCAGACATATGGCTCCCAGTCTGAGTAATGCATCTGTTTCAGTGGCAAGTTAAGGGGTGTGAACTTTTAGAGAAGCCAAGAACAGAAAGGTTTATATTTATACAATGCCTTAATGCATCTTAGAAAGAATTTCACATAAAGTGAGCGACTGCAATGTGGACTGAATGGTGCTACATTGGCCAACATGCCAGTGATTATATCCACAATAAAAACCCACAAAGCTATGAGGTGAAATATCAGTGAGTCTAGTACTGGCCAAGGGTAAACTATTGGTCAGGACCACAAGGGAAATCTCAGTTTTTCTCAACAGTGTAATGGGATTCTCTAACCTCCACCTTAACCGGTGAACAAGGTAAAGCCTTGGTTTAATGTCAGAGTCGTGCAGCACAGAAGTAGGTCCTCCAGCCCACTACGTCCATGCCAACCTTTTCGCCCATCTACACTGACCTCACTTGCCCGCACTTGGGCCGTATCCTTCTACGCCTTGCCTATTTGTATCTGTCTAAATGCCTCTGAAACATAGTGATCGTGTCTGATTCCCCCACCTGCTCTGACAGCATATTCTAGATATTCACCACTCTATGTAAAATACTTACCCTAAGATCCTCTATAAAACTACTTCCCCTAACCTTAAAGCTACCCCATTTTGTTTTTGATACCCCTACCATGGGGAAAAGATTTTGACGATAATCCCTATCTCTGCCTTTAATAATTTATGTTGCAGTTGTATAAGTCATTGGCGAGAGGCCGCACTTGGAGCACTGTGTACAGTTTTGGTCACCCTATTATAGAAAAGATGTGGTTAAACCAGAAAGAGTGCAGAGAAGATTTATGTGGATGTTACGAGAACTAGAGGGCCTGAGTTATAGGGAGAGGTTGGCCAGGCTGGGTCTTTATTCTTTGGAATGTAGGAGAATGAAGGGCGACCTGAAAGAAGTGTTTAAAATCATGAGAGGCATCGATAAGGTGGATGGTAACAATCTTTTCCCCAGGGTCATAGGCAGTATTACTTTAGCCTAGACAACATGCTGATTTCATGGAGGGTTTGACTTGTAACTTTTCTCATTCAAGAGGCAAGAGAGGGTGACTAGTTGAGCTCGATGTCAAACAACAATGGTAAAACCATTCCCTTAATGTCAACAAAACAAAAGAGCTGATCATTGACTTCAGAAAAGTGGGCAGTGTACATGCACCTGTCTACATCAACGGTGCTGAGGTCGAGAGGGTGGAGAGCTTCAAGTTCCTGGGAGTGAACATCACCAACAGGCTGTCTTGATCAAATCACGTAGATGCCATGGCCAAGAAAGCTCACCAGCGCTCCTACTTCCTCAGGAGGCTAAAGAAATTCAGTTTGTCCCCTTTGACACTCACCAACTTTTATCGATGCACCATAGAAAGCATCCTATCTGGATGCATCACGGCTTGGTATGGCAACTGTTCTGCCCAGGACTGCAAGAAACTGCAGAGAGTTGTGGACACAGCCCAGCGCATCACGGACACCAGCCTCCCCTCCTTGAACTCTGTCTTTATCTCTCGCTGTCTTGGTGAAGCAGCCAGCAGAATCAAAGACCCCAGCCACCGGGTCATTCTCTCTTCTCTCCTCTTCCATCAGGTAGAAGATACAGGAGCCCGAGGGCACGTACCACCAGACTTAAGGACAGCTTCTACCCCACTGTGATAAGACTATTGAATGGTTCCCTTATACGATGAGATGGACTATGACCTCACAATCTACCTTGTTGTGACCTTGCACATTATTGCACTGCACTTTCTCTGTAGCTGTGACACTTTAGTCTGTACTGTTATTGTTTTTACCTGTACTACATCAATGCACTCTGTACTAACCCAATGTAACGGCACTGTGTAATGAATTGACCTGTACAATCGGTATGCAAGACAAGTTTTTCATTGTACCTTGGTACAAGTGACAATAATAAAACAATACCAATATCAATTCATCCCTTGAAACAAGTCCACGTTATACTCTTAATTCTACAAGTCTAAAAGTGGACAAATCCATTCTCAGTCTCCCCGAAGTCTATATCTTTACTTGCTTGCACAGTAGATCATTATAACTGATTATTAATCTCTGCGTAAAGGGTATCTTATTAAAACCTACTTTTTTAGTTTACATTTCTGACATTATCCATTCTAGAGAAGTACTAAAGAAAGGCATCCTTACTGGGTGCCAACTTTCAGATAGAACCATAGAACACTACAGCACAGAAAACAGGCCATTCGGCCCTTCTAGTCTGTGCCAAAACTTTATTCCACTAGTCCCATTGACCTGCACCCAGTCCATAACCCTCCAGACCTCTCCCGTCCATATATCCATCCAATTTATTCTTAAAACTTGAGTGAGCCCGCATTTACCACGTCAAATGGCAGCTCGTTCCACACTCCCACCACTCTCTGAGTGAAGAAGTTCCCCCTAATGTTCCCCCTAAACCTTTCCCCTTTCACCCTAAAGCCATGTCCTCTTGTACTTATCTCTAAGCCACGAGAGGCACTAAACTGAGGCTTGCCTGATCTCTTAGATGGACATTAAAGTCCATGACACTATTCCGAAGAATAGTAAGAGTTCTCTGCCCCATCTTGCTTAATATATTTATCACTCAATAACCTTTGCCAAGAAAATCAACTGGTTATATTCACAATGTTATTTGTGGTAGTTTTCTATTCTTAAATAGGCTGCTATGTCTATGCTTTTAAGATTAATTATGCTTTGAAAATACAATTGTATTTAAAATGCCACGGGATCTCCTGAGATCATGAAAGGCACTATATAAATGCAAGCTTTCCTTTATTTCACTAGCCTATTACACTTTAGAAGTGAGATGCAGAATGTACCTAAAGTCATTTAATTATATGATCTACATCACCAGTCCATTAAAACGCCAACTGCTCACAAGGTATTTAAGGAAAATGTGTAAACCTAGTAAGTGTTATAAAACCTTTTGTTGCTCTCATGTAATTACTAATCCACTAATCTTGCATAAACCGTGTACCTTACCACAAACCATGAACACTATATTTACTGTCCGTTGGCACAACTTTTACCTTATTTTAAAGCCGGTTACGTTGTGGTCATTGTTCTCCACCCAAGTCTGTAATTTGCTGCCAGTGGCTGTAGCTAAATCTTGTTGGAATTAAACAATGAGCATTTGTCGATGCAAGCTTTGAGATTAATTTTAGAGGCGGCTTACCATCACCTTCTTATGGACAATGAGGGATGGGCATTAAATTCGGAACCTGCCAGAAATGCCTTGAAGTGATACAACCCACAGGCTTTCGTACCCAGAGCTGAGAGGTGGGGTAAGCCTGAATAAGTCTCCATTGGCTAGGCTGAATGGCCTCCTTCTAGAACATAGAACAGTAAAGCACAGAACAGGCCCTTTGGCCCACAATGTTGTGCCGACATAGCTATTCCCTCCTGCCTACAGAATGTCCATATCCCTCTATTTGGCCTCCTTCTGTGCCATTAATTTCCACGAAACCCAGATCCCATGAATGGTAGCATTCTGGTTAGCCAGGAGTCTACGACAAACTTCACGGTGAATGTGAGGATTGACGCAATTTTGGGTTTGGGGTAAGGAGCTTTCCCATCTTCAACAAACCACTTCCAGTGGCCACAGCAGTTGGTACCAAAGACTATCCACGCTATGAGGATTATGCTATCTTCTGTGGTCTACAATAAGCTTCAATTTGCTTCTGAAATTAACTTTTCTTTAAATCAGAAGACACAGTTGTGAAATACTGACCAATTAGAGGGGCAGTGCCTCATGTCTCTTGAAAATTAAAGAACTGTGGATGCTGGAAGTCTGAAATAAAAGTGTTGGAAATGCTCAACAGGTGAGCCTGCTGAAAGCAAAACAGGTCTTCAACCGGAAACATTATTTCTCTTTCCATTGATGTTACCCAGCCTACTGAGGGTTTCTTTAAAGAATCATAGGATCATAGAGCACAGAAACAGACCCTTTGACCCACCAGGTCCATGCCAAACTTTGTGCTCATCCACACTCACGCCATTTGCTGGCATCAGATCAGTTTCTTTCTATGCCTTGTCTACTCGAGTGTATTTGACTCCACCACCTCCTCCAGCAGCACTTTCCAGATATCAACTCTCTCTGTAAAAAAACTTTTACATCAGGTTCCCTTTAAAACTCCTTCCTCTTGCTGTGAACCTGTGCCCTCTTGTTTTTCATATTCCTACCATGGCAAAAAGATTCTATCAACTCTGCCTGTTCCTCTCATAATGTTATATAATTCTATCAGGTCGCTCCTCAGCCTCCTTCACTCCAGGGAGAACAAGCCCAGCCTGTCCACGCAGAGGCAAAGACAATTTAAATCAACTTTTAAAAGCCATTTGGACAGGTATTAGGATAGGAAAAGTGTAAAGGGATATGGACCTAATGAAAGCAAATGGGATTAGAGTAGATGGACGTCATGGTCGGGAAGGACAAGGTGGGCTAAAAGTTCCTCTGCTGTACATTTTGATGGTTCCATCCAATCTCTCTCCAGAACTAAAGTCACAGAGTCACAGAGCAATACAGCACTTAAATTCTTAAGAAATAAAGGACTGTGGATGCTGGAATCTAGATGAAAAACATGATGATGCTGGAGGAACTCAGCAGGCCAGGCAGCAATCCGTGGAGAAAAGCAGGCGGTCAATGTTCCGGGTCAGGACCCTTCTTCAGGACCGAAGAGAGGAAAAGGGGAAGCCCAATAGCCCAAGAGGGAAAAGCAGAGCAGTGATAGGTGGACAAGAGGGGAGGCGGGGTGGGCACAGGGTGGTTATCACTACCTCTTACCTGCATCTACCTATCACCTCCTTGTGCCCTCCCTGCCTCCCCTCTTATGTCCACCTATCACTGCTCTGCTTTTCCCTCCTATATATTGGGCTTCCCCTTTTCCTATCTTCAGTCCTGAAGAAGGGTCCTGACCCGAAACGTTGACCGCCTGCTTTTCTCCACGGATGCTGCCTGGCCTGCTGAGTTCCTCCAGCATCGTCGTGTTTTTCACTTAGATTCTTAAATTACTTAGAGCACTTAAATTCCATCTGCCAACGTTCCACCCAACTTTCTGTCTGTTCTATACCTTGTTGTAGCCTCAGACATCCTTCCTCCTTTTCAAACCATCAACAATTTTTGTGTCATCCGCAAACTTACCAATCAGTATTTTCCGACTTTATTTCTGGAGGTGTCTTCATTGTTCTTGGGAGTTAAGTGATGCTGATAAGGCTGTACTTCCTGCATATCGCCATTGTACGGGGCAAGGTGATTGTGGGCTTCCTCCTTATGATTCAATCTTCAGCTGGTACCCTTACAATGACATTAAGCAGGCAATTCCAGGAGGAATAAGAATGATGGAATTGCAGTACACGTCTTGATCTAGCTAGTGACCTGGCCATCAGTTAGGTGGCAGAAGACAGAGCCCAAGGGATAATGAATATAAACTTGAATTGGAATGGAGTGACTAGAGGTATCCCACAAGAATCTGTGCTGGGGCCTCAAATATTCACTCTATTAATCACTTAGATATCACAATTGAAAGCCATATATCCAAGTTTACCAATGACAGAGTGATTATTGGTGGAGGAAGTAGTTTAGAGGGAATATAAAATTACAATGAGACATTGATACATTAAGTGAGTGGGAAAAAGTGCGGCAGGCAGAATTCGACAGAGGTAAGCTTGAGGTCATCCATTCCGCACTAAAATGGATGGATCTGACTTTTTCTTTATGGTTAACAGTTGGAAAGGAGGGAGGTCCAAAGAGCCCTTGTCCGCAATAAAGTGCAGAGCTAGGTAAGAAAAAAGGCACAATCTGATGTTGATGTGACAGAGCATCAACAAAGCAACCAGAGTGAAAGAGCAATAGGTTAGATCACATCTATAGAAGCATGGACAGTTCTGGGCACTGCACCTTAGGAAGGATCCATTAGCTTTAAAATGAGTGATTCATTCAACGAGAGCTCGAAAGGTTAGAATACGTGGACAGATCACTTAAAATAGCATTCCCTCAAAACACAAAGAGTTCAAAGGCTTAAGGGATTTTGTAAGGAATTGATGGGGCAAAGAAAAAATTCCGCTGGTAAACTGTCTGGCCTCTATTAGCTATGACGAGCTTCCTATCAACCTTAACTCCATATTTCCTTACTACACAGGAGGTCATTGGACCCACTGAATCTAGGCTGGCTCTTAGATCCGTCCCATTCCAACATTTAAAAGACATTTGGACTGGTACATTGATAGGAAGGGTTTAGAGGGAATATGGGCAAATGGGAGTAGCTTAGATGGGCATCTAGGTTGGTATGAATGAGCTGGGCAGAAGGGCCTGTTCCCATGGTGTATACTCTATGACTCTATTTGCACAAAGCTCATAGGAGCAGCATCGCTCTCAAAGACACTCAGCGACAACCAGTGACCTAAACTGACAAATTGTCTTTGCCTACAAGAGCTGTAGACAGAGGACTTACTTATAGTGTGTCCCTTCCTGATAGGCAAACCATATCCAGCCTTTTCAACAGTAACAACATAAATGAGCATCCAAGATCATATTGTTTCTATTCCCCACTGCAAACGTCCCTCAGTTTTCTAACGCAATAGGTTCAAGAATAAAATACATTTGCCAGGTGTAGAATTCTCTCCTTTAAACCTCTCCAGCCCTCCTCTCCTCTATAGCACCCATTACTGGCCTTGCACCTTCTCGTCTGCCTGCACTGCACTTTCTCTGTAATTGTAACACTTAATTCTGCATTCTGTTATTGTTTTTCCTTGTACTACCTCAATGCACTGTTGTAATGAAATGATCTGTATGGATGGCATGCAAAACAAAGTTTTTCACTGTACTTCAGTACATGTGACAGTAATAAACCGATTTATCAGAATTTCAAATATACGTACCAATGTGATCATCTGCCACAATGTGCCTCAGTATTGACATTTTGTTTGCTGACAATTTTGTCAAGCACCTGGGGATTTTTAACCATGAGAAAGGTGTGGCACAAGACGTAGCTGTTGGCATTGGTTTATTATTGTCACATGTACAGAGATACAGTGAAAAGCTTTTGTTTGCATGCCATCCAGACAGATGATGCCATAAATAATTACATCGAGGTAGTAAAAAGAAAACAAAATATAGTGTTGCAGTTGTAGAAAAAGTGCAGTGAAGGTAGACAACTAAAGTGCAAGGGCCATATCAAGGTAGACTGGGAGATCAAGAGTTCTTTTAATGTATGAGAGGTCCGTTCAAGAGAATAGCAGGATAGAAGCTGTCCTTGAGTCTGGTGGTTTGTGCTCTAAGGCTTTTGTATCTTCTTCCCAATGGGAGAGGGGAGAAGAGAGAATGACCGGGGTGGGAGGGATCATTGATTATGTCGGCTGCTTTCCCGAAGCAGCAGGAAGTGTAGGCGGAGTCAGTGGAGGGGAGGCTGGTTTGCGTGATGGACTGGGCTGTGTTCACAACTTTGCAATTTCTCACTGTCTTGGGCAGAGCAGTTGTCATACCAAGCTGTGATGCATCAGGATAGGATGCTTGCTATGGTATTGTCAACAAGCAACCCATCTTCACTCAAGGTTCATGGCTGCTTGGCCCATTTTGACGCAAGTCAGTGATAGTACACCTGATTCTGATTTTTGCATCTTACTTCCTAAAATACTTAATGGACGGAAAGCTGCTGCTAAAACCAGAACATATCTGTCCTGCTCAATGTACAAGCATTTATATAAGGTAATTGGTAAATTATTGTCACATGTACTGAGGGTACAGTGAAAAACTTGTCTTGCATACCGTTCATATAGATCAAAAGTAAAAGGAAAAATAGTCATACACTTGACTGCCCCATTGGATATTCGTGATGTCAATCTCTGGTCCAGTAGTGTGAGAGGAAGACATTTTTCCAAGGTGATATCTTTTGCATCAGAAGTTAAGCTGAGGTCTTATCAGTCATTTCAGAAGATAAAAAAGATCCCACGTTCTACTTTAATGCACTTAAAGAAATGCTCCTGGTTTCTCCATGAAGCTTTCCTCCACAGTTAGTGCCACTGCAATAGGTTAAATGACCACTTCCCTCACTGCCATTTGTGAAGTGATGAGCAATTGCAGCTCTATTGTTAAACTGATCAAATTTAGGTCCCAACCATCAGCAGAACATAAGAGACCCCAGGGCACTACTTTGAAGAATAAGGGTGTTCTCCCTAGGATCCTGGCCAACATTAAAGACAGGTCATCTGGTTATTGGCAGAAGATTCAAAAGCCTGAAAGCACGTCCTAACAGGCTCAAGGGCAGTTTCTATCCTGTTGTTTTAAGACTTTTAAATAGTCCTCTAGTACGATAAGATGGACTCTTGACCTCACAATCTACTTCATTGTGACCTTGCACCTTATTGTCTGCCTGCACTGCACTTTCTCTGTAACTATAACATTTTATTCTGAATTCTGTTATTATTTTCCCTTGTACTACCTCAATGCACTGTTGTAATGAAATGATCTGTATGAACGGTATGCAAGACAGGTTTTTCACTGTACCTCCGTATGTGTGACAATAATAAACCTGTTGTAATAAAATGATCTGTATGGATGGCATGCAAAACAAAGTTTTTCACTGTACCTCGGTACCTGTGACAATAATAAACCAATTTACCAATTTATCTTGCTGTTTCTAGGATCCTGCTGTGCACAGATTGGCTGCTACTTTTCCCATGTTACTATGGTGCCTATATTGTAAATGGCTTTATTGCAGATTCAATGCAGTTTATTTCACTGGAGCAATTCACAGAGGTTACTCCGACAGCATCACCCAAAACCACCAGGAACGAGGACTTCAGGTACAGGAACACCATCGTCTACGTATTTCCCCTCCAAACCACACAACATCCTAACCTGGAGATACATCTGTTCCTTCATTGTTGCTGCATTAAAACCCTGGAATTACACTACTCAATGGCATTATATGAGTATCTCCATCACTGGGGCTGCTGCAGCTTAAGATGGCTCATCAGCACCTTCAAGGCTAGTCATGGATGTCCTCTAACTTGGCCTTGCAGTGTTGCCCACATCCTTTTAATGAACAAATTAAAAATAGGCTATAATGCACTTTAGGCACCCTGAAGTCATAACCAGTGCTATAAAAACAAAAGGTCCTTTCTTAGCAGAAAATATACCATAAGAGAGAAAAGTATATTTGTAAACCACCTTTAAGATGCTGAAACATCGCAAAGTACTTGATGGTTGAGGGCTGAGATTAGAGTTCTGATGGAAGGTCATTGACTCAATGTGTTAACTCAGTTTCATGCTTCATCGATGATGCCTAAACTGCTGAGTAATCCTAGCATTTTCATGATTTTTTGTAGAGATTTTTGAAATGGAAAGTTAAACGTTAGTATCTCAACACTCGTTTTAGCTTGTGCTGATATGAAATGGACTTCAGACCATTTGCAAAATATATTATTGTCAGATGCACTGCATCCACAATCCTTTTGCAATACACCAGCCCTCTCTACATTCACAATCTCAACATTACACAAACTTCTCAGTATATTCAACACACTTACAGACTTTGATCTCTGAAATCGTTTAATTCTTAAACGTGTTCAAAACATTAAAAGGATTTGATAAGGTAGATAAAGCATAACTATTACCTCTCATTGGGAGAACTAGATTTAAGTAGGTTTAAACTTGAAATTAGAGCTGGATTGGATTGCCAACTTGATTTGAATGAATTCCTGGAAGCTCCATCACTTAACTTCCAATCTCTAAATGTCCCCAGCGTCTACCACGTCCAGCTTCAAGAGTGTTTTCCCATAGATAACTAGAAACTAAGTAGATTCCATGTAATCCAAATGATTGATTCTTAAGTAACAAAACACCCTTTATGTCCACCTTCACTAATAAAGAGTTATATTGGGAAAAAAAATGTTAATGCTCATTTGATTTGTCTTCCCACAAGATCTCCTCACAGCAGTGTCTGGAGATTAATCCATAATTCCCGAAGATGCCAAGGGACTCTTGGAAGGTTGGAAATATTTAGGAAGAAAATCAGAAAGCTTTTCGAGTAGAAAGCTGGAATTCTTTCAGCTAAAAGGCTATGGATAGTGGAGCCTGACACTTTCTTTCAAAACCAAAGCCAACAGATTGTTGTTAAATAGGATTATCAAGGGTTATAGAACCAAAGAAGGCAAAATGGATACAGAGGAGACTGCAGATGCTGGAATCTGGAGCAACAAACAGTGTGCTGGAGGAACTCAGCAGATCATGCAGTGTCTGTGGGGGGAAAGGAATTTTTGAGGTTTCATGTTGAAACCCTGCTTCAGAACTGAGAATGGAGAGGTGAGATGGCCAGCATAGAGAGGAGAAGGGGAGTGGCGAGAAAGGATTCCGAGGTGACTAGTGTACTGAGGAAGGGTGTGAGATGACGGGCAGGTAGTGCCAGGTTCAGAAGAGTGAGGAAGTCCAGATGGATCTTCGGCTGCCTGGAGCCAGGTGAGAGAACAAGGAAGTCCAGATGGACCATCAGTGGCCTGACACTACCTCCCTGTCATGTCACACCCCTGCTCAGTCCACCAATCGCCTCGGACTTTCTCACCACTCCCCCCTCTCCTCTTTATACTGGCCACCTCCCCTCTCCATTCTCAGTCCTGATGCAGGGTTTCGACCTGAAACGTCGACAATTCCTTTCCTCCCACAGATGCTGCTCGACCCACTGAGTTCGTCCGGCACACAGTTTGTTGATTAAGGCAAAAGGGAGTCATGATACTGGTTACGACCTAACTGAACGTACGTAGCAGGCCTAATTCCCACGCTTATGATCTCCCAGACATGAGAATACCCCCAGACAATATTCAGCAGGAGCAATTCACTTTCTAAACAAGGAATACTTTGTTTGCCAAACAACTAATGTGGAATTATGATTCAGACTTTTAAAATGCAGAGAGGGAGAGACGGAGGTGTAGCTGAGCAATTTAATTTGGACTACGAGTGCAAAATTAAATGACACAAGAACAAAATTAACAAGCATCAAGCAAAGCTAGACATTAGAATTTCCATTCCTTCAGCCAAAACTTGCACATTGGTCCAAAACGACTCCTACCAAAAACTTCATCCATTAACAGTTCAAAAAAAATCTCAGATAATTATCTGGTTAAGAGCAGGATTGAAGGTTATGGGGATAAGTATATAGAGAGATGATCAATTATTTTGTGAAACATAATCATTCCTGTGGGTCTGGAATCTGGATACAACAATGATGGAATGCAAATACGTGAGACCAGTAGACATTCTGGGATTTTTGTCCAAATCAGGGAGCGATGACATTTAGAACGGATTTTTACTCAGAATTATTTAAAAGGAATAGGTCCCACAGAAGGTAAACGTGAAGAAAGTTCTACAGTCAGAGGGTTGTGAAACTTTGCAATTTTCTACTCCAGAGAGATGTGGATTCTCATTTATTGAATATATGAAATGCTAGGATCAATGCATCCAAAAAAGACAAGGGAATATGGAGATCTGGAGTGAAAATAGACATAATGAAGGACCTTTCAGGATCTTACTGAATGGTGGAGCAGGCTGAGGGCCTTTCCCTATTGCTCTTAAATTGAAAACGGTGGACAAAATATCCTATACTCCTTTCAGTTTTGTTTAAATAACTGGAATCAACCACTAGTGAATTTAGTGCATGTTTAAACAACTTCCTAGTGGTTATCCCGATGCAGGGTCTCAATCTGAAAGGCCGACCATCCCTTTCCCTCCACAGATTCTGCTCGACCGCTAAGTTCCTCCAGCAGCTTGCTTCTTGCTCCAGATTCCAGCATCTGCAGTCTCTTGTGTGTCCAAGTTCCTGGTGGGTTCTGCTCAACTTAAACTCTGAGAGAACTGACAGTGAGCCAGAGTAATTTTTCCTCTCCATGTTTATTTTTACTGTTTTTGTGTTGATATTTTTCCCCCCAAAAACATACCAATTTGCATTTCTCCATCACTGACTGAGCACAGATCCCTGGTACATCTAAGCCTCCAATTTAGATTTGCAGTCTTGCTTTCAACCCCTTGTGGTCTTGGCCCAAACCACTAGAACTTCTTGCCCTACATTTTTGCGTTCCGTCACTTCCAGACTCTTGCTCATCGAGATATCCAGCACACCTCCTGGTAACGATGTCTTCAACTGTCTAAAACACAAGATCTGCAATTCCTTCTCCAAACCTTATTCCTCCTTAAAGGTGTTCCTATAAACCCACCTTTAAACCATTGATTGCGGACTTCAGGAAGGGGAAGTCAGGAGAACACACACCAGTCCTCATTGAGGGGTCAGCGGTGGAAAGGGTGAGCAGCTTCAAGTTCCTCGGAGGACCTATCCTGGGCCCAACACATTGATACAGTCATGAAGAAGGCATCCCAGTGGCTCTACTTCGTTTGGAATTTGTGAAGATTCTTACAAATTTCTACAGATGTACAGTGGAGAGCAGTTTGACTGATTGCATCACAGCCTGGTATGGAGGCTCCAACGTGCAGGATCGCAAGAGGCTGCAAAGGGTTATAGACTCATCAACTCCATCACAGACACAACCCTCCCCACCATCGAGGACATCTTCAAGATCCGGTGCCTCAAGAAGGTGGCAGCCATCACTTAAGGACTCTCACCATCCAGGACATGCCCTCTTCTCATTACTACCACCGGGGAGAAGGCACAGGAACCTGAAGACCCACAGTCAGTGATTCAAGAACAGCTTCTTCCCCTTTAGGAGGCTAAAGAAATTTGGTTTGTTCCCTTTGACTCTCACTAACTTTTACCCATACACCGTAGAAAGCATCCTATCTGGATGTATCACGGTTTGGTACGGCAACTGCTCTGCCCAGGACCCCAAGAAACTGCAGAGAGTTGTGGACACAGCCCAGCGCATCACGGACACCAGCCTCCCCTCCTTGGACTCTTTACCTCTCATTGTCTTGGTGAAGCAGCCAGCATAATTAAAGACCCCACCCACCCGGGACATTCTCGATTCTCTCCTCTTCCATCGGGTAGAAGATACAGAAGCCTGAGAGCACATACCACCAAACGTAAGGACAGCTTCTACCCCACTGTGATAAGACTATTGAACGGTTACCTTATACAATGAGATGGACTCTGACCTCACGATACCATGTTGTGACCTTGCACCTTATTGCACTGCACTTTCTCTGAGGCTGTGAGACTTTACTCTGTACTGTTATTGTTTTTACCTGTACTACATCAATGCACTCTGCACTAACTCAATGTAACTGCACTGTGTAATGAAGTGACCTGTACGATTGGTTTGTAAGACAAGTTTCTCATTGTACCTTGGTACAAGTGACAATAGTAAACCAATACCAATACGTCCGCCATCAGATTTCTCAACGATCCATGAACAATACCTTGTTATTCCTTCTATTTTGCACTATTTATTTTTGTAATTTATCGTAATTTTATATCTTTGCACTGTACTGCTGCTGAAAAACACAAATTTCACATCTGTCAGTGATAATAAATCTGATTCTAATTAGGTAATCAAGCAGCCCCAATGTTTCCTTCTTTGGTTCTGTGTCAATTCTGATCCTGTGAAGCATCTTGAGGTTTTCACGGTGTCAGAACTGCTATGTAAATGCAAGCTTCTGTTGACCAAAAAAATGAAAAGATAACCTTTCCAGGAGCACCTTTGTAACAAAGCATTAGATGATTGACAAGACATTTGGGAGAGATGGGGATAACAAGCGGACAAGTTCCTCAAACATTCTCACCCTCGCTGCCTCGGTGAAGCAGCCAACATAATCAAAAACCCCACCCACCCCAGACATTTCTCTTCTCCCCCCTCCCATCGGGCAGAAGGTACAAAAACCTGAAAGCACGTACCACCAGGCTCAAGGACAGTTTCTATGCCACTGTGATAAGACTATTGAATGGTTCCCTAGTACAATAGGATGGACTCTTGACCTCACAATCTGCCACATTTTGGCCTTGCACCTTATTGTCTGCCTGCTCTGCAGTTTCTCTGTAACTGTAACACTTTATTCTGCATTCTGTTATTGTTTTCCCTTGTACTACCTCAACGCACTGCTGTAATGAAATGACTTGTATGGATGGCATGCAAAAACCTTGGTACATGTGACAATAATAAACCAATTTACTAAATTTACCAATGTAAGACAAACATATTCTTCCTCTTATCTTTAATCTTCTAGATCTAACAAAATCACCAGGAAACTACAGGCTTGTACTCTTGAACTACTGGTATCCAGTATACCCAACTCACTATATGCTTGGGAGAGTTGAGTTGTAAAATAAAAAGAATACAGTCAGAGGGGAAAAGAAACATTCCCCAAATATCATTGCTTCGTTTGTGCAGGTTTCTTAGTTAACTGCATGAGGTCATTATTTGATGCCTGTCCAGTAGGTTGTGGGTCTGCAACTTCCCATCTGTGGCAGTCGTGGTTCAGGTTATTGATTTTAATCTGGCCCTGGAGATTAATCCCATACTATTAGCCTCTTGCCCATTTCTCAGCATTAGAGCTCAACACTCCAGTTAACATGCAGTCACCGAAAGCGTATCAAAGCAAAACTCCCGGCCTCGTTAATAATTTATTTCACATACACCCCCGATACGCACACAAAAAAAATATAAATAGAAATTTTACTGGGACTTTAATAGGTAAATATGGGGACAAATCAGGCATTCTTGAACAAGCTTTAATGGGAAAATTATGTCGGAAAAGTAAGCACTCAGGCCTTGAAGAAGGGTGCTCCAGTTTGAAAATAAGTTACAAGTATGTCAGGACATAGAACACATGCCCAACTGAGATTGGAATCACATGGGTAAGGATATGCGGTAAAGTGGTACGTGCGCTGAGCTCGAATTCACTGTTAATGCTTCTAATATTCGCCTGTTCAAGTCACAATATGCTTCTTTACAATACTACGGTGACTGTTCTCCAAAACAAAATCCACTGAATTGCTTTGGAACACGCCAAAAGTGTGAAAGCCAAGCTGTATATAAATGAAAGAGCTTTCTTTTTAAGGGTCAGAGGAAAATCATGTGTTTTGGAAGTTTCATAGACAAGCAACAACTAAGTGCCAAAAATAGCCAACCGTGCACAGTCATCAAAGACGTTTGACCAAACTGAGATTTGGAGCACAAATTCCTGCCATTACTCCGGCAGCCTATTTCCATGTCCATAATGTTTCCCAAATCCATTCTTATCTCAGCTCATTACTGCTAAAAGCCAAATCCGTGCCATCGTTACCTCTAGACTTGACCTTTCAACACTCTCCTGGCCAACCTCCCATTCTCCTCTCCTTAAAGCTAAGCTCGTGCAATACTCTGCTCCCTGAACCCATCACCTCAGTATTATGTTGGCTTCTAGTTGAACAGTAACGTATCTCTATTTTTAAAACTCATGGTGTTGTTTTCAAAACCTTCAGAACCTTAACCTTCCCTTAATCTGTAATGCCCTCCAGCCCGACAAATTCACAAGCAAAAAACAAACTGCTGGAGGAACTCAATGGGTCAAGCAGCATCTCTGGGGGAGAATGGAATTGTCGACAAGAGGAAATTTGCTCCACAACTTCAGAATATCTGCACTTAACAAATTCTGGGCTTTTGCATATCCCCCAATTTTAATTGCTCTACCTCAGTTGTTGTGTTAAAGGTCAGAAAATTAATGTTTCTGCCTCCTATGAGGAGCGTTTGATGCCTCTGGGCCTGTACTCGATGGAGTTCAGAAGGATTGAAACCTACTGGATACTGAAAGGCCTGGATAGAGTGGACGTGGAGAGGATGTTTCCATTAGTAGGAGAGTCTGGTGTCCGAGGCCACAGCCCCGGAATAAAGGGACATCCCTTTAAAACTGAGATGAGAACAAGAACATAAGAAATAGGAGCAGGAGTCGGCCATCCGGCCCATCGAGCCTGTTCCGCCATTCAATAAGACCATGGCTGATCTGGCCGTGGACTCAGCTCCACCTACCTGCCTTTTGCCCATAACCCTTAATTCCCCTACTATGCAAAAATCTATCTAACTGAGTCTTAAATATATTTAATGAGGTAGCCTCTACTGCTTCCCTGGGCAGAGAATGCCACAGATTCACTACTCTCTGGGAAAAGCAGTTTCTCCTCACTTCCATCCTAAATCCATGAGGAGGAATTTCTTCAGCCAGAGGGAGGTGAATCTGTGGAATCTGTTGCCACAGAGGGCTGTGGAGGCCAAGTCATTGGGTGTATTTAAGGCAGAGAGATTGATAGGTTCTTGATTGGTAAGGGTTTAAGGGTTATGGGGAGAAGGCGGGAGATGGGGTTGAAAAAAAAATCAGCCACAGTTAAATAGCGGAGCAGACTCAATGGGCCGAATGGCCTATTCTGCTCCCTGTATCTTATGGTTTCCCTACTAATCTTGCCTACTTTAAGGTAGTCTCTAAAACTTACCTCTGGGTCACCAGTCCTAATAGCACTTCATTACAAGAGTGTACCTGAAAATCACCTTGCAATGTGTCACTATCTTAAAGATGCTTTACTAGTGTTTCTTGATACCATTGCAAGCCAATGGTCCGATAGGTGAATGAGTTTTGCTACCACTGTCGGGTGAGGGCTCTGAAGTGGGAGAGGGGTAGATGTGTTGTTGCTTTCATTGGTGGAAGGAGGGGGCTGGAATGGGTTAGTAAACAGTCTGGTATGGAAACCATGCTGTGCAGTTGCCCATTACACTAGGCCTAACAATCTTCTCTTCTGTGAACTACATCCAAAACACGTGAAAGGCCAGTGATGTCAAGAACAAATTAAATAATGGAGCACATCAGGAGTAAGCTATTCAGCCCATCGAGTGTATTCTACCAACCTATCAATATCTTCATATCCTTTTAGGCAACTTGGTTCTCTAACCATTAACACCCCTATCCAACAGCAATTTGTCCGTTTAAGTTCTGAAGTGTTCAACAGATTCCAGCCTCACCAGGTTTTTGAGATGTTTTTCAACATCTCCTTGTGAAGTGCTGACACGAGAGATTCTGCAGATGCTGGAATCTGGAGCAACACACACAAAACGCTGGAGGAACTCAGCAGCTCAGGCAGCATCTATGGAGGGAAATAAACTGTCGACATTTCAGGTCGAGACCCTTCATCAGGACTGGCCCGATGAAGTCCTGATGAAGGGTCTCGAAGCGAAACGGCGTGTGTGTTGCTCCTTGTGAAGTGCTCCCTGGAATTACTCATATTCACACTCATTGTATCAAGGTCTAAACAATCAAATCCATTCCCATTCACTCATGACGTACAGAACTCTAAATGAACAATCCCTTCCACCGGAAAAAGATTTTAAAAAATGCAGGGGTATGTGAAAAGAGTAGGGGAGTGGGACTGCTTTTTGAAGAAACTGGCATGAGCCAGATTAACCAAACTGATTTGTTTTGTGTTGTGGACACACAAGACACTGCAGATACTGGAATCTGGAACCACACACAAAACACTACAGGAACTCAGCGGGTCAGGCAGCATCTGTGGAGGGAAATACACAGTTGACGTTGCGGGTCGAGGCCCTTCATCAGGACTGGAAAGAAAGGGGTGAGATAGCCTGCACAGAAAGGTAGGGGGAAGGGATGGACTAAGAGCTGGCGGGTAATAGGTGGATCCAGGTGAGGGGGGGTGTGACAGGCAGATGAGGGAGGGGGGAGAGTGGGAACGATGTCAGAGGATGCGATGATGATAGGTGGAAGTGACAACGATGATGAAATCTGACAGGAGGGGAAAGTGCAACATGGGATAGAAGGAGGGAGGGTGGGGCGGGAAACCGGAGTGTGTGGGTGATGGGCAGATGGGGAGGTTGGGGGAGGGGAAAGAGAGACGGTGATGGGGGCCAGGTGGATCAGAAGGAGAGAGAAAAGAGAGAAGGGAAAAGAGACAGAGGGGGAGCGGATACAAGAAGTTTAAGAATTCGATGTTCATAACACGAGGGGGCATAATTTTAAGGTGATTGGAGGAAGGTATAAGGGGGATGTCAGGGGTAAGTTTTTTTTTACACAGAAAGTGGTGGGTGCGTGCCTGCAGAGGTTGTGGGCGCAGATATGTATCTGGGACATTTAAGAGACTCTTAGACACATGAATGATAGAGAAATAGGGAGCTATGTGGGAGGGAAAGGTTAGCTAGATCTTAGATCAGGATAAAATGTTGGCACAACATTGTGGGCCGAAGGGCCTGTTCTGTAGTGTTTTATGTTCTATACCGCCAGGTTCGAGACTGCCCAGGCAGAATACGAGGTGCTGTTCCTCTAAACTGTGTTTAGCCACAACTTGGCAGTGGAGGAGGCCGAGGACAGACATGTCGGTGTGGGAATGGGAAGTAGAATTAAAATGGCCGGCCGCCGAGAGGGGGCATGGCGAATAGAGCAAAGGTGCTCGGCGAAGCGGTCGCCCAATCTGATCCGGTCTCACCAATGTCGAGGAGGCCGCAACGGGAGAATTGAATACAATAAGTAACTCTGTGGGATTCGCATGTGAAAGACTGTCTCACCTGGAAGGGCTGTTTAAGGCCCTGGATGGTGGTGAAGGAGGAGGTGTAGGGCCAGGTATAACACTTTGCGTGATTACAGGGGCAAGTGTCCGGGAGGGAGGGATGAACTGACAAGGGACTCACGAAGAGAGTGATCCCTGCAGAAAGCGAAGATGGGAGGGGAAGGTGTACCTGGTGGTGGGATCCCATTGTAGGTGGTGGAAGCGAAGAATGATATGTAGGCTGGTGGGGTGGGTGGGCGAGGACCAGGGGATCTCTATCCTGTTCTGCATGGGGGGGGGGGTGGTGTTGTGGGGGCAGAAATGCAGGAAATAGAGGAGATGAGGAAATGCGGTGAGGACTTCATCAATGGCAGTGGGGGGGGGGGGGGGGGGGGGGGGGGGGAGTCCATTTTCTGAAATAGGAGGACATTTTGGATGTCCTGGAGGGGAAGGCTTCATCATGAGAACAGATAGGGTGGAACCGTCTCCACTGTTGTATTGTCCTATTATTTCTGAATGTTCTAGATTTAAGGAAGAAACTCCACCACTCTGAAAACACCCAATCAAAGGAAATAGTTTAGTTCTATCCACACTATCTATCCTATCATTTTTGGACCCTAAATCAATTCCCAGATCCCATGGCCACTTATTTGAACCTTTCAAATAGATGCCAGAACCCCTGATTACATTCTTAAGTCCCACAACAGATCCCAAAAATGGCAAAAGCAGGTTCTCAAAGCCCTCGATTAGGCTTCTGAAACTTTAAATGAAATCCCACCGATCAGATCCCAGAACTCTACAAATGGACTTCAGAAACCCTTGATTAGATTCTGGAACCCCACATTTAGGTTCTTAAAGCCATCAGTTAGATTTATGAACCCCTTGACTAACTCCAAGAAGCACACAATTAGATCCTGGAATCCCATGTAGATTTTTGAAACCTTTGATTAGGTCCTGGAACCCATGATTAGAATCATAGAATCATATAGAACAGAAACAGGTTCTTTAGGCCCACTCATCCAGGCCGCACAATAATCCCACCACCCCTCAACTAGATTCCTGTTCTTCACAATTAGTCTGGAACCCCAACTGGATTCATTGGTTTTGGAGGTGGTGCAGACAAGGTTCACCAGGTTGATTCTGGAGATGAGGGGGTTAACCTATGAGGTGAGATTGAGTCGCCTCGGACTATACTCGCTGGAGTTCAGATGAATGAGAGGGGATCTTATAGAAACATATATAATTATGAAAGGGATAGAGAAGATAGAGGCAGGAAAGTTGTTTCCACTGGTAGGTGAGACGTGACATAGCCTCAAGATTCGGAGGAGTAGATTTAGGATGGAGATGAGGAGGAACTGCTTTTCCCAGGGGGTAGTGAATCTGTGGAATTCTCTGCCTAAGGAGGCAGTGGAGGCTACCTCATTAAATATATTTAAGGCACAGTTAGATAGATTTCTGCATAGTAGGAGAATTAAGGGTTATGGGGAAAAGGTAGGTAGGTGCAGCTGAGTCCACGGCCAGATCAGCCATGATCTTATTGAATGGCGGAGCAGGCTCGATGGGACAGATGGCCTCCTCCTGCTCCTATTCTCAAATCCTTCAAGTTCTTAAGACATAGAAGGAGCCGTTCAGCCGTTCAGCCAACTCACAGAGTAATCCCATTCCCCCACTAATCTTCGCTGCAATTTATCCTCCCCAAATTCCCATCAAACTCCCGACATGCCCGGCTTGGAACACTTACCTATACACAAGGGGAAATTTAGAGTTGCCAATTTACCCACCAACCTGCACCCCTTTGGGACATATTTGGAAACCAGAGCACCCAAAAGAAACTCTCACGGTCAAAAGGAGAACGCGCGAGGTCCACAGATTCAGCATCCGAGGCCAGGATTGAACCTGGAACACTGGTGCTGTGAGGCAACAATGCTACTAGCTGGACCTCTGGGCCTATTAGATCCCAGAACCCCCAACTAGGTTCTTGCAGATCTAGGTGAGATCCCAAATCACTTCAATTAGATTGCAGAAGTCCTTGATTAGATTCCTGACCCAGGTGATTGGATATCGTTACCATCGACTGTACAGCAACAGCCCATGCTGTGGACTGGACAACAACTGTCTTGACTCACCAATTATAGAAAAAAAATGCTTCACCTTGATGACCCCAATCCTTTAAATACTGCAGAGGGTGATTGCAGCTACACACTGTGTTGGTATTTATTTTTTACGTAAGTGTTAACACAATTTTTTTGGAAATCTATTTTGTTATCTGCGGAGAGGTAGAATTTTTTTTTGGAAAGTGCAAGGCAGAGGGAGTGGTGGAAGGGTTCTCTGGAATAATAAATACAACCTTTTTTTAAAAAAAGGAAACCTAGGTCTAAATCAGGCTCTCACTGCCAGCAGTGTTAATACCTGGCCAAATGACGTCAGTTGGCCATTAATCAGAGGCTGGGGCTGCTACGAGTCCGGACTCTGTGCACACAAACCTGCCCTGTCTTTTTTTTTCTCTCTCTTCTTTTTGCGCAATGCTAACTGTGCCACAGCTTACCCACTGTAAAAACTGAAATAGAGGATTAAGTTGACACAGTGGGTGTGCATCGGTCTGACAGCCACTGGCACCAATGAGTCAGCAAACACACACCCACCCCTCTTCAGATAAACGCTCCCATTTAGACCAAAAAGAAACAGACTCCGCAAATAGCTCCTCGTTAAGTTATAATTAAATATAACGCAAATATTGACTTTAGGAGGGGTCAAACACAATCTGATATTTACCGATTTATATATATAAAAAAGAGGCCACAGCTCACAATAAACTTACAAACAGCAGAGGCAGACGATTTAACAGCAGTTTGCTCCATTTGCCTGCTCCCTTCCCCACTCGCCCCAGCCCAGCTACCAGCCCTGCCCCCACTTCCCACTCCCATACAATAAGGGAATTATATGTAAAGTTCAGTCAAAGGATGCACCGGGGACCTTGAGCATTTTGAACTTTTTCACATCATCACAAAAACCTTTTGTTTTGGAAATGGATGTTAGATTCACGAGAGAAAGACAGACAGGATAACGAAGCAGGGGTTTGGGCTGCTGACTGCAGCAATGGGCTAAATTATTAAATTTATGCTTTAAAAATATGCATTTAAAAATAAAACAGTTTTTTTAAAAAAATGCATTCAAGGGAGAGCAAAACAGTTATATACTGAATTAGTCCTAAATAAAGGTGTCGTCCCATCTCTGAGAGATGTACTGCAGACAAAACAGACATGCATCATGTTCTTTCACCTTGAAAACTCGCGAAAGTAACACTACATGCATCTCACAATCAAGCTTTCGGATGATTATGCAATGTTTGACAAAGAATGGAAAACACATTCTGGTAATCTTGATGCATTTTCTTAAGGCTGGAGGCAGTACAATAGGAAGGAAGAACTTCCATTTTTACATCACTTTTCACACCCTTGGGACATCCCAGAGCATCTCACTGTCAGTGAAGTGGTGTCACTCTTGTAATGTTGCAAATGTGGCATCCAATTTGCAGGCGGCAAGCTCCATCAAACCACAATGTGACAGTGAGGAGATAACCTGAAGTGATGATGGCAGAAGGAAAAATATCAGCCAGGAGACATTTCCCTGCACTCCTGGGAAACTGTGTTATGTTGCAGCCACAATTCATTTTAAATAATATCCTTAGATCCATGGTATCAAATCCTTGCTTGTGTCTTTTCTTTTAGTTTCTTTCTTTTATTTATCCATTTTGTTGGTATGTGGCTGCCACTGGCAAGGACAGCACTTATTGCCTATCCCCATTACCCTTGAGAAGATAGTGGTGAACCAACTTCTTGAACCACTACAGTTCTTCTGGTGAAGGTACTCCCACCATGCTGTTGGGTTGGAAGTTCCAGAGTTTAGATTCAGTGATGTTTATCCAACGAAGGCTGGGCCTGTTGCCCTTGTCCTTCCTGTTGTTTGAGGTCCAACAAGTTTGGGAAGTGCTGTCAGAGTAGCATCAGCAAGTAACTGCAATGCATTTTGTAGCTGGTACACACTGCACACGAGTGCACCAGTGGCAGAGGGAATGAATGTTCAGGTCAGTGGATGACATGCCAATCAAGTGAACTGCTTTATCCAGGATGGTGTCAAGCTCCTTGAGTGTTGTTAAAGCTGCATTCATTTGGGCAACTGCAGTGTAACTGGTAATTGGTTTATTATTGTCACATATACCGAGATAGTGAAAAACTTTCTTCTGCATGCCATCCATACAGATCATTTCACCACATCACTACATTGAGGTAGTACAAGGGAAAAGCAATAACAGAATACCGTCTGTAAGGAGTTTGTAAATTCTCCTCGAGACTGCGTGGGTTTCTTCTGGGTGCTTCCACATTCCAAAGACATACGGGTTAGGAAGTTGTGGGCATGTTATGATGGCGTCAGAAGCGTGGCGACACTTGCGGGCTGCCCCCAGAACACTCTACGCAAAAAGATGCAGTTCACTGTGTGTTTCGATGTACATGTGACTAACAAAGAAATCTTATCTTATCTTGTATTACAGTTACAGAGAAAGTGCCGTGCAGGCAGACAATAAGGTGCAAGGCCATAACGAGGTAGATTGCAATGTATTCCATTGTGCTCCAGATTTGTGTCTCGTAAATGGTGTCAAGAGGCGAGTTATTCGCCGCAGGATGGCCAAGCCCTGACCTGCTCTTGCAGCCAAAATATTTATATGGCTGATCCAATTAAGTTACTGGTCAATGGCGACTCCCCATGATGTTGATGGTGGGACTTAGTGGTGACAATTTATTGAACACTGAAGGTATGCAGTTGGACTCTGTTGTTGGAGATGGTCATTATCTGGTACTTTAATAGTCCAAACATTATTTGCTGCTTTTAAGTTCATGCCTGCTGGTTGTCAAGGCATCGTTGCACACAGGCATAAATCCTTTATTCGTAGGAGAGTTGCAATTGGAATCATTGTATTCATGAAGGTTTCCTAAAAATAACCCCAATTCTGTCTGCATCTTCCTGCAGCTCATTTCAATTACTAAAATTCATCACATTGTAATATAAAACTGGTATCTGAGGTTCTGACCCAACCAGTAGTTCATCCACAGCCCTGCAATTAAATGCCTAGCATTACCCGCTGATATTATGTATGGTGTTATTAACAATTTGTCAAGGTAATAGCGTGAGAAATGACAGATTTAAAAAAAAAATCATTCACAGGACATGGGTGTTGATGACAAGGCCTCTATTTATTGCCCTAATTGCTCTTGGTGGCTTGCATTCCAGTCAACAGTCAACTGGAGTGTTGTGGTTACCAGACGAGACCAGGTAAGTATGGCAGATAGCCTTCCCTAAAGATACTACTAGATTCATGGTCACCAATGATCAACAGCAGCTTTGGAATTGAATTTAGGAGCCGAGAGGTATTGTTGCAGCTGTATAGGACCCTGGTCAGACCCCACTTGGAGTACTGTGCTCAGTTCTGGTCACCTCACTACAGGAAGGATGTGGAAGCTATAGAAAGGGTGCAGAGGAGATTTACAAGGATGTTGCCTGGAATGTGGAGCATGCCTTATGAAAGCAGGTTGAGGAAACTCGGCCTTTTCTCCTTGGAGCGACGGAGGATGAGGGGGGACCTGATAGAGGTGTATAAGATGATGAGAGGCATTGATCGGGTAGATAGTCAGAGGCTTTTCCCCAGGGCTGAAATGGTGGCCACAAGAGGAAATAGGTTTAAGGTGCTGGGGAGTAGGTTTTGAGGAGATGTCAGGGGTAAGTATTTTACTCAGAGAGTGGTGAGTGTGTGGAATGGGCTGTCGGCAACGGCGGTGGAAGCGGATACGATAGGGTCTTTTAAGAGACTTTTGGATACATACATGGAGCTGAGAAAAATAGAGGGCTATGGGTAAACTTAGTAATGTCTAAGGTAGGGACATGTTCGGCACAGCTTTGTGGGCCGAAGGACCTGAATTGTGCTGTAGGTTTTCTATGTTTAATCCTATTCCAAGGTACTGTGGTGGATTTGAAGTTGGGAACCCCAACACCTCAGCTAGGCTCCTGGATAACAAGTGGTGTACATAATCCATTTTGCAGCATATCTATAGGCGATAATTTTCCAGAAATCGATAGATTCCGGCGTGGTTCCGGAGGACTGGAGGGTCGCAAATGTAGTTCCGTTGTATAAGAAAGGTGGGAGGCAGCATAAAGGAAATTACAGACCTATTAGTCTGACATCAGTGGTGGGAAAGTTATTGGAATCTATCCTCAAAGACGGGGTTACGGAATACCTAGAGGCGCAGGGCAGGATAGGTCCTAGCCAACATGGTTTTGTGAAGGGAAGATCCCGCCTGACCAACCTATTGGAATTTTTTGAAGAAATCACAGGTAAGGTGGATAAGGGAGAGGCGGTAGATGTTGTGTATTTAGACTTTCAAAAGGCCTTTGATAAGGTGCCTCACAAGAGACTGATTAATAAGATGAGAGGTCATGGAATTACGGGTAGGATAATAGAATGGGTGGAGCATTGGCTGGTTGACAGGAAGCAAAGAGTGGAAATAAAAGGATCTCGTTCTGGTTGGTTACCGGTTACTAGTGGTGTGCCGCAGGGGTCGGTGTTGGGACCGCTCCTTTTTACCTTGTACATTAACGATTTGGATGATGGAATAAATGGTTTTGTGGCTAAGTTTGCGGATGACACCAAGATAGGGGGAGGAGTAGGGAGTATTGAAGAGATAGGAAGGTTGCAGAGGGACCTAGACAGTTTAGGAGAATGGGCAAGGAAATGGCAGATGAGATTCAATGTAGGGAAATGTGCAGTTGTACACTTTGGAAGCAGAAATAAGCGGGCAGATTATTATCTAGGAGGAGAGAAAATCCAAAGCACGGAAGTACAAAGGGACTTGGGGGTACTCGTGCAGGATACCTTAATGGTTAACCACCAGGTCGGATCGGTGGTAAAGAAAGCGAATGCTATGTTGGCATTCATTTCGAGAGGTATAGTGTATAAAAGTAAGGAAGTGTTGATGAGGCTCTACGGGGCACTAGTGAGGCCTCATTTGGAATATTGTGCGCAGTTTTGGGCCCCACATCTTAGGAAGGATGTGTTGACGTTGGAGAGGGTTCAGAGGAGATTTACGAGGATGATTCCAAGAATGAAAGGGCTTACGTATGAGGAGCGTTTGTCGGCTCTTGGACTGTACTCACTGGAGTACAGAAGAATGAGAGGGGACCTCATAGCGACATTTAAAATATTGATAGGAAAGGACAGAGTAAATGTGGCTAGGCTGTTTCCCTTGGTGGGTGAGTCCAGGACCAGAGGGCACAATCTTAGAATTAGAGGGTACAGTTTCAAAACAGAGATGAGGAAAAATTTCTTTAGCCAGAGGGTGGTGAATTTGTGGAACTCCTTGCCATGTACAGCAATGGAGGTCAGATCAGTGGGGGCGTTCAAGGAGGAGATAGATAGATATCTAAATAGTCAGGATATCAAGGGATATGGGGATAAGGCCGGTAATTGGGATTAGAATAGTTTTTTTTTCTTCTTCTTCCCCCATTCCCCATTTCTCATTTCTATTTCCCTTTCCTTGGTGCAGACTCGATGGGCCGAATGGCCTGCTTCTGCTCCCTTGTCTTGTGATCTTGTGACTCTTAACAAGCAGGCATTCATACTGTGGCTTCCCAACCTAGAGACTTCAAGGTGGATCCAAGAGAGTCTGGGGGATCACCAGGATTAGACATTCGTAGACACAAGAGATTGCAGGTGCTGGGATCTGAGCAAAAAAACATTGAACTCAGTAGGTCAGGCAACATCTGTGGAGGCTGAGGGATAGTCGACATTTTGGATCGAGACCCTGCATCAGTCCCAGATGCTGGCTGATCTGCTGAGTTCCTGCAGCATCTTGTTTCTTTCTACATTTCGGTGTTAAGTCCTCATTCTTGCTAATTTTAGACATTTAGGTCCAGATTTACAGAGAATGTAGTAAAACCAAGAATGATAAACAAATTTGCTCAAATATGATGCAATGAAGCTATGTAAGTACATGAAGAATAAAGAAATGAAAGGTTTGCTGATTTAATGAAATCTATTGGGATAGGAAGAGACTCATATAAAGGATAAACTGACACTGTCTAGGTGGGCCAAAACAGTTTTTTTCCTGATGCAAGGTTTTGACCTGAAATGTCGACAATTTCTTTACCCTTACAGATGCTGCTCGAACTGCTGAGTTTCTCCAGTAGATTATTTGTTGACATCTGCAGTCTTTTGCATCTCTAGCAGGTCTTCTCACTTTCTGTGTGATTCTATGCAGATGAACCACAATCCTTTCCCATCTGCATCCACCTGGAACCTTGCTGATCTACGCAGCTCAGTGCTTATGGCACCCCCTCAATGACTCAGAAAGTTTTCATGCTGATAGCTAACTGCTATCAGAACCAGAAGGTTATGAAGCAGCTCTGCTCCTTGTTCTGATGAAAGGCCATTGATCTTTTTCTACCCTCACAGATGCTGCCCAACCTGCTGAGCATTTCCAGCATTTTCTGGTTTTATATGAGAAAGTCTCAAGTTCATGGACCACAGTCAGTGCGGATAGGTAATAACATCTCCTCCTCGCTGCCGATCAACACAGGTGCACCTTAAGGATGCGTGCTTAGCCCACTGCTCTGCTCTCTCTACACTCATGACTGTGTGGCCAAGCACAGCTCAAACACCATCTATAAATTCACCGATGACACCACTCAGATGGCAACAAGAAGGCATATAAGAGTGAGATAGAGCAGCTGGCTGAGTGGTGTCGCAACAACCTCACACTCATCGCCAGCAAGACCAAGGAATGATTGCAGACTTCAGGAAGGGGAAATCAGGAGAACACACACCAGTCCTCATTGAGGGGTCAGCGGTGGAAAGGGTGAGCAGCTTCAAGTTCCTGGGCATCGACATCTCGGAGAATCTATCCTGGACCCATCACCTTGATGCAATCATGAAGAAGGCATGCCAGTGGCTCTACTTCATTAGGAGTTTGAGGAGATTTGGTATGTCGCAAATTTCTACAGGTGTATGGTGGAGACCATTCTGACTGGTTGCATCACAGCCTGGTATGAAGGCTGCAATGCACAGGATTGCAAGAGGCTGCAGAGGGTTATAGATTCAGCCAGCTCTATCATGGAAGTTTTCCATTGCACCTGTGCATACATGTACTTGTGCATATGTCAATAAAGTCTACTTTGACTTTGAACCCTCCCCATCATCGAGGACACCTTCAAGAGGAGGTGCCTCAAGAAGGTGGCATCCATCACTAAAAACCCTCACCATCCGGGACATGCCCTCTTCTCGTTACTACCGTCGGGGAGGAGGTACAGGAGCCTGAAGACCCACACTCAATAATTCAGGAACAGCTTCTTCCCCTCCACCATCAGATTTCTGAACGGTCCATGAACCCATGAACACTACCTGGCTATTCCTTTTATTTGTAATTTTATGTCTTTGCACTGTACTTCTGCAGCAAAACAAATTTCACTTCATGTAAGTCAGGGATAATAAATCTGATTCTGATGGTACAATGTTGATGTGCTCAACACATATTGGGAAAGAGAAAGGGAGTAGCTAAATATCTAGAAGCTAACTAAGTGCAGGAGGAGAGGGGTTAAAGGACATGCGGATGGGTACTATGAAGAAGATTGAGTGCAGGTACTGACCTGTTGGGCTGAATGGCTTGTTCCTGTGCAGTAAAATCCTATGTTACGTCTGTGGACTAAATCCAGTTTTTGCACTCCTTTCATCTAACCCATGCTTGTTCTCAAATTAAGCACATAAAGCCAACTTTATTGCAAGCCAAAAATAACAGTAGTTGAAACAAACTCGAGGCACTTAAACCGAGAAGAAACCAGCAACAGACAAAAAGGTCAACTGCCGGGCCTGCCCGAATTTGGCTATCGCCCAAATTGTTGACTTACTCATTTCAGGGTTCAGCCTTATGTGATCACGACCACTGCACCCTGGAGAGTTTGAGGCAATGAGGGTGAATCTTCGCAGTTTTTAAGCTGTAGATGAGGATCATAGGGGAGAGGAGGACGACGGCGAAGGAAAATAAAGAGAATTGGAATTGGTTTATTATTGTCACTTGTACCAAGGTACAGTGAAAAATTTGTCTTGCATAGCGATCATTACACAGTGCATTGAGGTGGTACAAGGGAAAACAATAACAGAATGCAGAATAAAGTGTTGCAGTTACAGAGAAAGTACAGTGCAGGTAGACCATAATGTGCAAGGCCATAACAAGGTAGATTGTGAGGGCAAGAGTCCATCTTATTGTACTAGGGGACTGTTCCATAGTTTTATAACCTATATTTAGTGGGATAGAAGCTGTCCTTGAGCCTGGTGGTAGGTGCTTTCAGGCTTTTGTATCTTCTGCCCGATGGGAGGGAGAAGAGAGAATGCCCAGGGTGGGTGGGGTCTTTGATTATGTTGGCTGTTTTACCGAGGCATTGAGAAGTGTAGACGGATTCCACAGAGGGGAGGCTGGTTTCTGTGATGTCAGATAGGTGGATCATGGGGAAAATTGGGAGGAAGAGAAGAGGAAAGGTGAAGGATAGCAACATCAGGAAGGACAATGAAGTCATAAGCGTCCAAGGAAGCACAGGCTGATGATGAGGGGGGGAGAAAGGTGAACAACGAGGGAAAAAGGAGTCTGGTGAGGAGATGAGGGTGATGGGAGAGTAAGGAAATTAAGGTGGGAGAAGAGGAGAAACAGGAGTATTGAGATGAACAACACAGAGGTGTTCTGTAAGAGGAGGCTGGTTAAGTACATGAACACAATGTAGTGGGAGATAGGAATGAAGTTTGGAGAATAAAGACAGCCAAAGACCGTTAGTTAGAAATGGCCAAGTCCAAGCTATAAAATTCCATTGCCCAGAAATTCTAATGTATCCTAATCAGAACAATAGATGGACAAAGCAATCTATCGACCATTGAGTAAATGTACCTCTGCTGCAGATTGCAGTAGTGAATTTTGGGCATTAAAATGTGCATCCAGGTAACCACCAGCCATGCTCTGTTATGGCTCGAGAGGCACAGTTGTGGGAGTGGCTGCAAAAAAAAATTAACTTGAAGTCCAGCAGAGAGGACGAAATAAATTAAATCAGCATTGCTTGCATGGTGGAGCAAGCAGATTGAAGGGGGTGGGGTTGTGGCCTGCGATTTGGTAAATGAACGTAGAACAGCACAGCACTGGACAGGCCATTTGACACACGATGTGATGCTGACCTTGATGCTGATTTATACTAAATGTCCTCCTCCTGTGTATTATCCATATCCATCCATTCCTTCATATTCACGTGAACATGAAAGGATTGGTAAACTAAATTGGTTTATTATTGTCACATACCGAGGCACAGTGAAAACTATGTTTTCCTTGCCATCCATGCAGATAATTTCATCATATCAGTGCATTGAGTTAGTACAAAGGAAAACAATAACAGAATGCAGAATAAAGTGTTACAGTTACAGAGAAAGTGCAGTGCAGGCAGACAATAAGGTGCAAGACGAGGTAGATTGTGAGGTCAAGAGTCCATTTTATTATACTAGAGGACTGTTCAATAGTTTTATAACAGCGGGATAGAAACCTGGTGGTACGTGCTTTCAGGCTTTTGTATCTTCTGCCTGATGGGAGGGGGGAGAGGAGAGAGTGTCCGAGGTGGGTGGGGTCTTTGATTATGCTGGCTGCTTTACCGAGGCAGAGAGAGGAGGGGAGGGGAGGCTGGTTTCCCTGATGTCCACAATTCTCTGCAGTTTCTTGCAGTCCCGGGCAGAGCAGTTGCCATACCAAGCCGTGATGCATCTGGATAGGATGCCTTCTACAGTGCATCAATAAAAATTGGTGAGGATCAAAGCAGACATGCCAAATTTCTTTAGCTTCCTGAGGAAGTAGAGGTGCTAGTGCACTTTCTTGGCTGTGGATAAGCTCAGAGCAGCTGGAAGGCAGGGTGCAGGAGGGCTGAAGGATGTGCGGTAAGGAACATGGCAGGTCTCCCAGTTTAACACCATGGTATTAAAATCCAGTTGCCTGGAAATGTCCAAGCACAAATGCTCCTGCAAGGAAATGGTCCAAGTTCCCCCACAATGGTCCAAAGGATCATAAAGTGGGAAGTACATCATCCCACATACTCGATGTGGAAATCACGTCAAGTGTACAAGGTAACTCAATGAAAGCGCAGACTGGAGGAACAGCATCTCATTTTCCATCTTGGAACCTTGCAGCCTAATGGCATGAACATTGAATTCTCCCACTTTAAGTAATCCCCACCCCCCTTTCCCACAACTCCCCCCACCATGCTTCTTCTCCTCTTCCCTTTCCTAGCCTTTTTTCCCTTCCGCTCCTTACCTTTGACCCATCCCCCAGTGGATCTGCTCTCCCCTCCTCCCCCGCACCTGCCTATCACTATCTCCTACCTGCATCTACCTATCACCACCTTGTGCCCACCCCACCTCCCCTTTTTGTCCGCCTATCACTGCTGTGCTTTTCCCTCCTATATATTGGGCTTCTCCTTTTCCTATCTTCGGTCCTGGAGAAGGGTCCTGACCTGAAACGTTGACCGCCTGCTTTTCTCCACGGATGCTGCCTGGCCTGCTGAGTTCCTCCAGCATCATCGTGTTTTTCAGCTCAATGAAAGTGCCTGGTTCAAATTTCCGGATGACATGGAACAGTTTGAAAAAGCTCCTCCTCAGGAAAGAAAAACCGATTTTCAATTGCAGAATGTTAAAAGGAGAAGCAATTGAATTTTCAGTTAGATGTAACTCTATATCACCAAAGACAAGTGGTGGTTAAGGAAATAGGGCAGAGAGGATGAAATCTAAGGCAAGGGACTGGAAGAGAAAGCATTGTACAAACATGCTGGCTCCATACCAAATGAGCGGTCTCATGGGGGCATCCCGAAGATGGATCAAGGTCCCATCAAAAATTGTTTCCGTTGATAGGAGGGTCAAGAGCCACAGGACACATATTTAAAGTGATTGGCAATGTAACTATATAATGAGTGTGACATGAGGAAAAACACCTTCACATCATAACTTGTAACAAACTGGAATTCACTATCTGAAAGTAGATTTCATTGTGATTTACAAAAGGGACCTGCTAGAAAATTGGGAAGGAAAAACACAGAGAAAGAGTTGGGCAATGGGACAGACTTGACAGCTCTTGCAGAGAGGAGATGTGTGCTCAGTAGGTCAAACGTCCTCCTTCCATAACTAGAACAATTCTGTGCTCTAGCGAGAGCAGGATGGGATGTTTGACCACTCAAATGGGACAGAAGAGGACAAGGAGGAGTAGTTTACAAGAAAGACAAGGGAAAAGAAAAGTAGTATTGGCTATCCCTGGGTTACGAACACCTGACTGATGGACACCGCCTACATATGAATGAGCTCCCAAAATTTTAAATTCAAAAGTCCGATGTATATACATATGTTCACTCCTACTAATGACAGAACCTGTTTCTTCTCTCTCCACTTTTAGTAGATAAGATCTTTATTAGTCACATGTACATCGAAACACACAGTGAAATACATCTTTTGCGTAGAGTGTTCTGCGGGCAGCCCGCAAGTGTCGCCACGCTTCCTGCACCAACATAGCATGCCCACAACTTCCTAACCCGTACGTCTTTGGAATGTGGGAGGAAACCGGAGCATCCAGAGGAAACCAGTCATTCCTATAAGGTTGTCCCCTCATTCTCCTATGTTCCAAGGAATAAAGACCTAGTCTCTCCCTATAACTCAGGCCCTCTAGTCCTGGCAACATCCTCGTAAATCTTCTCAGCTCTCTTTCCAAGTTAACCATGTCCTTCCTATAACAAGGTGACTAAAACTGTACATAGTACTTCAAGTGCGGCCGCACCAACAACTTATATAATTGCAGCATAATGTCTCAACTCCCATACTCAAAGAGCAACACTCAGTTGTTCTTTCTTATCAATTTTACTTGCTTTTGATGCCATCCATTACAACACCGTGGAGGTATGGTCACCATATCGAGTGATTTTTTTTGAGTGTATTTTCTGACTTATGGAAAAAATCGACATGAAAGTCTGTAAATACAGTACCTGTTCATTAACCAAGGACAGCCTGTTGTGGGAATAAGAATCCCATCTTATTCAGGCAGTCTGGCCTGAGGAAATACAACTGCAGTACCTGAGTGGAGGGCATTTGATCTTCAAGTACAATACTCTGATTGAATAGAGCACAAATTGGTATTGGTATTGGTTTATTATTGTCACTTGTACTGAGGTACAGCGAAAAACTTGTCTTGCATACTGATTGTACAGGTCAATTCATTACATAGTGCAGTTACATTCTAGATAGGATGCTTTCTATGGTGCATCAATAAAAGCTGGCGAGTGTCAAAGGGGACAAACCAAATTTCTTTAGCCTCCTGAGGAAGTAGAGGCATTGGTGAGCTTTCTTGGTCATGGCATCTACGTGATTTGACCAGGACAGGCTGTTGGTGATGTTCACTCCAAGGAACTTGAAGCTCTCAACCCTCTCTACCTCAGCACCATTGATGTAGACAGGTGCATGTACACTGCCCACTTTTCTGAAGTCAATGACCAACTCTTTTGTTTTGTTGACATTGAGGGAAAGGTTGTTGTCATGACACCATTCCACTAAGCTCTCTATCTCCTTCCTGTACTCCGACTCATCGCTGTTTGAGATACGGCCTACAACGGTGGTATCATCTGCAAACTTGTAGATGGAGTTAGAGCAGAATCTGGCCACACAGTCGTGAGTGTACAGGGAGTAGAGTGGAGGGCTGAGGACGCAGCCTTGTGGGGCATCAGTGTTGAGAATAATTGTACCGGATTATAAACAGCAGAAAAGGAGAAATTACAGTGCATTGAAAGTGTGGGTTCACCGAGATATTTATACATCTATCTATCTATCTATCTATCTATCTATCTATCTATCTATCTATCTATCTATCTATCTATCTATCTATCTATCTATCTATCTATCTATATATATATATCTATATATGTGTATGTATGTATATATATATATATATATACACACACACACACACACACACACACACACACATATATATATATATATATATATATATATATAGATAGATAGATATAGATATATATTAAAAAAACACACATAACCTATATTAACTTTTAATAATGGAAGGGTATTTTTATAGAGAATGATTTCCTGGTACTCTATTTAAAAAGGAAACCACGTTTATTAGGGTGACACAATTAAGCAAATAAACACAACACACACAGCTGTTCTGATATCAGTGACTGCCACCCACTATACTGCGCGCTGTGTGGGAAACCCTCCCGGGTATTGTTTCAAATGGCTTTACAGTCACACGATCCTGGGACGCAGTTACACCACAGACAGCATCACAACCAGGGATACCCTTGGCAACAGGAAGAGTCTCATAACCAGGGAGTTCTAAGTGGAGATGGAGCAAATGTTGCATCAAAGCACTGAGCGAGGTGGTCTGTTCCCTCTCAGAACCTTGCCCCTGAGCTGGCATCACACTTGAAGCAACAACTAATAACAGGTGAGGCAACCAATTTTAAGCTGTGGTTACAGCATGGAATGATGCAGCCATTCAACCCACTGTGTCAGGAGGTTGAAAGAGGGAATTAGTTATAGTTTTCCTGCCTATCCTTTCTCAATAGCCCCCAAAGTTTCTCTTAGTCATAGAGTCATACAGCACGGAAACAGGCCCTTCGGCCCAACTGGTCCATGCCAACCAAGATTCTCATCTCAGCTCATCCCATTTGCCCATGTTTTGCCCATATCCCTCTAAACCTTTCCTATCCATGTACGTGTCCAAGTACCTTTTAAATGTTGTTATTGTACCTTGTGATAAAACTATTGAACGGTTCCCTTATATGATGAGATGGACTCTTGACCTCACAATCTACCTTGTTATGACTTTGCACCTTATTGTCCACCTGCAATGCACTTCCCTGTAGCTGTGACACTTTGCTCTGTATTCTGTTATTGTTTTTACCCTGTACTACCTCAATGCACTGTGTAATGAATTGATTTCTACGAACGGTAAGCAAGGTACCTCGGTACATGTGACAATATTAAAACAATAACAATACTTGCCTCAACCACTTCCTCTGGCAGCTCATACCATATACTGACCACTCTCTGGGTGAAAAAGTTGTTCCTCAGGTTCCTATTAAATATCTCCCCTCTCACCTTAAACCTATGCTCTCTAGTTCTTGGTTCCCCAACCCTGGAAAAGAGATACTCAATGCTCTGGTGTGGCATTTGCCTTCTTCAAGTATAGATCTAAATCCCTTTTAAAAGTTCCAAATCAATCTCTTTCCACCACCCATTCTAGATCGCAACTGACTGGGAAAGGAAAATTCGATTCAACCCACCTCACTTACCTTAAATCTGTCCATTTTCTCATTTATGATCCTCCTCTCAGTTTCTTTTTGACTATCAAACCTATTGCAACTTTGAGCAGCTCTATTGCTAGGGGAAATGATTGAGAAAAGTTGGAGATGTCCATAATTTATATATGGATTGGGTGCCAGGCTGACAGAACCACACAAGTGGCTTTTGAGGTGGTGACCATCTCTCCCGAGGCAGTCCATCTGCCTCATTCTGTCCAACATGGCAACTCCTGAAAGTTGCCATCAAATAACCCATAGAACATTACAGCACAGTACAGGCCCTTCGGCCCATAATGTTGTGCCGACATTTTATCCTGCTCTAAGATCTATCTACCCTTCCCTCCTACATAGCCATCCATTTCTTTATCATTCATGTGGCTATCTAAGAGTCTCTTAAATGTCCCTAATGTATCTGGTCCCACAACCTCTGTCGGCAGTGCGTTCCACACACCCACCACTTTCTGTGTGAAAAACTTACCTCTGACATCTGACACCTTCCTCCAATCACCTTAAAATTATACACCCTCGTGTAAGCCATTTTTGCTCTGGGAAAAATTCTCTGACTGTCCACTTGATCTATGCCTCTTATCAAACTTGTACATCTCTATCGTCACCTCTCATCCACCTTCTCCCCAAAGAGAAAAGCCCTAGCTCACTCAACCTATCCTCATAAGACATGCTCTCCAATCCAGGCAGCATCCTGGTAAATCTCCTCTGGACCCTCTCTAAAGCTTCCACATCCTTCCTATAATGAGGTGACCAGAACTGAACACAACACTCCAAGTGTGGACTAACCAGAGTTCTATAGCTCTGCAACATTACCTTGCAGCTCTTGAACTCAATACCCCGACTAATGAAGACCAACACACCATATGCCTTCTTAACAACCCTATCAACCTGTGTGGCAACCTTGAGGGATCTAAGGACATGGACCCCAAGATCCCTCTGTTCCTCCACACTGCAGAGTCCTGCCATTAACCTTGTATTCTGCCTTCAAATCCAATCCCCCAAAGTGTACCTCTTCACATTTTTCCAGATTGAACTCCATCTGCCACTTCTCAGCCCAGGTCTGCATTCTATCAACCCATGTTTTATGCATTCACATATCTCCCGTCACTTGTGCTTTAACATCAACTTTTAATACTGGACTTGCTTGCCCAAACTTTAGGAATAGAAATCTTGTATGTAAACATTAGTCTGTAACAATGTAGTTTCTGGTTCTGGCCAGTAAGGGGTGCTATGAAGCAATGTTGTCAAATCATACTTCTTGGCTCTCTTGCCTTTATAAACATAAAAAAAGTTATAATTTATCAACTGATTGTGCCCAGCGCCACAGTCAATTACGAGCTGAAAATTAAAATAGAATATGTTAAATAAAAAGCAAGCGTTAGTTTTATTATGGACTTACATACCTTTTTTTTAAATCAGTTCCCAGTGTGATACTTCCTCTTCAAAACAAGCATGGTGCCTGTGCTGTATTTGAAGTCAAGTTTCAGACTGACCATTTAATATTGTTGCAACATTTGCAAATTATTTTAGCAGGCCGTGAAACAGTCCTGCCCATCCACAAAGATGCAAGTGTCCAATGTCACCACCCGTTCCCCCACCTAACCTGGTCAACAGTTTCCAACAGTGTCTGAACTCAGTGGTGAGTAGGGGTTACTTTGGAATATTAAATCAGAATCAGAATCAGGTTTATTATCACTAACTTACATGACGTGAAATCTGTTGTTTTGCGGGAGCCATACTGTGTGAAGACATAAAAATTACTATGAATTACAAAATAAATAGTGCAAAAAAAAGGAACAAGGTAGTGTTCATGGACTGTTCAGAAATCTGATGTCGGAGGGGAAGAAGCTGTTCCTAAATTGTTGAGTGTGGGTCTTCAGGCTCCTGTACCTCCTCCCCGATGGTAGTAATGAGAAGAGGGCATGTCTCGGATGGTGAGGATCCTTAATGATGGATGTCGCCTTCTTGAGGCACCAGCTCTTGAAGATGCCCTCAATGGTGGACATCTTCAACCTGTAACCATCCTAGCAGTCAAGGTATCTACTGGGTGTTCTTCATTTCACTGTCACAAGCAGTGCAACTTCTCTGTTGAAGACTTTGACTTTCCCAGGTTTTGTAGTTTACTCATCAGGAATGATGTTTCCTCTGAATCTGCTGCCAAGATGGGCGCTTGTTTGTGGCACAGGATTCCAATCGGGCAACCTTATAATGCAGCTGCAATTAGTAACCCCACCCTTCCATCCCACCCCCCAAATTCCCTCATGTGTTTGTCTTTACCAAGGTAAAGGTTTTTTACAAGAAAGAAAGTGTCAGTTGGCAAGATATCAGTGACAAAGTATTATAGAGTGCTGCAGAACTTTAAAACTGGCTCTACCTCTTTAGTTTTTGATGTGCAATTAGCCCTTTCACCGATTCTTGTTCGTAGCGCAAGGAGTAAAATTTCATGGCATAGAAAAGAAGGCTGCACCTGGCAAACCCGTCCCTCATCAAAGCTCAGCCCCTGTCAGTTTAACCCACTGTCTCTCCCTCAGAAACATCCACTGAAGCCAGCTGGCGGAGGTTGGATGGGGAGCTTAGTGAGAGTTAGCAACCGGTACAGAGGTTTGTGAGAACATACATAAGAACATAAGAAATAGGAGCAGGAGTTGGACATCCTGCCCATCGAGCCTGCTCTGCCATTCAATAAGATCATGGTTGATCTGGTCGTGGACTCAGATCCACCTACCTGATTTTTCCCCATAACCCTTAATTCCTCTAGTATGCAAAAATCTATCGAACTGTGTCTTAAATATATTTAGTGAGGTAGCCTCTACTGCTTCCCTAGACAGAGAATTCCACAGATTCACTACTTTCTGGGAAAAGCAGTTCCTCCTCATCTCTGTCCCAAATCTATTCCCCTGAATCTTGAGGCGATGTCCCCCAGTTCTAGTCTCACCTACCTGTGGAAACAATCTTTCTGTCTCTATCTTATCTGTCCCTTTCATAATTCTACATGTTTCAGTCAGATCCCCTCTCATTTTTCTGAATTCCAGCAAGCATAGTCCCATGCAACTGAATCTCTCCTCATAGGCTAACCCCCTCATCTCCAGAATCAACCTGGTGAACCTCCTCTGCACCACCTCCAAAGCCAGTATATCTTTCCTCAAGTAAGGAGACCAGAACTGCACGCAGTACTCCAGGTGCGGCCTCACCAGTACCCTGTACAGTTGCAGCATAACCTGATGGTCTCGTCCTGAAACGTTCACTGTTTATTTCCCTCCATAGATGCTCCATAGTTCCTCCAGCACTTTTTGTGTGTGTTGCAGCATAACCTCCCTGCTCTTAAATTCAATCCCTCCAGCAATGAAGGCCAACATTCCATTTGCCTTCTTGATAACCTGTTGCACCTGCAAACCAACCTTTTGCGATTCATGCACAAGCGCTCCCAAGTCCCTCTGCAGGAGAGCATACTGCAACCTTTCACCATTTAAATAATAATCTGATCTTCTGGTTGGACCACACTTAGAGTACTGTGTCCAGTTCTGGTCACTTCATTATAGGAAGGATGTGGAGGTGTTGCAAAGGGTGCAGAGGAGATTTACCAGGACGCTGCCTGGATTAGAGAGTATGGATTATGAGGAGAGACTAAAGGAGCTAGGGCTTTACTCATTGGAGAGAAGGAGGATGAGGGGAGACATGATAGAGGTGTACAAAATATTAAGAGGAATAGATAGAGTGGACAGCCAGTGCCTCTCTCCCAGGGCACCAATGGTCAATACAAGAGGGCATGGCTTTAAGGTAATGGAGGGGAAAGTTCAAGGGAGATGTCAGAGGGAGGTTTTTCACCCAGAGAGTGGTTGGGGCATGGAATGGAGGCTGATACATTGGTCAAGTTCAAGAGATTGTTAGATAAGCATATGGAGGAATTTAAGATAGAGGGGTATGTGGGAGGAAGGGGTTAGGTAGTCTTAGGCGTGGGCTGAAAGTCGGCACAACATGGTGGGCCGAAGGGCCTGTATTGTGCTGTATTGTTCTATGGTTCTACGGTTCTATTTTTCCTTCCAAAGTGGATGATCTCGCATTTACCAACATTGTGGTCCATCTGCCAGACCCTTGCCCACTCAATTAACCTATCTATATCTCTCTGCAGAGTGTCCACATCCGCTGCACAATTTGTTTATCCACTCAATTTAATGTCATAAGCTCAATAACTACTGTCCTCGGGATTTTGGAATAGGAGGAGATAATTAACCCCTCAGGCATGATCTGCCAATCATTTAGATGACGGCAGATTGACATAGCCGTCTTGGTTCCATTAACCCATAATACCCTTGCTCAACCAGAATCCAACAACATTCAAGTCCTGAAGAAGGGTCCTGACCCGAAAGGTTGACCGCCTGCTTTTCTCCATGGATGCTGCCTGGCCTGCTGAGTTCCTCCAGCATCATCGTGCTTTTCATCTAGATTCCAGCATCTACAGTCCTTTGTTTCCCCAACAACATCCAATTTCAGTTTCTACATTCTGACAATGGCTGCACTTTAAAAATACTTCAGTGGGTGCAATATACTTTAGAACATCCTAAGAACTTGTGGGCTGCCCTCAGAACACTCTACGCAAAATATGCATTTCACTGTGTGTTTCGATGTACATGTGACTAATAAAGATACCTTATCTTATCTTGAGCAGATCATCTAGAAAAATATAACAACTTTCGGCCTGAGATTTACTCTCACAAATAATGTACTAAATCATGATCTTACATTAAAAGTAAACTTTCAAGTGCACTTAGTTAAAATTGCCACAGGATTAATGTGGTTGTAGTTTCAAACGATCTATTCTCCATCCTGGGATTAAGCCCAAAAAGTGATCTGTGATTGGCCACTAGACTTGCAGAATAAACAAGGTTTCCAAGGCACCCATGGTCATGAGGGCATAGACAGGGTGAAAGCACATTGTCTTTTTCCCAGGGAGGGGGTGCTAAAAACCAGAGGGCATAGGTTTAAGATCAGAGGCGAGAGATTTAAAAGGGACATCAGGTGCAGCTTCTTTTCTCAAAGGGTGGCGCGTATTTGGAATGAGCTGCCAAAAATAGTGGTTGAGGCGGGCAAAGTAGCAACATTTAAAAGCCATCTAGATAAGTACATGGATAGGAGAGGTGTAGAGGGCTACGGGCCCAACACAAGCAGATGGGACTAGCTCGCTGGGCAACACAGTCGGCATGGACCAGTTGGGCCAAAGGGCCTGCTTCAGTGCTGTGTGACTCTATGACACTGAGAGAAAAAAATGATTGAATTTGACCAATGATGTCATCAAGGCAACCAGTTCAAAGAGTCTGACAACATGAGCTCAAATTAAAATGCAAAACATGAGATAATTTGTCAGAGGTCCCAGCTGGTGAGAATCTTGTCCCATTGCTATGAAGCTTAATGCAGTTGTATTGTATCAGGACACGCCATTGGAAAATAGGAATTTGGTGGGGTGTGGAAGAAGGGAGTGAGTGAAAAGGAACAGAATACTGACTGTAATAGTTAAGAGACATTTGGACAGGTACATGGATAGGAAAGGATAATAGAGGGATATGGGTCAAATGCGGGCGAATGGGAATTAGAACTGGAATTGGTTTATTATTGTCACTTGTATTGAGGCACAGTGAAAAACTTGTCTTGCATACCATTCGTACAGATCAATTTGTTACACTGCATTGAGGTAGTACAAGATAAAATACAGAATGCAGAATAAAGTGTCACAGCTACAGAAGAAGTGCAGTGCAGGTAGACAATAAGATGCAAGTTCATAACGAAGTAGATTGTGAGGTCAAGAAGCCATGTTATTGTTCTAGGGAACTGATCAATAGTCTTATAACAGTGGGATAGAAGCTGTCCTTGAGCCTGGTGGTACATGTTTTCAGGCTTTTGTATCTTCTGCCCAATGGGAGAGGGAAGAAGAGAGAATGCCTGGGGTGGGAGGGGTCTTTGATTATGTTGGCTGCTTTACCGAGGCAGTGAGAAGTGTTGAAAGAGTCCATGGAGGGAAGGCTGGTTTCCGTGACGCGCTGGGCTGTGTTCACAGCTCTCTGCAGTTTCTTGCGGTCCTGGGCAGAGCAATTGCCACACCAAGCCGTGATGCATCCAGACAGGATGCTTTCTATGGTGCATCGATAAAAGTTAGTGAGTGTCAAAGGGGACATGCCAGATTTCTTCAGCCTCCTGAGGAAGTAGAGGCACTGGTGAGCTTTCTTGGTCATGGCATCTCCGTGGTTGGACCAGGACAGGCTATTGGTGATATTCACTCCCAGGAACTTGAAGCTCTCAACCCTCTCGACCTCAGCATCGTTGATGTAGACATGAGCACGTGCACCGCCCCTCTTCTTGACAACAATGACCGGCTCTTTTGTTTTGCTGACATTGAGGGAAAGGTTGTTGCCATGTCACCATGTCACTAAGCTCTCTATCTACTTCTTGTCCTCCGACCCATCGTTATTTGAGATCCAGCCCACTACGGTGGTATTATATGCGAACTTGTAGGTGGAGTCTGGCCACACAGTTATGAGTGTATAGGAAGTAGCTAATGGGACAAGCTTAGATGAGCATCTTGGTCAGCATGGACAAGTTGGGCTGAAGGGCCTATTTCTGTGCTGTATCACTCTATAGTGACTTATAAAAGAGAGCTGAATAAACACCTGAAAAGGATAAATTTGGTGAGAAAGCAAGGAGAATGGAAGAAACATTTTGGAGAGAGAACACACAAGCATGAAGGGTCTCCTTTCACGTTATATTATTCCATTATCACTGCTTCTAATTGCCACTACTTGCACATCTATTGGTGACAAACTGAGGTGAGTTATAACATGGGGTTGTGTCATACAGTGAAGTCTGCCATGTGCACGGATTGTTGCTCCTTTAAGGAGAACCTTAACCTTGTGTTAGTGGCCCATTACGGACACAGTGCAAGTTATGCATCCAGTTGGCCTGTCACCAGAGAGCCACCTATCTGTACAATTGTTTCTGTTTCAGCATTCCTTCACACGCGGGCTTACGCAGAAAGATAAGGGGAAAAAAAATAAAACCTTGAACCACAACCGTAGTTTTCCGGCTAATCTGAGGAACTCACAACGCTGTGATTTCACGGTCAGACACAACAATGAACAGAGGACACGGCGCAAATTTGTGTACTTGGAGTGCTGCCATCTTGACAGAGTGCTACTGTGTAACAGGCAAAACAAACCTCATTTCCCTTCTCCAATTTGCTTCCACCTCCCTTTCTGCTTTAGATGCATTAACCCCTTTGTCGGGGTGGTTAGAGGGGTGATTTAGGGAATTATACTGTCTTTACCGTCTTCCAATACCATCTCCCAGTCAAGTTTTAACAAGCACCTCCCAAGTGCACTTTAGTGGCTACCCTACCTCCGTGCAGTTCAAAGAGCAGACACAATGCCCTGGTTAGACCATGGCTGTGATTTATCCTGATCACCACACCCAAGGAAGAATACAAAAGCAAGGAGGTTATGCTCCAACCTTGTAAAACTTTGGTCAGGTATCAACTGGAGTACTGCTCGCAGTTCTGGGTGCCACACCACAGGAAGGATCTGATGGTGCTCGAGAGGGTGCAGAGGAGGTTCACCAGAATGTCATGTGGGAGGAAGCGTTTCAGTCACAAGGAGAGACTGGAGAGGCTGGGTCAGAGGAGGTTTTCCCTGGAATGGAGGAGGTTAAGAGGGGACAAAATTGAGGTATGTAAAATTAGGAAGGGTACAGATGGGGTAGGCTGCAGGGAACTTTCCAACATATCAGAGGTAGACAAAATAAAAGGGTATCGATTTAGGATAAAGGGGGAAGAGATTCAGAGGGGATACAAGAGGAACTTTTTTCATCCAGAGAGTGGCGAGTACCTGGAATGCCCGAGACAGTGATTGAAGTGGAGTCAATGACAGCATTTAAGAAGTCTCTAGATGAGTACATAGAGCAGTACAGTGCAGAACAGGCCCTTCGGCCCACAATGTTGTGCTGACATAGCTAATCCCTCCTACCTACAGAATGTCCATATTCCTCCATTTTCCTCTTATTCATGTGCACAGCCAAGCCCCTCTTAAAAGCCCCCAATGAATTTGCCTCCACCACCCTATCAGGCAACACATTCCACGCATCCACTGCTCTCTCAGTAAAAAACGTACCTCACACGTCTGTTCTGAACCTATCCCCTCTCACCTTAAATGCATGCCCTCTGGTATTGGATCACTCAGTAATGGGAAAAAGATATTGCTTGTCCACCCTATCTATGCCCCTCATAATTTTATACACTTCCAACAGATCACCCCTCAGCCTCTGCCGCTCCAGAGAAAAGAGCCCAAGTTTGTCCAACAGATAGCACATGCCCTCTAATCCAGGCAGCATCCTGGTAAACCTCCTCTGCACCCTCTCTAAAGCCTCGACATCCTTCCTATAGTGAGGTGACCAGAATTGCATGCAATACTCTAAATGCGGCCTAACCAGAGTTCTATAGAGATGCATCATAACTTCTTGACTCCTACACTCAATACCTCGATTAATAAATGCAAGTATTCCATAAGCCTTCTTAACCACCCTGTCTACCTGTGTAGCCACTTTCAATGAGTCATGCACTTGCACCCCAAGGTCTCTCTGCTCTTCAACACTGTTAAGGGTCTTGCCTCTTGACATTAGTACTTGAATTGCTTCGGCATAGAAGGGTATGGGCCAAGGGGGCTGTGAGATAGGATTAGTGGGGATGGGTGCCCACAAGGTCAGTGTGAATATGGTGAGCCGGATGGCCTGTTTCCATTCTGTATGTCTCTACGCCTCTATGACAAAGAGCTTGCAGGAAGTACAGGGCTGATTTACCAGAAAGACGACCATAAACAAACGCAGATGCTGTAAATCTGATAAAAAACAAAAATAAAAACACTCAGCACTTCAGGCAACTTCCATAGAGAGTGAAAAACAGTTAATGCTTCAATCCGAAGAACCTCCGCCAGAACACAGGGACTTGGCCCTGAAGCCTCATCTCCGTTCCACTTTCCACAGATGCAGCCTGACCTGCTGAATGTTTCCAGCATTTTTGTTTTACCAGAATGAAACTTGAACACCAAGAGTTACATGACAAAGGAGAGACTCCACAATCTAGAGTCTTGTTCCTTGGAAGTCAAAGTCATATTTATTGTCATGTGCACAAGTACATGTATGCACAGGTACAATGAAAAACTTACTTGACTATTGAACAGTTCCCTTATACGATGAGATGGACTATGACCTCACGATCTACCTTGTTGTGACCTTGCACCTTATTGCTCTGCACCTTCTCTGTAGCTGTGACACTTTACTCTGTACTGTTATTGTTTTTACCTGTACGACATCAATGCACCTTGTACTAACCCAATGTAACTGCACTGTGTAATGAATTGACCTGTACGATCGGTATGCAAGACAAGTTTTTCACTGTACCTCGGTACAAGTGACAATAATAAACCAATACCAATACCCTCAAACACGCAAATCCAAGGGAGAATGGCAAATTAGATCCAAAATTAGCTCACTGGATAATAATTGTTTTTAGAACTGGAAGGCTGTTGTTAGTGGGGTGGCACAGCCTCAGTAATCGGTCCCTTGATTTTTGTATCATGTATTCATGATTTAGGCTTAAAATATAGGGCACACAATAACAAAATCTCCAGATTATACAAAGATGTGATTGACAGTAAAGAGGAAAGCATTTGACTGCAGGAAGATATCAGTGTCTCAGTCAGCTGGCTGACCAGGACATTGATATCTTCCTGCAGTCTAAATGGCAAATGGAATTTGATCCAGAGGTGTATAAGGGAATATGGTGGGGAGCGGGGGGTAAGGGAACACATGATAAGTGGGAGGAAAGAGGGAGGTATGGGATAACAGAGAGACCTTGGGCAGAATGCCCACAGCCCCTTGAAGGGTTTGTTAAAGTGATTAAAAATGTGTACGAGGTGCCTTCTTTATAAGTCAAGGCACAGCATATAAGAGCGGAGAGGAATGCTTTGTTCCGTGCTGATCACCACATGACAAGAAAGATGTGAAGGCACTGGAGAAGGTGTAAAAAAGATTTACAAGGACTGGAAAATTGTGGATATGAAGAAAGATGGATAAGCCAGGGGGTATTTTCTTCAGAACAGAAGAGGTTGAGGGGAGACAAAATTGAGGTGTATAGGATAATAGGAAGGACCTTTATCCCTCAATAGGAGGGCCTAAAACTAGAGGACGCAGATTTAAAGCAAATAAAAGGAGGAGGGGAGGAGAGGAAGGGTGTGAAAAGGTAGAAGAGGCAAGATTTTAGTGAATGACGACATGAAGAGCTGTAATCTGCAGGCTGGAAACAGTGCTGGAATGTGGGACCAGGCTGGGGACTCGTTCTCCTTCAACCTGGGTGGACATGATGAGCCACACGACCTCATTCTGCATCAGAAGTTTTCTACAGTTCAATGATCTCTCCCACTTGCGTTACTTCTGCCCAACAAGTTAAAATTTCTCCCCTCTGGTCGCTGCCAGTGGAAATTCTTCTCATTCACTCTTACCAATACAATACATAATTTCTCCCTTATCCACCTCTGCTCCAGTGGGTACAATACTAACTCCCCCAGCGTATCCACAAAATTGAAGTCCCGCAACCCTGCATCATCCTAATAAGTGTCCTCTGCACCCCTCTAAGGCCCCGAGACTTTTTAAACTAAAAGTGTGATACCAGACTTGGACTCCGTTCAATGCACTGTGCACACTACACTTGTAAGTAAGTTTGGAAAAACAATGAAGGAGTCAAAACAAAAAAAGTTAACTGCTGTTTTAAATGGGCAGCCACAACAACTTGTATTTATATAGAATCTTTAACACTGCATATAATCCCAAGGCGCCTCACAAGAATATTATGAAACAAAACTAATATTAGGTGGCAGAAAGAATTGAAGAGCAAAAAGCTGCAGATGCTGGAAATCTGAAATAAAAGCAGAAATGGCTGGGGATACTCAACAGGCCAAGCAGCATCAATGGAGAGAGAAGATTGGCGACTTTTTACTAGAACTGGAAAGGGGAGAAAACAAGCAGGTTAAGTTTGCAAGGGGAAGGAGGGGTGAGAGGATAAAGCGGATTTCTGTGGTAGGGTAGTCAGCAAGATTACCTAGGTGATACCAAGGTCAAGGTGCAAAGCCAAGGACCATGTGTACTCACCCTATCTATGCCCCTCATGATTTTATACACCTCTGTAAGGTCACCCCGCAATCTCCTACATTCCAAGGAATTAAAGTCCTAGCCCGTCCAGCCCATCCCTATAACTCAGACACTTGAGCCCTTGAGTCCTTTAATGCTTCCAAGGGAATGACAGATAGATACAACCATGATCTGATTCAAAGGTAGAACAGATGTCAAATGGCTTCTTGCATCTAATTCATATGTTCAAGTGCAATGGGACAAGATACCAAGGTGATAGGAAAGGGTAAATGATTTAGCAGCTGAAGAATTTTGTGTTTTCTCACATTTCCAGTTATAATCAAAATATTAAACTGAAACATTCCTATTTCCTCTCCACAGATGCTGCCTGACCTGCTGAATATTTACAGCATGTTAAGCTATATTAAAGATATAATGAACTGCATAAGGATACATTCGGGCAGATGAACAAACACGTGGCCCACTTTGAGTATACAAAATAATGCCACATCGAAGATTATCACGGAAAATAAAAACTTAAGGTTTAGAAGGTAACATATTGGCATGGGTAGAAAATTGGCTAGCTAACAGAAAATATAAATATGTCTTTTTTCATACTGGCAAGATGCAACAAGTGGTGTGCCACAAAGATCACTGCTGGGGCCTCAACCTTTTACAGTTTATATAAATGACTTGGGTGAAGGCGCTGAAAGTATGGTTGCTAAATTTGAAGATGACACAAAAATAGATAGGAAAGTAGGTTGTGAAGAGGATTCAGAGGTTGCAAAGGGATATAGATATTTTGAGTAAGTGGGCAAAGTTCTGGCAAATGGAGAATAACATGGGAAAATATTAAATTGACCATTTTGGCAGGAAAAATGACAAAGGAAGCATATTATCTAAAATGGCGAGAGATAGGAGAGCTCTGCGATGCAGAGGGTTCTGAGTGTTCTAGTGCATGATTTGCAAAAGGCCAGCATGCAGTACAGCAAGTAATTAGGCAAGTTAATAGAATATTGTTTATCGCATAGAAAATAGAGTAAAAACTGGGAGGTTATGCTAGTTAAAAAGGCATTGATAAGATAGTTATCCTTATTCATCACGTGTACATCGAAACACACAGTGAAATACATCTTTTTGCGTAGTGTTCTGGGGGCAGCCCGCAAGTGTCGCCACACTTCCGGTGCCAACATAGCATACTCACAACTTCCTAACCCGTACGTCTTTGAAATGTGGGAGGAAACGAGCACCTGGAGGAAACCCACGCAGACACGGGGAGAACGTACAAACTCCTTACAGACAGTGACCGGATTTGAACCCAGGTCACTCGCGCTGCAAAGCGTTACGCTAACCGCTACACTACCATGCCTGCCACACCACACCTGGAGTTCCGCGTATAGTATAGATCCCTATCTTAACGAACCATGTTCAGGCAGTAGAAGTAGATTAGAGAAGTTTAACTAGACTAAAACCTGGAATTGGTAGATTATTTATGAGGAAAGGTTGGACAGGCGAGACTTGTCTAAACTCCTCTGCAGTTTAGAAGAGTGAGGGGGGAAGCTGGTTGAAAAATACAAGATCCTGAGAGGTCTTGACAGGGTGGATGTGGAGTGGATCTTCATCCTGTAGAAGAATTGTGAATTGGAGAGGCCATTGTTTAAGAATAAGGAGTTGCCCATTTAAGACAGAGAGAATTCTCTCTCAAAGACAGCCATGTGTCTTCAGAATTCTCTTTCTCAAAGGGTAGTGTAATACAGAACAGAAACAGGCCCATCAGCCCAACTCATCCATGCTGACCATGGTGCCCACCAAGCTAGTCCCATTTGCCTGCATTGGGCCCATATCCCTCTAAACCTCTCCTTATCAATGTACTTATCCAAATGTCTTTTAAATATTGTTACTGTACCTGCCTCAGCCACATTCTCTAGCAGATCATTCCATGTACGCACCACCTTCTGGGTCAAGAAGTTGCCCCTCAAGTCCCTTTTAGATCTTTCACCTCTCACCTTAAACCTAAGCCTTCTAGTTTTAAATTCCTCTTCCCTGGGAAAAAGACTATGTGTAATCACCCTATCTATGCCTCATGATTTTATACACCTCTGTAAGGTCACCCCACAATCTCCTACACTCCAAGGAATTAAGTCCTAGCCTGTCCAACCCCTCCCTATAACTCAGACACTTGAGCCCTCGAGTCCTTTAATGCTTCCAAGGGAATGACAGATAGATACAACCATGATCTGATTCAAAGGTAGAACAGATGTCAAGTGGCTTCTCACCTCTAATTCATATGTTCAAGTGTAATGGGACAAATATGAAGACATGAAGAGGTTTAGGATATAGTTTCAGAACTTGGGGTACAAACAGCTGAAGGTGCGGTTACCAATGGCAGGGCAAAGACAACTGGGGTCAACAAAAGACAATTAGATGAGAAGAAAGGTAGTGATTTGGAAGAGCAGAGGAGATTATGAGTGAAGGAAGGGGATGAATCAATTCGGAGAGTGAATATAATTGAACATCCGCAATTGGTAGCAGAGTGCTTAAGCTGCCATACTTTGCAATACTACAGCTAGTTATAAAAAAGAAAGATGAAGTCTTGTGGATTGGTGCAGGTGGGCAACATAGAACCACTGCTTCATGATGCCAGAAACACAGCTTGGGTGCCATCTGTGTGGAGTTTGCACAATCTCTTTGTGACCATGTGGGTTTCCTCTGGATGCTCCGGTTTTCTCCCACATCCCAAAGATGTTCAGGTTAATTGGCCATTGTAAATAACCCCCAGTGTTTTAAATGAGTGATAGAGTTAGGGAGGAGTTGTTGAGAATGTGGGGAGAATTATGCAGACTCAGAGGGCTGTATCGCCATTGGTATTGGTTTATTATTGTCACATGTATCGAGATACAGTGGAAAGCTTTTGTTTGCACGCCATCCAGACAGATCATGCCATACACAAGTACACTAAAGTAGTAAAAACAATGCATTCTGAGACTCGATAAGGACAACAATTTTTAAATGGAGGCATTGTTGGAGTGGGAGTTAATGTAGATCAGTGAGCATAGGGGTGTTGAGTGAATTGAACGTAGAAAGAGTCTGATGGATGGTGGGAATGTGGTCACGGCATGGTTGAATTAGTCCAGTCTGCAGGTAACAAGCTGGTTAAAGTACCGGACTGGCAACAAGGGGCTTGAACCATTGATCCATAGACACAAGTCCACATCCCACCATGGCAGCTGGAAAATTTTAATTTGGACAATTAAATAAATGTGGAATAAGAAGATAATATTGGCAATGGTGACCGGGAAATCACCGAATGTTCAGAAAAGCCATCTGGTCTACTGACACCCATCGGGAAAGAACATCTTCCACATTGCTCAGTTGGGACTGTATGCAACTCCGAACATACCAACTTGGTTGTCTCTTAATTGCTTCTTAAGTTCAGCAGCAATTATTAATCAATAAATAATCAATAAATAAATTAAGAATTGTATGGATGAGGATCTCAGCTACCAAGGTAGGCTGCAGTGAATGAGCTATATTACACTGGCGATAGTATTCAGTCTTGTCGGACCCATCACGTGTAGGCAGCACTTGTTGGTTTATCTACTCAGTTCTGGTGAATGAATCAAAAGGGTATTTTGAAAGAGATCTTGGTAAAAGGATGGACATTCATGGTAAAATCACAGAGGCAAGCTTCAACCTTAACCAGTCATCCTAAACATATCACGTTCCATTCTATTGCCGGTGCCCTCTGACGCATTATCCTCAGCTCAGAAGGCTGGTCTAGAAGCAGGAAAGACTAAGTCTCCACTCTGATGGGCAGCAGGGAAGAAGAGTATACATTAATATTATTGTTATAAATCAGACCCTCTTTAAGATCTGCCATGTTAAACACAGTGTGACCGGAAGCAGAAATATCTTATAAATCGTAGAATTCAGGAAGCTCTTTAAAATCACGCAACTCTAATAGGAAGGGTGAGGAGCCGGGCAAGCTGTGTTTGTCAGGGTTATCTGATAATAACAAGCTTTCACCATGAAGCACACAACTTCCAGCAATGCAAGGCTGCTTCCTTTTGTTTTTTAAGGAGGGGAAGGGGGAGGGGGGGGACAAGAAAATATGGCCGTCCCTATTCCAGCCTGTTTTCTAAGTTTGCACATGTTCCTATAACTTGGGGTGGGAGTTGAGGAGTTGTGCTGGGGGGGGAGGGGGTTGTAGAAATGGGAGGGAAGGTACAGAACCACAAGAAATGCAATAAAATAGCCTAGACGTGGTACTAAATTAAGATTACTGGGATACAGCAATACTGGCAGTTAACCTGTAATTGGTAGCAGAGTGGTTACGTTGTAATGCACTGTAATACCATGGCTAGTCATAAAATAGACAAAAAACTCTTGTGGACTGGTAGAGGAAAGTGGCCATGAAAAACCAACTGTTTCATTAACCGACACCAGAAACAAGAACCAGCCACCAAATCTGATCAAAGCCACTCCAGTAACCACAGGAGCATTAATGCAACAGCTCCGATGGAACGCAACATTCTCTGGTCCTTCACATGACTAATTATCAAAGAAAATTTGAGACCAAATCACAAGGAGATGTTAGGACAGTGACTGAAAGCCTGGTCAAAGAGTTTAAATTACAAGGAGCGCCTCAGACCGGTTAAGAGGATTAAGCACAAAATTCTAGAGCTAGAATTAAATAGTTAAACGCATAGCTTCCACTGAAAGTTACTGAGGTGTGTAAGAGGCCAAACTTTGAAGCTGTAACTAGAAGTCCTAAATGGTTGACTCTTAGTGTCGTGAGTATTACGGTACGGTACGGTAAGGTACAGTAAGATAAGATTTCTTTATTAGTCACATGTACATCGAAACACGCAGTGAAAGGCATCTTTTGCGTAGAATATTCTGGGGGGCAGCCCACAAGTGTCACCACGCTTCCGGCGCCAACATAGCATGCCCACAACTTCCTAACCTGTACGTCTTTGGAATGTGGGAGGAAACCAGAGCACCCAGAGGAAACCCACGCAGTCACGGGGAGAACGTACAAGCTCCTTACAGACAGTGGCGGGAATTGAACTGGGTCACTGGCGCTGTAACAACTTTACACTAACCGTTACAGTACCGTGCCTGCCCCTACAAGGGATGGGCAAGAAATAATGATCTGCCATGGTCACCCACAGATAGGTTGACCATAAAAACCTGATACAACCCCAATTTCAGGGCTCACCACCTCAAAGTCTAGCCTGTTCCCACTGAGACATTGCAACTTGGAGTAAATGATTACTTTCATAGAACCATAGAACACTACAGCACAGAAAACAGGCCATTCAGCTCTTCTAGTCTGTGCCGAAACGCTATTCCACTAGTCCCATTTACCTGCACCCAGTCCATAACCCTCCAGACCTCTCCCGTCCATGTATCTATCCAATTTATTCTTAAAACTTAAGAGTGAGCCTGCATTTACCACGTCAGTTGGCAGCCCGTTCCACACTCCCACCACTCTCTGAATGAAGAAGTTCCGCCTTATGTTCCCCCTAAACCTTTCCCCTTTAACCCTAAAGCCATGTCCTCTCGTACTTATCTCTCCTAATCTAGGTGGAAAGAGCCTACTTACATTAACTCTTGTCTACACCCCTCATAAATTTGTAAATCTCTATCAAATCTCCCCTCATTCTTCTATGTTCCAAGGAATAAAGTCCTAACCTGTTCAATCTTTCCCTGTATCATGGATAATTAAGAGAGATTTAAATTCAATGCCACTAGGTTGCCACCATCTGACCCGAAAATCTGCCAAATAATGTTCAGTTGAAAGTTCTTCCTGGAGGAAATACTGAGCTTTAGAGGGAAATTAGTCCACTGGAAGAAACAAAACTTCCAGAGGTATCCAAAAATAACAGGCATCATTAAAACTTGCACTGGTGTTGAAATTTCTCAGAGTTAACAAGAAACCTGATGCGCTGCGGCTGTTGTCCTTGGGAGACCCTGAAAGATTGTTCCAATGAGGTTACCATCAATGTAAAGGGAGAATATACATGTCCTGTAGCCTTGGGTGCAACCACAGAAAGACAACCTAGTTAAAGAAGGAAGGCCAAAAGAGAATGTCTTGTGCTTGGAAAAACCTCAATGATTTCCTGTGCTGTGGGCCAATCCCCACGTGGAAGTGGGCATCCTTGAGGTCTATCACATCTCCTGGCAGACTGCCCCAGTAACTTTCAGGCCAAGCAATCATTTTAACCATTTTTAAGAAGACATCTGTTGAATAATTAAAGGCCTAGGATTGGGTGGAATACCCTAAGATTTTTTTTTCTCTTAAAAACTAAGAAGTAATTGGAATCAAATCCTTTCTGTTCTGTGCCGTCTGGCTGGTCTAAATCTTTCTTTATGACACCAGACTGTGATATCAGCAGAGAAGTGGCCGACCTCTGGCCTGACTGGGAAGTCTGGCCCGACATGCCTCGCTCCCTGTCTCTGCAACCACCTTCAGCCCTACAACCTAGATCTCAAAGTGCTTCTTGTTCCAGTCACTTGAGCATCTTTGATTTTAATTACTTTACCAACGCCTATTTCAGATTGCACTACAATCTGCACCATTCTGCTGCTTTGCGCTCGTCGTTGAATTTACTATTACCATGTATACGCTTTACCCTGTCAGCTTCACACACGAGCAAGGAGTTTCATTGCACCTGGTATATACGACAATAAACTAATCTAAAGCTGGCCAGGTACTCACTTCTGGTGTTCATTCCTTCTCTGCTTTAAGACTCTCATTTAAACCTAGCTCTTTGATCAGGCTTTTGGTTGGCAGTCCTATTGTCAGATATTCTTTTGTAGCGACTCACCGTCAGAGCAAGTGAACCGGCTCAGCGGTCGGGTCGTGCGTCGTCGGAGCGGCGAGGCCCAAGATGGCGCTGGGCCTTCGTCTTCCCCGAGCGACGGGGAGAACCCACGCGCGGGAAAAGTTTGATGACGTAGCGCATACGTCATTTCCGTTTTCAGTGGGCGGGAACCGTTCCTCTTAAAAGGCCCACGCAAGGCGGGAAAATAAATCAGTTTTGTTCTGCAACTCATCAACTAGTGTCTTACTTTCGCATCGCGGTAGCAGCCGCTACACTTTGATAATTGTCTTTGTGAAGAACAAGGGGACACTTTATGTTGAAGGTACTATATAAATGCAAGTAGTTGTTGTTGTTTATTATGTGTATGGGTATATTGTGGATTGAAGAGGCATGAATGCTGTCAGCTCAGATTTATCTTTAATTAAATTTTCTGGGTATTGCAGACAAGACCAGCATTCACTCTCCCTGAGAAGCCATCTTCTTGAACCACTGCAGACTGCCAGCATGGGAGTTCAAGGATTTAGATCTAGAAACAATAAAGAAACTGTGAGAGAGACAAAAGAGACTACAGGTGCTGGAATCTGAAGCAACACATAAGACGCTGGTGGAACTTAGCAGGTCGGGCAGCATCTATGGAGAGAAACTGACAGCTGACGTTTCGAGTCGAAACCCTTCATCTGAACTGTGATACATTTCCTGGGGGACAGACACGTGCAAGCACCTCTAAGTTCCTCTCCATGTCGGGATGGTATTTCACTGCAGGCGATGGTGCTCCCATATATCTGCTGCATTTGCACTTCTAGGTGGCAGAGATAACTGCTTTGAAGGGTGCTGCCAGAGTGCGCTAGCACTTAGCAACAGTAATAACACTGAGTATCTACGGTGCGTGGTTGAACTCTCTCCTGCTGGAGATGATCATTGCTTGGCATGATTGTTCTTCCCACTTATTATCCATGCGTAAATTTTATCCAGTTCTTACTCCATGCAGACATGAACTGAGGAGATGCATATCAACAGCTCTCAGCTGAGGGATCCTGCTGTGTGAAAATTGGCTGCATTGTGGCCTCGGTCATAACCACAGATATTCTTTTTTTAAAAAAAATAGCTGTAAAGTACTCTTGGATGTGCTGAGACAGTAAATAATGCTGTAAAAATGCGAATCCATTGTTGTTACACAGAGAAGCTCAGTGATACAGTGCTGGAACTCAGCATAGTGTTTGAAAGAGAGGCATAGCTCGAATTGTGTGAGCAGACTTTCACGTTAGGAGTGCTCCGATCAGTTAACTTGACACTGCCGAGAATGCACAAGACTCACAGGGAGAACTCCCTTGCTCTCCTTCAAAATAGCATCATTTGAACCTTTCAAGTACAAGGCTTCACTTTAACATCCCAGCTCAAAGGCACCATCTCCGATAGTACAACCGTCTAGAAGCAATTCACTGCACATCAGCCCGGGTTTTTGCCGTGAGTGGGATTAGAACCAACAACCTTCTAACTCAGAGGCAAGGATGCTACAACCTAAACCACAACTAACACATAATGCAATAATCTAGCAGTCCAGGTTATAGAATTCAAATCCCATCCTGGTTCAATTGCTGCCTTTAGTAGTGTTTGCAAATGTCATGAAAGTTCAACTTTTTCACCATCTTTCAATATTTATTCCTTAAATGTACACAATCTTTCTCCCCCAGAGTTGGGGAATCAAGAACTAGAGGGCAAAGGTTGAAGGTGAGAGGGGAGCGACCTAAGGGGAAATTTTTTCCACACAGAGGGTGGTTAGTATATGGAATGAGCTGTCAGAGAAAGTAGTTGAGGCAGGTACAATAACAATATTTAAAGGACACTTGGACAGGTACATGGATAGGAAAGGTTTGGAGGGACATGGGCCAAATGCAGGCAAATGGAATTAGCCTGGATGGGAACCTTGGTCAGCATGGACCAGTTGGGCTGAAGGGCCTGTTTCCGTGCCGCATGACTCTGTCGAAAGAAACTCACTCTCCTTACTCATTCTGGCCAATGAGTGACTCCCGTCATACCCATACATGGCTGAATGGAGCTTCTAAAGAGCTCTAGCAGAGTGGCCCACCACCTGCTTTACAGGGCAAATAGTGACTGGAAATAAGTGACAGTCCAACAAGTGACGTGTTTACCCCAAGAATAGATAAAAACTAAAAATAATCCTACAGCAGTACAATACGTACACAGAGTAACAATGCAAGGTTTAGGGAGCAGCTGTGTTAATTCCTGCTCCTTGCACCAGATCCCGGCGTCAATGCTGGTTGGCTGCAACAATTGCAAACTGCATTTATATAGCGCCTTCTAATCCGATGAAACCTCCCAAGGCACTTAACAAGAGCAATATCAAACAAGCTTTTGATACCAAGCTGCAGACACATATCAAGACAGTTGGTTGGCCAATGATATAATCAAAGGGGAATGCCTAAAAAGGGACAAAATGGAGAGGGGGAGAATTTCAAGGATTAGAATTAGGACGAGAGGCCAGAATTCTTAGTTCCATATCCGTATTTCCTTACCGCCTGTCAAGGCTGTGCCATCTCACAGAAAAACCCAATTTCCCCACTAATTATTCCTATAACCTATTCTTCCCATGTTGCCATCGACTCTCCGCAGATTCTACCACTCACCAACACACTGGGGGCAACTTGCAGTGACCAAATAACCTACCAACACGCACATCTTTGGGATGTGGAAGGAAACTAGAACGTTAGGGGAAAACCCACACAGTATCAAGGAGGATGTTCAAACTCCAGGCAGATAGCACCAGAAATTAGGTTGAAACTTAGGGTCACTGGAGCGGTTAGGCAAGAGTGGAGGCGTGACTAAGTCTGCAGGGTAGAGCGACTTGGAAGTGGTTGCAGAGGTAGTAAGGGCATATAGCAAGGTTCAGAGATCTTAACATTCAGAGTGACCCCTGCCATAACATTCAATCATTTCTTGGTAAGTCAGGAGTAGCAGTCAGTTTCCAGGAAAGTCAATGAACAACAGACACCAACTACACTGATGCAAATGCAACACAAGATGAAATAACCAACAACGTGGAGTGTATCAGTGCGTAGAAACTGCGATCATCTCGTGCATCCCTCTACTATTTATCGGCAGCATGTTGATGGCAAACTCTATACTGCAAAGACTCTAATAGCATAGTTGAATACCCAATGATACCAGAGATGACATACATACATTACTGACAGTCTAGTTAAACTTGGCTTTGTCCCCCTACAGCAGAGAATATTACTGAGAGATTTAATTGACCAAATTTTAAGAGATTTTAAATAAGGAGAAGCTTCTTTCAAAGGCAGGACACACAATGAAGGTGGGAGGGTGGATGGGGAGGTGAGGAGGAGGGTGGGTGGGTGGGTGGGGGGGTGGGGATGGAAGGCAGATGGTTGGGTGGGGAGGACTTAAGGTGATTGCCAAAAGGACACAAAGAATTTTTATCTCCACACAGTGAGCAGTTACATTCTGCAAGTGAAAGGGTGATGTAAGTACATTCAATGCGAACTTCTGAAATGGGAAATGGATAAATGTTTGAGTCTTCAGGGCTCTGGGGAAAGAGCAGGGTGAGCAGAATTATTCAGGGATTACCTTCAAAGCGCTGGGTCAGGTACAATGGGATAAAGTCAAAGTCGAGTTTATTGTCAAATGCACAAGTACATGTACGGACAGGTGCAATGAAAAACAGCCTCCTTGGACTCTTTACCTCTCATTGTCTTGGTGAAGCAGCCAGCATAATCAAAGACCCCACCAACCCGGGTCATTCTCTCTTCTCTCCTCTTCCATCGGGTAGAAGATACAGGAGCCTGAGGGCACGTACCACCAGACTTAAGGACAGCTTCTACCCCACTGTGATAAGACTATTGAACGGTTCCCTTATACAATGAGACGAACTATGACCTCACGATCTACCTTGTTGTCACCTCGCACCCTATTGCGCTGCACTTTTGCTGTAGCTGTGACACTTTACTCTGTACTGTTATCATTTTTACCTGTACTACCTCAATTCACTCTGTACTAACTCAATGTAACTGCACTGTGTAATGAATTGACCTGTACGATCGGTTTGTAAGACAAGTTTTTCACTGTACCACGGTACAAGTGACAATAATAAACCAATACCAATACCAATCACAGGCATATAGCATCAGATATACAACATTCACAAGAAAACTTTAATTAAGCATAAATTATACAAAATTATATAAGAACGAACACAATTAGAACAAAAAGAAGTCCATTGTAGTGCAAAGTGGTCATGGTGAAAAGCAGGAAACTGCAGATTGTGAGAATAAAATGAAAACAGAATGTGCTGGAGATGCTCAACAGATCTGGGGGCAACTGAGGAAAGAGAAACAGAGTTAATGGTTCGGGTCAATAATCTTTCATCAGAACTGAAAAAGTGAGGGAAAGCAAGTGTGCATGAAGGTGGAATTAGGGGCAGGGGCTGAGAGAACAAAGGGAATGTCTGTGATAGGATGGAGACTGAGGCTGTCTACATGACACAAATGCTGTTGAGGCCATCTAACAGGAATGCTTCTTCATCACAACTTAATTTTCTGGAGGGGTGTAAGTAGAGGGAGATGAATATGCGCAGTAGAAAGGAACAAAAACAGTTCTGGAACTAAAAGAAATACAGATGCCGGAAATTTGAAATAAGAAACAAAAAATGTTTGAAACATTCAGAAGGTCAGGTAGCATCTGTGGGCAGATAAACAAAGTTAACAGACCTTCAGATGAAGGGTCTCAGACCGAGAACGCAAACTCTGTTTCTCTTTCCACAGATGCTGTCTGACTTGCTGAGTGCTTACAGTAATTGTTGCTATTACTAGAAACAATGAGGGAACAGTGACCTGCAGAACACAGGAGTTTCTTGAAATCGTAAATAGAAAAGAATGCTGGACATACGTAGAAACAGATCAGATTGCATTTGTTGAGAGAGAAACACCGAGTTAATGCAACGACTGGGTCACCTTAAATTAGAACTGTCAGCCATTTATCTGCCTCTGCTAACCGTATGATTGCCTTTGTTACTTTAATGGCCAAACGATCCATTTTGCTTAAATGGAAGGATCCAATGCCCCCTACTACTTTTCAATGGTTCTCTCAAACTATATCATGATTAAACTTGGAAAAAATTAGGAGTGGTACTGTTGATCCTTCGCTTAAATTTGAGGAAGTTTGGAGTCCATTTATTCAATATTTTCACATGATATAGATCCCCTTATAACAATCTTTCAACTTAGAGGAACAGAGTTGATGACACAACATTGCTCTGTTCCCACTGAGAAATTTTAGTCCAGTTTTCTTTTCTGTTTTTTTTTGAATTTTTTTTTCTTTGTCCTCGTTTGGTTTGATATATTGTTTATAATTTTTCTTATTGTTTTGGGGATTTTTTTTGTACTTTATAGTAAATCTTTTTCTTTTATATTATATTCATTCACTAACGGATCATTGGATCTACAGATTTTTTTTATACTCTATTGTTCTTTATGATTATCCATGTCATGATTGTTCTCCTGATCTCTTTGTATTACATGTATAAACATTGATATATTAATCTGTATTAATTTGAAAACTAATGAAAAGATTGAAAAAGAAAGAAATCAGAACTGTCTCATTCTTGCCTGAACTGGAAAGGTTGGTTATCTTACTTTGTTGAATTCATTAAGCTGGAAAGGGTGAAGAAAAGATTCACGGGGATGTTACCGGGACTGGAGGGTTTGAGTTATAAGGAGAGATTGGATAGGCTGGGAATTTTTTTTCCCTGGAGCGTAGGAGTCTGAGGGGTGACCTTATACAGCTATAACCTCATGAGGGGCATAAATAAGGTGAATGGTCGTAGTCTTTTCCCCAGGGTAGGGGAGTCTAAAACTAGAGGACATAGGTTTAAGGTGAAAAGGAAAAGATTTAAAAGGGACCTGAGGAGCAACTTTATCACACGGAGGGTAGTGGGTATATGGAATGAGCTGCCAGGGGAAGTGGTTGAGGCAGGTATAATAACAGAGTTTAAAAGACACTTGGACAGGAACATGGATAGGAAAGGGTTAGAGGGACATGGCTGAAATGCAGGCAAATGGGACGAGCTCAGGCAGACATCTTGGTCAGCATGGACGAGTTAGGTTGAAGGGCCTGTTTCCGTGCTATATGTCTCTATGACTCTATACTGGATCCCAAGGGCTAGAATGTGGCTTCGCTGTCGCTGACACATCTGTTGTAACAACCAATGTGTCACTTGAGCGATCTTGGTCTTCACCCTATCTCAAACATTCCCTTTGATTTTTCACCCCTTCCTCTCTCCACAACCTAAAACACACTTGTTTGCTCAGTTTTTTTTTTAACTCTATTGAAAGATCATTGAAAGGTTAACTCTGCTTCTCTCTCCACAGTTACAGCCTGACATGCTGAGTTTTTCCAGTATTTTCTGTTTTCATTTCTGGCGTCTCTTGGTGAATAAAATCCTCCGATTCATAACACTGCACCTCCAGTCTGCATACTGGAGAAGGTTCAGGTCGTTCTCATTCTGGCTTTGTAATGACCTTCCTCAGACCAAGGAAGGTCACGGTACCACCCACTGCCTGCACTGGACTCACCCACTGAAGGGTGACGACCACCATCTCCGAGCCACAGGGCTAGGGCTGGGGAAAAGGAAAATTTCAACTTGTACTCCCTCTAGTGGCACCAGCTGGAAAGTATGTGCTGGAGCAACAAACAATCTGCTGGTGGAACCCAGCAGGTCCAGCAGCATCTGTGGCAGGAAAGGAATTGTCGATGCTTCAGGTCGAAACCCTGCATCAGGTGCTGCTGGACCCGCTGAGTTCCTCCGGCAGATTGTCTGTTGCTCCAGGTTCCAGCATCTGCAGTCTGCTGTGTCTCCGAGTATGTGCTGGAGTTGGGTGAAAATCAGATCAAGGTTGGCCACTGTGCCCTCTGTGGTCAAATAACCAACACATGGAGGATAGAAGAATTCCTCGGTGAGCATGGTGCCGAGAGGGAGGGGGAAGAGGGAGGGGGAAGAGGGAGGAAGGAGGAGGGAGGGAGGGAGAGGAAGAGGGAGAGGGAGAGAAACCTGCATTAAATTGCGCCACTTCAGTTCACCCAGACAGGAGAAGCTGGGAATGTTCTCCATGGAGCACAGAAGGCTGAGGGGAGATTTGTAAGAGGTGGACAAGATGGGCACGGTGGGGTAGGGGGAAATAAAGGGAAGATGCCTCCATTAGCAGTTGGTTCAAGGGCAGGAGTTGCAGAATTAAAATCTGGGCCAAATTGTACAGGCGAATACGAGGAAGGTATTCTCTATGCACAGACTGATTACGATCTGGAACTCACTATCTCTTGGGTGGTGAAAACAGTGTCAATTAGGCTTTAAAAAGAAACTGGCCATAGAAGACAGAGGGTGTTGGAGAAGGGGTGTTATTCTGACTGGAGGTCTGTGGCTAGTGGTGTTCCACACGGATCAGTGCTGGGACATCTTTCGTTTGTGTTATATATAAATGACTCAGATGAAAATGTAGGTGGGCTGATTAGTAAGACTGCAGAATACAGAAAAATTGGCAGAGTTGTTGATGGTGAGGAAGATTGTCAATGGATTCAGCAGGATATGGATCAGTTGGAAATGTGGGCAGAGAAATGGTAGATGGAGTTTAATCTGGACAAGTGTAAGGTGTTGCACATTGGGAGGTCAAATTTAAGAAAATGGCAGGACGCTTAGGAACATTGATGTACAGAGGGACCTTGAGGTCCCTGAAAGTGGCAACACAAGTAGATAGGGTGGTAAAGAAGGAGTATGGCATATTTGCCTTCATCGGTCAGGATGTTGAGCATAAAAGAGAAACTGCAGATGCTGGAATCTAGATGAAAAACACGATGATGCTGGAGGAACTCAGCAGGCCAGGCAGCATCCGTGGAGAAAAGCAGGCAGTCAACATTTCGGGTCAGGACCCTTCTTCAGGACTGAAGATAGGAAAAGGGGAAGCCCAATATATAGGATGAAAAAGCAGAGCAGTGATAGGTGAATGAAAGATGGGAGGCAGGGTGGGCACAGGGTGGTGATAGGTAGATGCAGGTAAGAGATAGTGATGGGCAGGTGCGGGGGAGGAGGGGCGAGCAGATCCACCAGGGGGTGGGTCAAAGGTAAGGAGAGAAAGGAAAAAAAGGTAGAAAAAAAGAGGCCAGGTAAGGGAAGAAAAGAAGAAGCATGGTGTGGGGGGGAGGCTGTGGGGAAGGGGGGGGGGGTTGGGGATTACCCAAAGTGGGAGAATTCAATGTTCATGCTGTTAGGCTGCAAGGTTCCAAGACGGAAAATGAGGTGCTGTTCCTCCAGTTTGCGCTTGGAATTCTCCCAGCAGTGGAGGAGGCCGAGGACCGACATATCAGTGATAGTGTGGGAGGGGGAGTTGAAGTGACTGGAGATGCAGATCACGGTTATGGACAGAGCGCAGGTGTTCTGCGAAACGGTCACCTAGCCTGCGTTTGGTCTCCCCAATGTAGAGGAGAGCATGGAATACAGTAGATGATATAAAGGGAGGTGCAGGTGAATCTCTGTCTCACCTGAAAGGACTGTTTGGGTCCCTGGATGGAAGTGATGGAGGTGGTGTAGGGGCAGGTGTTGCACCTATGGCAGGGGCAGTGGAAAGTTCCCAGGGTGGGAGTGGGATGGATGGGGGGGGGGGGGGGGGGGGAGGAGTGAACTAGGGAGTCACGGAGAGAGCGGTCCCTGTGAAAGGCAGAAAAGGGTGGGGAGGGGAAGATATGCTTGGTGGTGGGGTCCCGAGTATAAAAGTCGGGACCCCACCACCAAGCTGTATAACACTTTGGTCAGGCCACATTTGGTCACCACACTACAGGAAGGATGTGGAGGCTTTGGAGAGGGTGCAGATGAGGTTCACCAGGATGTTGCTTGTATATAGAGAGTATTAGCTATAAGGAGAGGTTGGACAAACTTGGATTGTTTTCTCTGGAGCACTGGAGGCTGAGGGGAGACCTGATAGAAGTTTATAAAATTATGAGAAGCATAGACAAGGTAGACAGTCAGAATCTTTTTCCCAGGATGGAAATGTCAAATACTGGAGGGGATAGGTTTAAGGTGAGAAGGGGGAAAGTTTAAAAGAGATTTACAAGGCCAGTATTTTTATTCTCACAAGGAGTGGTGGGTGCCTGGAACATGTTGCCAGGGGAGGTGGTGGAAGCAATACGACAGCAACGTTTAGCAGGCATTTAAATAAGCACATGAACATGCAGGGAATGGAGCGATTATAGACCGTGTTCAGGCAGATATGCAGTTTAAATTGTGCCACGGTTGGCACAGATATTGTGGGCTGAAGAGCCTGTTCCTGTGCTGTACTGTTCTGTGTTCTATGTTAAATGGACAGAGTTGAGAGGAAGACTGAACAATTTGCCAGTCTCAGCGGAACAAGGAGGGGAAATGAAACTGATGGGTTTGCTTTACTAGGACTACAATGGCCTGGGCTGAAATGGTACCTTCTGTGCTGAAACAATTGTATGATTCTGTAGTTCCATCAAGTACTTGAAGGAACATCACATGCAGCAAAGGAGACACAAGGGACTGCAGTGGCTGCAATCTGGTGCAACAACAGACGATCTGACAGAGGAACTCATCATTCCTCCCACAGATGCTGCTCGACCCGCTGAGTTCCTCCAGAAGATTGTTACATCACAATCAGCAAGTTACTTCAGAAACAACAATGTAGACCAACTGCAGGGATGGGGGGAGATGGAGGCAAGGATGAATCATGTTCCAAACTCCACCTTTTGTACATAAAGTAGCAGCATAATATTCTCATATTCAGGACATGCCCTCTTCTCGTTACCACCATCAGGGAGGAGGTACAGGAGCCTGAAGACCCACATTCAATGATTCAGGAACAGCTTCTTCCCCTCCGCCATCAGATTTCTGAACAGCCCATGAATCCATGAACACTACCTCGTTATTCCTTTTATTTTGCACTATTAATTTATAGTAATTTTACGTCTTGGCACTGTACTGCTCCTGCAAAACCTACAAATTTTACGTCATCCAAGTCAGTGATAATAAATCTGATTCTGATTCAAATTTTTCAAAAACATTTGTGAGGAAGGGGTGCATTAAGATGCAGGGTTAAAAAGAATTTAAACTAAAGATGATATAGAGACACAGATATTTGAATGTGCACTGAGTCTGCCCTGACTGCCTCATCCTTACCCCCACCTCTACACAGAACTCAAAGCCAACATCCATCTTCCAGTCTCGTCCATGTAAGAAATCATAAAAGATTTATATCACAATTACAGTCAAGTTCATGAGACACTCTTCTTCAAAGCCATCATTAAGCGGCTAAATTTAAATGCGATCTTGGGTTGCTTTGCAAATAAAAGTAATATATAGTTGAGTGGGCAGAGGTGCCCAGACCATTATATAAACGCACATGTACACATAAAGACCTATGCGCGCGCACGCACATACACACACACACATGTGCAGGCACACAAACATACGTACATAAAGACACAGTAAATGAAAGAAAGCTACAATGCTAGAAATCTAAAAAAAACAGAAAATACTAGATATTCTCCAAAGGGTCCAACAAAGAGTTTTTGGCCCAAAGTGTTCACTGTTTCTCTCTCCACAGATACTGCCTGACCTGCTCAGTTTTCCCAACATTTTCTGATTTTCCTTCAAATGTATGAACACATGCACAATGCACGTGAAAATCCATATACACACTGCAGTCATGAGCGGTGTTAGACAATTAAAGGAAGAGGCAGTTTTAAGAATCTCTGCATCCTGAACGATGGTGAAGCCCATCATGGAAGAGGCCAAGTCACCAACAGATGAGAAGAGAGCTTTGTCTACTCATGAACAGTGATGGACAATTAAACAGCTAACCTGTGGAGGAGGTGCCAAGAATAGCCCCAACTTCAAAAATGGAGCATCTGGGCAGAGGTGTTAAATGGGTGATCATTCTCGATTCCTCCCAGTGTCTTAGAAGCCAGTCTTCAGCTCATTAAGTTCATATGGTATCAAGGAATGGTTGGGAGCAATGGACACAGCAAAAGCTAGGGGACCAGACATCCCGGCTGTAGTACTGCAGTGTTCCAGCACTAGCCATGGCTCAAACAAGCTGTTCCTGCACAGTTACAACACGTGCATCTATTTGAGAATGTGGAAAACTGCCCAGGTATCTCGGATCCGAAAAGCAGGAAAGATCTAATCCGGCGAATTACCTCCCTGTACTGCTCCAACATCATCCAATCAAAGCAACCCAATGGATTGACACTCCATTCACCGACACACTGTGGCTACAGTGTGTACCATCTTCAGTTTGCTCACAAAGGTTTCTCGGTCAGTTCCTCACAAATCAACAACCTCTACGAGCTTAAAGGACACAGGCAGCAAGCACCTGGGAAGAACACTAACACCTCTCCAAGTTACACACAATCCCGACTTGGAAATGTATCATTGTCACGAGATGCAAGTACCGGAATTTCTGTCCCAAAAGCACTGTGAACGTATCTTCAGCAGAAGGACAACAGCTCACTTACAGCCTTCTCAAGAACAGTAAGGGATGGGAAATAGGCACTGGCCACTCCTGTGAGACCCACATCCCATAAGTGAATTAAAAGAAAAATACATTCCCAGGTGCTAGGTTAAACACGCACACAGATATCGACCCAAAGTCATCACACACATACACAAATACAGATGCACGCAAACATATATATGTGCATATTTGCACCATCATGTACTCACCAACACAAGCATGTGCACACACACACACACACAAAAATGCTTACATTTAAGTATATACATACGTCAAACACATTTACATGCACACTCCTACTGTTGCTGAACAGAACATTCCTACACTGTGTACAAGCCATTGCAGATTTTGAATGTTTATTTGCAGGGAGCTATAAATAAAGCTGTTGGTTTTGGGTGCTTGGTGCTCCTGCTCTATTCTTAAAATGATGTTTTTTTTATTTTTGGCTGCAGTGTCAATTCTCATCACTGTTTGGCCATGCTTTACAGTTCTGTCTCTTTATGCCCAAGTCGTTGTTTATTGTTTTGTATGAGATGACTCCAAGCCATTTGTCAAGGTACTAACTCCTTTTCAAGGGTTTCGTTGCTCCTCTCTTATTCTTCTCCCTCTCTTTTGGTAACTCGAGGGTCCTTTGATATTCCCCCCCCCCCCCCCCCCAAGGCCATTATTCTCCCCGGAGCCTCGACTGAGAGTTAGCTGTTAAGGGGAACCACATCTGGTCTCCACCTTGCTTTGTAGTTATAGAGCAAAACAGCATGGATAAAGGCCCTTCAGCACATCAAGTCCATGCTGACTAGGTGCCCACCCAGCTAGTACCAGTTTCTTGTGTAATCTGTGTTGTCTGCACTATTCTTCTCTGACCAAGCTTTTGGCCGTCTGCCCTAATATCTGTGTTTTTGCCGTGAAGTACCTCGGGACATTTTTATTTGGCTGAAGGTGGTTTATATTTCTTCTCAACCATTCTCGAAATACCTGAAAACTTTAAATCTTGGTCATTGTTTCTGCCCTGCGGTTACTAATTACTCCCCAAAAGTTTCAAAGTGATGGAATAGCCATCTTTATGCAACCCCATTGCCTTTGCCATCACAGACCCCAGTGAGAGTTCTTCCCAGCTTCCACAGGCACATCTACGAAAACAAAGCATGGTCAGGATGTGCAGGACCTGACACTGGTTTCTCAGTAAATGACAACTGAAGCCATCTGCAGTGGGCCTGCAGCTACCAGAGATTAAATCTGACAAGAAAACAAGTTGCTGGAGGAACTCAGCGGTTCAGGCAGAATCTGGGGAGGGATATGGACAGTCAATGTTTTGGGTCAGGACCCTTCATCTGGACTGAAAGATAGAGGGGAGATCGCCAGTATAAAGAGTGAGGGGAAGGGGTGAGGCAAGAGCTGGCAGGTGATAGGTGGATCCAGGTGAGGAGGGGTGATAGGTAGGTGGAGGAGGGGAGAGTGGGAATAGTGACAGAGGCTGGGAGGTGACGGGTGGAGGCAACAAAGGACCGCAGATGGCGGAATCTGATCAGAGAGGAAGGTGGAGCATGGAGTCGTGAGGGAGGTGGGGAGGGCAGATGGGAACGGTGGGGGAGGGGAACCAAGCGGAAGGAGTGTGTGGGTGATGGGCGGAGGAACTGGGTGGGGGAGGGGAAGAAACAGGGTGATGAGGGGCTGGGGTGGGTGTAGAAAGAACTGGGTAGATCAGGAAGAGGGAGAAAAGGGACAGAGGGGGAGCGGTTTACCCGAAATTGGAGAATTCAATGTTCATGCAGTTGGGGTGTAGACGACCCAGGTGGAACAAGAGGTGCCGTTCCTCCAGTTTGCATTTAGCCTCACCCTAGCAGTGGAGGAGACCGAGGACAGACGTGTCGGTGTGGGAATGGGGAGGGGAAATAAAATGGCTGGCAAATGGCGGCTCCAGACGGCCGTGGCTCAGGTGCTCGGCAAAGTGGTCACCTAATTTGTGCCTGGTCTCACCGATGTAGAGAAGGCTACATTGAGAGCACCAAATGCAATAAATAAGGCCGGAGGAGATGCATGTGAATCTCTGACAACACTGACCAGCAGCACTGTTACTTCCAAGCCAGAGACACATGTTCAAGCCCCAACTTGGACAATTCAGCGCAAAGTCTAGTCTGACACGCCCAGTGCAGTAAAGGAGCACAGCTGGAGATGCTAGATTTCAGATGTGACGTTAGACTGAGGTTGAATCTACCTTATCTGGTGGACACAGAAGATTGCACAGCATTATTCCAAAGGATCTGCTCGCAGGCTGCAAGTCTGAGACAACGTTCAGGCATGGCCGATAAGTGGCAAATAACATGCGTGCCATGAAAGTACCAGGAGACAGCCATGAGATGCTGAGGTAGAGAAGGTTGAGAGCTTTTCACAAGGCTTTTCACACAAAGGATTTCTCTAACTTCCAGTAACCTCTCCCCTCCTTTCTTCTCCGCTACCCCCATCATTCGACTTCCCTCATTCCTGTGGCCCCCTCCCCCCTTCTCTTTCCCCTTCCCGCCCTCATGACCTGCCCATCTATTCCCCACCTCCTTCCCTTTATTCCATGGTCCACTGCCCTCTCCTAGCGGATTCCTTCCTCTTTGCCTCTTCTACTTATCACTTCTCAGCTTCTTACACCTCCACCACCCACGTATCTACCCCCCCTCACTTGGATCACCTAGCACCTGCCTGCATGTGCTCCTCCCCCTCCCCCTCCCTTCTTATTCTGGCTTCTGCCCTCTTCCTTTCCAGTCCTGATAAAGGGTCTCGGCCTGGAACGTCAACTGTTTATTTCCCTCCATAGATGCTGCCTGACCCGCTGAGTTCCTCCAGCATTTTGTGTGTGTTGCTCCAGATTACAGCATCTGCAGAATCTCATGTAACAGTAAGCAAGACAAGTTTTTCATTGTACCTTGGTACACGTGACAATAATACACCAATCCCAATGTCTACAGAAGAATATCTAACCCCGCAGTTCCTGCTTCTATCTTTTCATTATGTCAGGAGATCATCCCTCCACAGCCTCTAACCTGATAGTGCCTCAACCCCGCACTTCCCTCTTCTCTCTTTGGGTTCTGATGCAGGGTTTTGACCCAAAATGTCAACTATTTCTTTCCTGCCACAGATGCTGTTTGACCTGCTGCGTTCCTCCAGCAGATTGTCTGTTGCTCCAAAGAGAATCTAACCACTGACTGACCCTTGATATTCAATGGCATTATCAGAGAACCATAGAACACTACAGCACAGAAAACAGGCTATTCGGCCCTTCTAGTCTGTGCCGAAACTTTATTCTGCTAGTCCCCATTTACCTGCACTCAGTCCATAACCCTCCAGGCCTCTCCCGTCCATGTATCTATCCAATTTATTCTTAAAACTTAAGAGTGAGCCCGCATTTACCATGTCAGATGGCAGCTCGTTCCACACTCCCACCACCCTCTGAGTGAAGAAGTTCCCCCTAATGTTCCCCCTAAACCTTTCCCCTTTCACCCTAAAGCCACGTCCTCTCGTACTTATCTCTCCTAATCTAGGTGGAAAGAGCCTCCTCGCATTTACTCTGTCTATACCCCTCATAATTTTGTAAACCTCTGTCAAATCTCCCCTCATTCTTCTGTGCTCCAAGGAATGAAGTCCTAACCTGTCATACCAACAATACCTTATGGGTCAGCACTGAGCAGGAACTCAACAGGACCAGCCACATAAACACCATGGCAAAATATCCTGCAGTGAATGACACATCTGCTGAACCACCAAGGCCTTTCCAACATCTACAAGAAGTGTGATGGAATAATCTCCACTTACCTGGATGAGTGGAAGTCCAACGACACAAAAGAAGCTCAACACCATTCAGGACAAAGCAGCTCGCTTGACAGGTAACCCTCGTCCAGCTTCATACCCTATACCAGCAGTGGCTTTAATGTCTACCGTATACAAAATGCACAGAAGTTACTATAGCCTAGGCCACTCCCAAAACAGTGCCCTCATTGCCAAAAAGGCAAGGGTCGCAGGTTCATGGGAACACCACCACTTGAAGGGTCCCCTTCAAGTCATACACCATCCTACGTTGGAAGTATGTTGTTGGTCCTTCATAATCGCTACCTCCCCAACAGCACAGGGGCTTCATCAGAAGGACCACAGTGGTTCAAGGGGGCAACTGACCACCACCTTCTCAACAGCAGTTAGGGATGGGCGAGTCTTACTGGCGACACCAGTATCCCGAAACTAAATTAATAAAAAAAAATGTCCTGGGAGAATTCACTCTCGTGGCCTGGGTCAACAGTTACCTCTTAACCAATATTACCAAAACTAAATATCTGGTCGTGACCATAATGCCATTTGTTGAAGCTTGCTCTATGCAAACTGGCGGCCACATTTCCGACAACAGTGACTACACTTCGTAAAATTCTCCACTGGCTGTAAAGAACTTCAGAATATCCTGAGGTTTTGTTTTATTTGACTTACCATTAGCTCTGTCCAACCCAATTCATATTGAAGGAATGCTCTGTGTACACTTTCTGACCCCCAACAGTAATCAAGTAAAGCTCCAGAGTATTCATTCACCCTAATGAATACTCAGTGCTGGCTGTCTGACCTCAACAGACAGCTCTCCTCCCTCATAAATCCCATGCTGTATTTGCTTAGCTAGGTCTCTGCCTACCATTATAACCTTCAACTTCATTCTCTGCAACTCCGTAGCTTTGTTGTATGATTGGATATAAAGAAAATATTTTCACTTATTAAGGGAGCAGAAGAAATAAAATATTTGGCCTCTCTTAACTGCACCACCATTGAATAAGATCATGGCAAATCATTTACCTAAGTGCTACTTTACAGTAACAAGCAATCTGCTGGAAGAACTCAGCAGGTCGAGCAGCATCTGTGGGAGGAAATGAAAGCCTACAGGGTCTCGACCTGAAATATCGACAATTCCGTTCCTCCCACAGATGCTGCTCGACCCGCTGTGTTCTTCCAGCAGAATGTTTGTTGCCACTTTACAGTACTGACCCATATACCTCGACTCCCTAGGATCGATTGCTGCTTTGAATATACTCAGCGACTGAACGTCTACAGCCCTCTTGGGCCGAGAATTCCAAACGTTCACTGTCCTCTGAGTGAAGGAATTTCTTCTCTATTCCTCCAGGTGCTCCGGTTTCCTCCCACATTCCAAAGACGTAGGGGTTAGGAAGTTGTAGGCACGCTATGTTGGCGCCAGAAGCGTGGCGACACTTGAAAGCTGCCCCCAGAACACTCTACACAAAAGATACATTTCACTTTGTGTTTCGATGTACATGTGACTAATAAAGATATCTTATCTTATAAATGAACAATCCCTTGTTTTGAGACTCCAATCCCTGGTTTCAGACACCCCAGCCAGGGGAAACATCATCTCTGCAACTACACTGTCAAGCTCTGTGCATATTTTGTATTTTTCAATAAAATCACCTATTGCTGTCCCAAGCTCTATAATTTCACCAGGCATTGCAATTGTCCCAATCCATGAATCCATCTTGTGAACCTTGTGAAGTTGAAGGTTATAATGGTAAGCATATCCTTCCTTAGATGAAGAAGTCGAACTTGTATGTAATTATTCAGATGCAGTTTCGCCCAATATATCAAAGGCACATCCCTTCCCACCATGGGTAGTATATACAGGAGGCGCTACGTCGAGAAGGCAACATCTATCATCAAAGATCCTCACCATCTGGGCCATACTGCCACCTCGCAGCTACCATCATGCAGGAGGTACAGAAGCCTGAAGTCTCACACCACCTACTTTCTTTTCAATTATTCGGTTCTTGAATCAACCAATACAACCCTAATCACTAGTTTAGCAACACTAGGATCACTTTGCACTAAAATGGACTTTGTGTTTTTTTGTTCTAATTGTGGTCTTTCTTGTAAAAATCGTGTTTAATTGATGTTTTTCTTGTGAATGCTGCGTATCTGATGCTGTGCCTGTGATGCTGCTGCAGGTAAGTTTTTCATTGCACCTGTGCACACATGGACTTGTGCACGTGACAATAAACTCAACTTTGACCAAAGAAGTAAGAGTCCAAAGGGCCGCAAATCTAAGATGGTCACTACTAAATTCAACGTGGAATCTAGAAAATACTTCCCTACCCTGAGAGTGGTGACAATAGGGGGTAATCGTTACAGGGAATGAAAAGAAATAGATAAACAAATGAGGAAGAAAGAAACGGAAGTGCATGCCGTTGGGGTCCAAGTAGACAAGCATGGAACGCAAACGCTAGCATGAAATGGTTGTGCCCAGTGGCCTATTTCTGAGTTGCAAATTCTGTGTAATTTCATGTAGCACTGACTCCTTTTGCTGGCAGTTTCAACCAGCATCAAAGGCTCTGGTGTGGTTTCCATGTTTTGACATTAAATTCTATGTAAACTAACTAAGAGAAAAAAACCTTTCAGGGGCAGACAACCGCATCAACGCATTCCTCTCTCTACAGGGGAACTGGCCGTGTGTTTCACCAGGTTGCTTTAACCAGCTCTTTTTAGAGATTAATTTCCAAAGGACTTTTGTTTGAACAGCAAACGTTGTTGTCGGGCGGGTGGAGTTGCAGACCCCAACAGTGGGCTGGAAGGGAACGGTCATCACCAGAGGTGTGGTCACTAATGCTGGACAACAAAGACAACTAGTTCTACACCCGATAGGTTTCAGCACTCAGTATTTCCCTTGTTGGTACCCTCATGACGGTATCAGGACTCACTGTCTAAACAAGAAAATATTTTTAGAAGTAGAGACAGAAATAAACAGGGGAAAAAATAAAACCAACAAGATTTAAACTAATGAGAATCTGCTCTGGCCTTTTATCTTGCTGCTGCAGCTCTCTTAAGATAGCCACACTGAGTTACTGACTGACCCCTCTAATGAATTAGAAATCTCCTTCAAAAGAAACACACAAATGAATAAATACAATCAGAAAATGCTGACAGAAGTACAGTAAAGCAATCAATACCTGTAAGGAGAAAGGACAAGTTTTGCATACACCTAGTTAGCTAAATAGACATTGGAACCTCATTAACCTGTTCTGCTATTTAATTAGATTAAGCTGATCTAATCCGTCGCTCTATTTGCCTTTGTTCCATATTCCTGACAAAAAAAAATGGATCTCAAGCAGTGAACATTTCCAAACAGTGCCATTTCCAGCATTTGCAGTAATCATTTTATTTTAGAAAGTCTAGTGCTTGTGCAGCACCTTATCAGAACTTGTAGAAACATCCCAAATGCTTCAAATACAATGAGTCACTATGGGCAGAAAGACGCCCGCAAACAGGTGGTGTTGGTTATGGGTGGAATCTGACAGGAAGAATGGGGAAAATTTCACGCTCTTTGAATTAATATTACAGGATCCTTAATGCTCACCTGAATAAGCAGAGAGGGCCTAACAGTTGAACATCACACCTAACTCCCTGGCTGTGCTTTGGATCTGGAATGCACTGCCAGATAGGGTGTTGGAAACAGATTTATTGGCAGCTTTCGTGAACTGGATAAATACTTGAAAGAGTAAAATTTGCAGGGATTTGGGGAGAGGAGGGTAGGTGCAACAATCCTGGACTACTCTTGGAAAGAGACGGCATGGACCGAAGCGGCAAGGTGCTCTCCTCTGTACCACTCTACGGAGGTTTGCAATAGGAGCATTTTTTTCTTCTTCTGCACAACAATCATGGATCCGTTGACCCTCACCAACTTTTATAGGCAACTGCTCTTCCCGAGACTGCAAGAAACTGCAGAGAGTTGTGGACACAGCTCAGCACATCACGGAAACGAGCCTCCCCTCCATGGACTCTGTCCATCTCAATGTATAAGGAAATCGTTCAATAGTCTTATCACAGTGGGGTAGAAGCTGTCCTTAAGTCTGGTGGTACGTGCCCTCAGGCTCCTGTATCTTCTACCCGCTGTCTTGGTAAAGCAGCCAACATAATTAAAGACCCTGTACATTCTCTCTTATCCCTCCCTCCCATCAGGCAGAGGATACAAAAGCCTGAAAGCACGTACCACCTGGTTCAAGGACAGCTTCTATCCTGCTGTTATGACTATTGAACAGTCCTCTTGTATGATAAGATGGACTCCTGACCTCACAATCTATCTTGTCATGGCCTTGCACCTTATTGTCTGCCTGTACTGCACCTTCTCTGTAACTGTGACACTTAGTTCGGCATTCTGTTATTGTTTGACCCTTTACTACCTCAATGCACTGATGTGATGAAGTGATCTGTATGGATAGCATGCAAAACAAAGTTTTTCACTCTACTTCAGTACATGTGACAATAGTAAACCAATTTACCAATAGGATGGGTTGGGGATTGGGAGGTGCCAAGGGCGATGGGACATAGTATCAGGAACTTGAGTGGCTGTATCCTACCATTGTTGGAACATCCTGGGCACCATGTTCCAATGCTCCTAATGTAATTGGGGATAAAGTATCACCAAGTGCCAATTACTGTGAACTACTTGGACCGTGTAAATTAGATTAATACTTGGGATGAGGGGGTTGTACAATGAGAAAAGATTGAGCAGAATGATCTTGAATTTGGAAGGATAAACCAAGGTAGGACATACACATAACCCTGAGGAGGGTTATGGACTGGGTGCAGGTCAATGGGACTAGAGGAATAAAGTTTCGGCACAGACTAGAAGGGCCGAATGGCCTGTTGGTATTGGTTTATTATTGTCACTTGTACCGAGGTACAGTGAAAAGCTTGTCTTACAACCTCTCGTACAGGTCAATTCATTACACAGTGCAGTTACATCGAGTTAGTACAGAGCGCATTGATGTAGTACAGGTAAAAACAATAACAGTACAGAGTAAAGTGTCACAGCTACAGAGAAAAGTGCAGTGCAAATAAGGTGCAACGTCACAACAAGATAGATCGCGAGGTCATAGTCCATCTCAATGTATAAGGGAATCGTTCAATAGTCTTATCACAGTGGGGTAGAAGCTGTCCTTAAGTCTGGTGGTACGTGCCCTCAGGCTCCTGTACCTTCTACCTGATGGGATAGGAGAGAAGAGAGAACGTCCTGGGTGGGTGGGGTCTTTGATTATGCCGGCTGCTACACCAAGACAACGAGAGGTAAAGAAAGAGTCCAAGAGGGGAGGCTGGTGTCCGTGATGCGCTGGGCTGTGTCCACAACTCTCTGTAGCTTCTTGCGGTCTTGGGCAGAGCAGTTGCCATACCAAGCCGTGATACATCCAGATAGGATGCTTTCTATGGTGCATCGGTAAAAGATGGTGAGAGTCAAAGGGGACAAACCAAATTTCTTTAGCCTCCTGAGGAAGTAGAGGCGCTGGTGAGCTTTCTTGGCCGTGGCATCTATGTGATTTGACCAGGACAGGCTGTTGGTGATGTTCACTCCCAGGAACTTGAAGCTGTCGACCCTCTCGACCTCAGCACCACTGACGTAGACAGGTGCATGTACACCGCCCCCTTTCCTGAAGTCAATGACTGTTTTCTGTGCTGTAGTGTTCTATGGTTCCAAGAATGTCAGGGGATCTCATTGAAACCAAGAACCACCTGTGGAATGGAGACACAAGAGTCTGCAATGCTAGAACCTGGAGCAACACACGAGATGCTGGAGGAAATCAGCAGGTCAAACATCAACTATGGAGGAAAATAGACAATTGATGTTTTGGGCTGAGACCCTTCATCTGGACTGGAATCCAGAAGAACTTTTAGAAGCTCAACAGGATAGATACCGTGGTTTCCCTTGCTAGGGTCATCTCAAAGTGAGGAGAATAGTGATGGGATGAAGGCGTAACTGGTGACGACTGAACTGAGAAGGAATTTCTTTGCTCAAAGGAGTGCAATATTTGGAATTCTCTATCCTAGAGTGTTGTGACTGCCAACTGTTTGAATATGTTCAAGGCTGACATGGACTGAATTTTGGACTAAAGGAGAATTGGGGCTTCTAACAATTGATGCCAGCAATCGAAATAGTAATGATTATATAGGGCTGAATGCTAGAGCAGGCTCTATGGGGCTGGAGCCTAAACTTGCTCCTGTTTCTTATGTACTTGTGTTTATACAGCGAAGCTGGTTACTGTTGAGATTGTGTGTTACATCCACTTCACCGTTCAACGTCTGGTATACCAACGTCAGTTCAGACTTCCAACTGATGTCCTCCCATTTTGTGGCAAAAGAGGGAAAAAAAAATCAACTTTCCTTGACTGGAAACTGCACAAGGATGGACAGCAACCCTTCCTCTGATATCCTGCACTGGACTGGACTCCCCTCCAACCCCAAGTCCCTCATCTACATTTACACCAGTAGAGTAGGAGACAATTGAAGAAGATCACCGATGTTTATCACTGCTAACTCGGTTTTTTTAAATTCTGATGTGGTCAGTGTTGACAAGGCCAAAATTTATTACCCAATGCTTATTGCCCTCAGGAAAGTGGTGGTGAGCTGTCTTCTTAAACTGCTTCCAGTGTGATGTCGCAGTTGTACAAGTCATTGGTGAGGTTGCACTTGGAGCACTGTGTGCAGTTTTGGTCGCCCTATTGTCGAAGAAACGTGGTTAAACTGGAAAGAGTGCAAAGAAGATTTATGAGGATGTTGCCAGGACTAGAGGGCCTGAGTTATAGGGAGAGGTTGGTCAGGCTAGGACTTTATTCCTTGGAACGGAGGAGAATGAGGGATGACCTTATAAAGTGTTTAAAATTATGAGAGGCATAGATAAGGTGGATGGTAACAGTCTTTTCCCCAGGGTAGGGGAGTCCAAAACTAGATTTAGGGTGAGAGGGGAGAGATTTAAAAGGGACGAGGGGCAACTTTTTCACGCAGAGGGTGGTAAGTACATGGAACGAGCTGCCAGAGGAAGTGGGTGAGGCAGGTACAATAGTATCATTTAAGAAGCACTTGGATAGGTACATGGAGGGGCTGGGCTTGGAGGTTTATGGGCCAAACACAGGTAATTGGGACTAGCTGTATGGGCTCCGTGGTCGGCATGAACTGGTTGGGCCGAAAGGCCTGTATCCATACTGTATTGCTCTATGACTCTAAGGTACCTCTAATGCTGTTGAGGAGGGAGTTCCAAGATTTAGACCCAGTGATGTATTCTTCTATAAGATTACTTGGGAGCTTCTCTCAACATGGGGACAGCTCAGGACAGATAAAGTCCTTGTTCTACCATGCCTGACTGCATAGTAAATTGACACAGGCATGTCTGGGGGAGGGCTGAGGGGCTACAAGATAAGATAGGGGGTTGCATTCAGGCTTGTGTGAATCTCACTCAAGTAAATTAACCTTTTGTTTATTTACTTGGTCTCAACAGAGTTTCCCCTCAGCTGTCTATTTATACTTTATCAAAAATAGCAGTTGTTGGTGGGTCTGCTGTGGGAATTAGCATTCCGTTATCTTGTAGGGAAGCTCCCTCTACTCTGCCAAAACAGTGTACCGCTTCCTCCCCACCACGAACATCACCTCACTCCACCCCCACCCACTACCCCACACAACCTCGGCATTCACGTCACAGTTTTCCACCCCACAGACCAGCACTCCAGGTCAAGGGAAAGACTGCCCATGTGACACCAAGTTAGTCAAGGCTCTCTTTCTGCACACGTGCCCAACTTGTTCTGTGTGAGGTTTCCTAAACTTGTTTCATCTGGGAAACCCTGGATTATGGAGAGGTTTAGTGTGATGTCAGCTTTTAGCCAGACTCAAAACCATACGGGCCAATGTTTGAATCACAGACAACTTATGACACAGAAAGTTAGGAAGAGCACACAGGGTAGCTGAGCTGAAGGAGATTAAAGACATAGGGAGAGCAATGGACTGACTATAACTACCTCGACACCAGCCTCAGATAATTTGGGGGATCTGTAGTGGATTAAATTCAGTTGCAATTATACTGTGAGATGCACTATCCTGCTCAGCTGGAGCTCGGTGAATATTGAGTAAGCCAAGAGCTCCCCTCTCAGTGACTGAGATTTAAAATTGGAATTGGTTTATTACTGTCACATGCATCGAGGTACAGTGAAAAACTTGCCTTGCATACTGATCGTACAGGTCAATGCATTACAACAGTGCATTGAGGTAATAACTTATGATACATCTCTATAGAACTCTGGTTAGGCTGCATTTAGAGTATTGCATGCAATTCTGGTCACCTCACTATAGGAAGGATGTGGAGGCTTTAGAGAGGGTGCAGAGAAGGTTTACTAGGATGCTGCCTGGATTAGAGGGCATGTGCTATCAGGAGAAGCTGGACAAACTTGGGCTCTGTTCTCTGGAGCGGTGGAGGCTGAGGGGTGATCTGTTGGAAGTGTATAAAATTATGAGGGGCATAGATAGGGTGGACAAGCAATATCTTTTTCCCATTATTGAGCGATCCAATACCAGAAGGCATGCATTTAAGGCGAGAGGGGAGAGGTTCAGAAGAGACGTGAGGGGTAAGTTTTTTACTTAGAGAGTGGTGGATGCCTGGAATGTGTTGCTTGATAGGGTGGTGGAGGCAAATTCATTGGGGCTTTTAAGAGGGGCTTGGATGGGCACATGAATGAGAGGAAAATGGAGGGATATGAGCATTCTGTAGGTAGGAGGGATTAGTTATGCCGGCACAACATTGTGGGCCGAAGGGCCTGTTCTGTGCTATACTGTTCTATGTTCTATGAACAAGGTAAAACAATCACAGAGTGCAGAAAAAAACTGTATAGTCACAGAGAAAGTGCAGTGCAGGTAGACAATGAGGTGCAAGCTTTGGTTAGACATACTCCAGGTGGTTGGTTTCATTATATGTGACCTCTTACCCACACTGTCCCACCCACAAGTTCTGCCACTGATCACCCAATGCTAGGACTTTATTCCTTTGAGCAAAAGAGAACTTCTTGAGGTGTGTAAAAGCATGAGGGGCAAAGGCAGGCTGAATGCACACAGTCTTTTTTCCCAGGGAAAGGAAATCAAAAACTAGGGGGCATAGGTTTAGAGTGAGAGGGGAAAGACGTAAAGGGACCTGAGGGGCAACTTCTTCATACAGAGGGTGGTGGGTACATGGAACAGACTGCAGAGGAAGTGGTTGAGGCAGGTACAATTACAGCATTTAAAATACACTTGGACAGGTACATGGATAGGAAAGGTCTGGAGGGATAATAGGCCAAATACAGGCAAATGTGACGAGCTCAGGTGGGCATTTTGGTCAGCATGGACCAGTTGGACCGAAGGGCCTGTTTCTGTGCTGTATGTCTCTACGGCTCTAACCTGACATCCACCGCCTTACACTGCCTTACCCCATTTCCTGCAGCCAGCTGAAAAATAAAGGTGCACTGATATCTGAATCTGGACTTTCAACAGACCGCATTTACATAGCTTCATTAACATACAAAACACCTCAATGCACTTCTTAGGAGTGACTGTCAGATAAAAATTGATGGCAAAACAAATGAAAACACACCAAGGCAGCAGAGAACGATTTTGTCAAGAGAGGGGTGGCAAGGTTTAGCGAAGGAATTCCAAGGTTTAAGATCGAGGAAACTGAAGGCATGGGGGCCAACAACAGTGTGATGCACACTGGGGATTGGCTGTGGAGGCACAGTTTCAAAATAAAGGGACGTCCCTTTAAAACTGAGATGAAAGGGAATTTTTTCAGCCAGAGGGTGGTGAATCTGTGGAATTTGTTGCCACAGACGGCTGTGGAGGCCAAGGCATTGGGTGTATTTAAGGCAGAGATTGATAGGTTCTTGATTGGTAAAGGGGTTAAAGGTTATGGGGAGAAGACAGGGGATGGCTTTGAAAAAGAAACTCAGCCAGGATCGAATGGCAGAGCAGACTTGATGGGCTGAATGGCCTAATTCTGCTTCTGTATCTTATGGTTTTATGGAGATGTGCATGGGGTCAAACATCCTTCCTCACCAGCCCTACCACCACTCCACTCCATAAGATGGACTCTTGACCTCACAATCTACCTTGTCATGTCCTTGCGCCTTATTGTCTGCCTGCACTGCACTTTCTCTGTAGCTGTAACATTATATTCTGCATTCTGTCATTGTTTTTCCCTTGTACTACCTCAATGTATCGATGTGGTGAATTGATCTGTATGGATAGCATGCAAAATTCTTCACTGTACCTCGGTACATGTGACAATAAGATATCTTTATGAGTCACATGTACATCGCAACACACAGTGAAATGAATCTTTTTGCGTAGAGTGTCCTGGGGGCAGCCCGCAAGTGTAGCCACGCTTCCGGCGCCAACATAGCATGCCCACAACTTCCTAACCTGTACGTCTTTGGAATGTGGGAGGAAACCGGAGCACCCGGAGGAAACCCACGCAGATACGGGGAGAACGTACAAACTCCTTACAGACAGCGGCTGGAATTGAACCCGGGTCACACGCGCTGTAATAGTGTTACGTTAACCGCTACACTACCGTGCCTGCAATCTAACTCTGCTTATGCTGAAATGCTCCCTGCAACTCTTCTCCCTGGATTTTACCATAGCCAGGTCCTGGAGTTCAACATATCCTCAGCCTCAGGGCAATCATGTAGAGCTGGCAACCCCTAGGTGACCTGTTCCTGACAGAAGAGGCACTGGCACAAATAAGGTGGATACCATTGTAAAAACAGGGTTTTCAATGTAGGACAGTCCAGCCAGAGCCAGCTCCTCAAGACATTTACAAACATTTATTCTGTATATTACTCACTATACCGTCTGCCTTCTACTGGAATCAAAGCAGGATGTGCCAGTTATACTTTCAACATTACTCACTGTTACAGTCAGCCTTGCCTCTTCAGCTAACTGAGGGAGAGTCTCAGTCATGTGTCTAAATTTTACATCTTTCCCGACAGGATTTACTTTCCCGGCTGAGTTTCCAAGGTGTTGTTCCACCAGAATCGTGAGGTTTTGATAGAGTAAATAAGCAGAGGCTGATTTCGTTGGCAGGAAGTTAGCCAGGTGAACACTAATTCAAGGTAATCAGAGAAACAGCAAGGTTCTGAGGGAAGGGGGAATTGTGCAGAACGTTTGTCATGCAACAAAATATAGTCTAGAGTGCATTATCTGATAATGTAGATTCAATTGCAACTTTTGAAAGGGAAGTAAACAAATGTGCAAATGCAGTAATGCAGGGCAGTGGGGATTGAACTGTAGTGTAGCGAACTAAACATCTCTTTCACACATCTGACAGAAGTTTTTGAGTTGAGCGACCCCCCCCCCACCCCCCCGCTGCATGAGTCTGTAATCCGATACGTGGGGCAGAACTCTGCAAGTACAGAATGCACATGGATAGGAAAAATAATGGACAAAGCACAAGTTTACGATTCAACCTTACTCCAGTGGGTACCTTTGAGTTCCTTCCTCGTTGGATAAGGGTGATTGCACAGTGGAGACTCTGACAGTCACACTGTTGTTGTTTACTGTACAGAGGAGACAGCTTTTGCAGGAGACATCTAAATAAAGATGGTCTATCATCACTGACACATGATGGTTTGGGAAGAGAAGAGCAGTGAATCATTAACTGATCTTTGGAGCATGTGTGGTTTTCCTGAGGTATTTAGTCATTCCAGAATGGAGTCTGATAAAATTAACCGTTTCTCAAACTTTCGTGAGGTGGAATTTACTCTTATTTTCCATGGGTAGGAAACATTTAGCAGCGAGATGAATGGATTTTTGTTTCTGAAGGGTGTTCAAGGTTACAGAAGCAAGGTAGGCAGTGGGGCGTGTAGATTCAGAGGAGTCACAATCTAACCAAATAACAGACAGAGGGTTGAAAAGCTGAGGTGCAGCGAGGAGAGCCACAGATTCCTGCTGGCCACAGAGTATAGTCAGCACTCCCAACAGAGGAAGCGCACTGCGCCATCGTAACCCCTGATCCTTCAGCCCACAATGCTCCCCCCCAACCCCCGATCATCCCCGACTGCTTACAGTTACATCTCACACCTCAAGAGGGAGTAGGTTTAAGGTGAGAGGGGAAAGAGTTAATAGGAACATGAGGGGCAACATTTTCCACACAGAGGGTGATGCGTATATGGAATGAGCTGCCAGGCGAAGTAGTTGAGGCAGGTGCAATGACAACATGTAGAAGATATTTGGATAAGTACACGGATAGGAAAGGTGTAGAGGGATATGGGCCAAAAGCAGGCAAATGGGACTAGCTTAGGTGGGCATCTTGGTCAGCATAGATGAATTGGGCCAAAGGACCTGTTTCCGTGCTGTATGACTCTTTGACTCTACAACTACATTCCACTCAGATCTACAGGAAGCATATCTATGGTGTGCACTCCAGAACCTGCTAAGATCAGTTGAAAGTCAAGATTCAGATAAGGGTGCGTTTTTACCTTGGGGGTGGAGTGTAGGAGTGGGCGGTCGAGAGGATAGATGTGTTGGGTGATCATTGGAAGAGTTATGGGTGGGACAGTTGTGGGTCAGAGGTCCTATGGTGAAATCTCCTGGAACGATGGAGGGAAACATCTAAACAGAGCTGGCAAATCTCAGTCACTGAGGGGGGAGTTCTTGGCTCACTCGATATTCACCAAACTCCTGCTGATCAGGATAGTGCATCTCACAATTGCAAATTCAATTTCATCCTCTACAGATCCCCTGAATCATCTGTCAGGGTCTGATCAGCTGGTTGCGTCCGGCCAATGCTCTCCCTATCTGTGTGGAGGGATTTCACCAATTTGGAATTTGGAATTAGAATTGGTTTATTATTATCGCTAGTACAGAGGTACAGTGAAAAACTTGTCTTGCATACCGTTCGTACAGTGCATTGAGGTAGTACAAGGTAAAATAATAAAGAATGCAGAATAAAGTGTAACAGCTACAGAGAAAGTGCAGTGCAGGCAGACAATAAGGTGCAAGGCCAGAACGAGGTAGATTGTGAGGTCAAGAGTCCATTTTATCGTACTAGGGAACCATTCAATAGTCTAAAGATGAAGTCGATCTCCCATTCTACCTTGTCATGGCCCTTGAACTTTATTTGTCTACCTGCATTGCACTTTCTCTGTAATTGTAACATTATATTCTGCATTCTGTTTTCTTTTTACTACCTCAATGTACTTGTTTATGGAATAATCTGCCTCAATGGCACGGAAACAAAGTTTTTCACATAGCTCAGTACACGTGACAATAATAAACCAATACCAGTCACTTTTAACAGACGAAAACATCCCAAGGGATTTGACGGCTCTTGGGCTGTACTCCTTGGAGTTCAGAGGAATGAGGGGGGGACCTCATAGAAACATTTCAAATGTTAAAAGGCCTGGACAGAGTAGATGTGGCAAAGTTGTTTCCCATGGTAGGGGAGTCTAGTACAAGAGGGCACGACTTCAGGATTGAAGGGTGCCCATTCAGAACAGAAATGCAGAGAAATTTCTTTAGCCAGAGAGTGGTGAATCTGTGGAATTTGTTGCCACAGGCGGCTGTGGAGGCAAAGTCATTGGGTGTATTTAAGGTAGAGATTGATAGGTATCCAGGGCATCAAAGGTGAGAAGGTGGGAGAGTGCGGCTAAATGGGAGAATGGATCAGCTCATGATAGAATGGCAGAGTAGACTCGATGGGCCGAATGGCCAACTTCTGCTCCTTTGTCTCATGGTCTATGATCTTATGGTAATCGGACAATGAACACAATGAACAGGGCTCCTCCCCCTCCCTCTACCCTTTTATTCTGGCTTCTGCCCTCTTCCTTTCCAGTCCTGAGGGTCTCAGCCTCCCTCCAGGGTTCATTTCCCTCCAGAGATGCTGCCTGACCTGCTGAGTTCATCCAGCTTTTTCTGTTCATTGCTCCAGATTTCCAGCATCTGCAGTCTCCCTTGTGTCCCTTCAGTAATTGGACAATACTTGACATGACTGACAAGAGCTGAAGTAATCTTACTAAAATGCCTCTTGATATCTTTTCCACAGAGTGAGCTTTGGAAAGGTTGAGGGAGTGAATTCCAAAGCTTCAGGCTCAGACCTCTCATGGCACAGCCACCAATAACAGAATGCAGGAAATCAGGCACGTATACACAAGTAGAAATGGCTCACGGGAGAGTTGTAGAGGTTACAAATGGGAAATGGGGTGAGGCCATGGAGGGATTTGAACACAAGAATCTGAACAGCCATTTCAAAGCAAGGAAAAAAAACTGGTTTAATTAACTCTGACTATCTTGTCACGCCCAGGTATGCTCACCTCAAGGAGGTACATGAAGAAAAGCCGCATCATCATCCAAGCCGAATTTTAAAAAAAGTATGAATGATAAAATGAAGCATTAGGGCCAGTTCTCCAGGGCAACAAACCCTGTTGATGCAGATTGGGTCTTTCACACATTCAGCCTTGGATGGAATCTGCAACCATGGCTCTTGTTACACAAGCCCCTGGTGTTATCCATCTTACTAAAAGAGCCTAGCAATATTATCAGCAAGTTAACTTAGCAAAGTAAAAGCTAGAATTTGGTAATATTGTAATGGCAAACAACCAGCAATTTTTATTAGATATCAATTTAACAGAAGTCCAGCTTTAAATAAACTCAGAAACTTTCAAATTTTGGAACAGCACGTTTTGGGAATTGAAGGGAGGTGGGGAACAGAGTGAAAAGAAGCATCTCTTGAGAATCAAAGCATAAAACAAAAATAATAAGAATTTATTCCCTGCTCCTAAGTACCATTTAAGGTTTTAGCCCATTCTTTTTTTTAATTTCACGATTACACCATTATATTATTAACATAGAACAGTTCAGCACAGGAACAGGCCCTTTGGCCCACAATGTGGTGCTGAACTAATTAAACTAGTAATTAAACACCTAACTAAACTAGTCCCTTCTGCCCATATAAGGTCCATATTCTTCGATTCTCTGCAGATTCATGTGCCTACCTAAGAGCCTCTTAAACGCCTCTATCGTATTTGCTCCCACTACCACTCCTGGTGGCGTAGTAGTATTTTTCTATAATACTGATGTTAATACAACATGGAACAGTACAGCACAGGAACAGACCCTTCAGCCCACCATGTCTGTGCTGACCATGATGCCAATCTAAACTAATCCCATCTGCTTGCACATGGTCTATATCCCTCCATTCCCAGCCTTTTCATGTGTCTGTCTAAATGCCTCTTAAACGTTGCTACTGTATCTGCTTCTACCACCTCCCCTTGCCGCATGTTCCAGGCACCCACCACTCTCCGTAAAAAAAATCTTGCCTCGCAAGTCCCCTTTAAACTTTCCTCCCTCACCTTAAACTTGTATTTGCCATTTCCAATCTGGGAAAAAGACACTATCTACTCTATCTATGCCTCTCATAATTTAATATACCTCTATCAGGTCTCCCCTCAGGCTCTGACGCTCCACAGAAAACAACCCAAGTTTGCCCAACCTCTCCTTATAGCTAATAGTCTCCAACCGAGGCAACATCCTAGTGAATCTCATCTGCACCCTCCCCAAAGCATCCACATCCTTCCTATAGTGTACGGACCAGAACTGCACACAATACTCCAAATGTAGCCTGACCGAAGTTTTGTCAAACCTGCCAACTTATATACTTAGTACCCTGACCGATGAGGGCAAGCATGCCAAAGGCATTCTTTACCAACCTATCCACTTGTGTTACCATTTTCAGAGAGCTATGCACTTAAGCCCAAGATCCCTCTGTATATCAATGCTCCCAAGGATCTTGCCATTTACCGTATACTTTCCTCTTACATTTGACTTCCAAGTACAAATGCACTCTGCAATGCTGACAATACCAAGGTGATACTATTGCAACATTACACTGATGGCTGAAAAGTGTGATATTCTTCTGCTTTCACACTGTACATTCCACAGCTACACTGTACAATGTTAATGCAAGACTGCAACAGCACTGCACAGTTATGGCATCCTAGAGTAATGCTACACAGTGCAATATTTTTGCATGCTCAGACTGCACTGTTTCTGCAAAAATACAGTATAACTGTGCAATTTCACAATACTATATAGAATATCGAACAGCAGAGCACAGGGACAGGCCCTTCAGCCCACAATGTCTGTGCCGAACAAATGCCAAATTAAACTAAATCTCCTCTGCCTGTACATGATCCCTATCCCTCCATCTCTGTGTATTCATGTGTCTGTCTAAAAGCCTCTTAAACGTCACTCTCATATCTGCGTCCACCACCACCCCTGGCAGCCCGTTCCATGATATAATTGCAGAGTGCTGATGCTATGTATAGAATCACAGAGTAATGTTATACCAGGAAATGAGAGTGCAATTGAACTATTAGTGTACAAATACAGAGCAATATTAAGGTGCATTTCTTAGGCACTGCTTTGTACAAAGAATCAGCACTATTTTACTCCATTGGGATACAATGTTATTGCATATTCTTATACAATCATACCCTGTGATATTAGTGTTTGATTTCACAGAGCAAGGTAATTGTTTTTACAAGACAAAAAAAAAATAATTTCGCATAAGCAAACAGCCTGACTGTGTTTCCGTTGGCTTGTTTACATGAAGTGCCAGTCAGTTGCATGTAAACAATCGAAAATGTGGTCCGCCACAGATCGGCGTGCATATACTGACTGGAAATAAAAAGGTTGGTTTTGGCAAAGACCAGAGACAAAATAGTGGATTCAAACAGGGGCATTGCCATAATTGGTTGCCCAAGGTCAACGTCTGGGCAGCCAGCAAGGGAAATCCAGGCCTTCTTAACATTCCTCACAGGCCAAGGGCACGCGGCTTTTAATTAGACCTAAGTACAGTAAGTGAGTAAATGCACGGTGCTATAAACTTAAATATCCTGACCAGTCGCAAATATGCTTTCTCCATCCAGACCTTGTATTAAAGGTTTGAATGTACTTCTAACAATAGCAGATCTGCGTACAAGTTGTTCCAACCTAAAAAAATACACAATCTGAAATAGTTCCTTGCTTCCATGCTACTTTACTACCGGAGTTACTTTAGAAAGGGCAAGAAATCAAAAACAGGATCTTTCCAGAAATCTGGCAGCCCGGACTAATGCTGGATCATTTTCCTACACGTGGGAAAAACGTGCTGTAAAAATCACAACCCGGTTCATCAAAGTCCTTTGGGGAAAGAATTCTACACCCTGATCTGAACCCATATGACCTCAGCTGGAATACTGTGTACATTTCTGGTTTCCACACCAAAGGAACGATGTGACCGTGCTGGAGAGAGCGCAGAGGAGATCCAGCGGCATGGTGCCTGGATTGGAGGGCTTTAGTTAGGGGGAGAGATTGGATAGGCTGGGCTTGTTTTCCCTGGAGTGAAGGAGGCTGAGGGGTGACCTGATAGGTGTATATAAAATTAGAAGAGGCACAGATAGAATCATTTTCCCATTGCAAGGGTATCGAAAACAAGAGTGCTTAGGTTTAAGGTGACAGATAAGAGTTTTAAAGGGGATTTGAGGGGAAAAGATTTTTTCTACACAGAGAGTGGTTGATATCTGGAACACGCTGCCAGAGGAGGAGGTAGAATCAGATACAATCACTACCATTAAAGAGAGACTTAGACAGGCACGGCATGGGATATATACCTAATGCAGGCAAATGGGATTGGTGTGGATGGTCAAAAAGGTCAGGATGCAGAAACAAAGGTCTGCAGATGCTGGAATCTAGATGAAAAACACGACGATGCTGGAGGAACTCAGCAGGCCAGGCAGCATCCGTGGAGAAAAGCAGGCGGTCAACGTTTCGGGTCGGGACCCTCCTTCAGGACTGAAGATAGGAAAAGGGGAAGCCCAATATATAGGAGGGAAAAGCAGAGCAGTGATAGATGGACAGAAGAGGGGAGGTGGGCTGGGCACAAGGTGGTGATAGGTAGATGCAGGTAAGAGATAGTGATAGGCAGGTGAGAGAGGGTGACAGGAGAGCAGATCCACTGGTGGATGGGTTATAGATAAGGAAAGAAAGGGGAAGAAAAGATAGAAAAGGGAAGAGAGAAGCATGGTGGGGATAGGGGGGTTGGTTCTGGGGAAGGGGGGTGGAGATTACCTAAAGTGGGAGAATTCAATGTTCAAAGATTCTACACTGGGACAGTAAAGGAGGTGCCTTAGAATAACATAGCAGAAATGGAAACCCTTTGGCTAATTGTGTATAAACTGACTCCCTTAAAGAAACTTCTAACCATTCTCCTAGGTCTTCAGAGTACACCAGCCACCCCAGTCATTCTCCACAGTACCCCTGCCACCCCAGATATTCTCTCTTCTCTCCTGAAGATACAAAAGCCGCAGAGCACAAACCACCAGACTCGCGGACAGCACGTATCCCACTTTAATCAAACACTTGAACGGAACTCTCATACGCTGAAAGACGAACTCTTGATCTCCCACTCTACCTCGTTGTGGCCCTTGCACCTTATTGTCTCCCTGAACTGCACTTTCTCTGTAACGGCAACATTATATTCTGCATCCTGTTTTCTTTTTTACTATCTCGATGTAGTTACGTATGGCATGATCTGTCTGGATGGCACGCAAAACAAAAGCGTTTCACTGTATCTCAGTACACGTGACAGTAATAGACTAATACCAATAAACATTTCCCTTTCAAATGTATTCTAATTCAAATACCCTTTCACTCCAGGTTATAGCAACTTGCTGCGTACATATTCCCTCTCACCTCTCCCTCCACCTCACTTCCCGTTTGTTTGCCAATTATCAAGGCCAATGATTGGCCTTCATGAAGTTGGGAAGGGTTGGACATTTCAGGTCACAACTGCATGGATGCTGATAAGATGACATTCCTTACCCACCCTGGGGTGACCTTGGTCACTGCAGCTCTTGTGGCAATGACACCCCCCCAAAAGCAATAGATAGGGATATTCTAGGATGCTGACTGACTGACAATGAAGAAATGTGATGTATGCTTATTGACAAGGTGTAGAGTTTGGAGTCATTGTATTCCCATGAGTTTTCTGGAGCTACATATCATAAGAGAAATACAACTGAAGCAGGCTGGGTGAGCGGGAGACTGAACCTGAGAAAATCCCCTTACGTTTGAAAAGATTTGTGGTCTTTTTACCCTGTCAATTGACCTCAATCAGATCAACCCCACAGGAACCTCGACTCAAGTTTACTCCGCCGCCCGTCAAAGCATCGCCTTTGTTCCAAATATCACCATCATAAATAATCACTGGACCTTTTCCAAGACCTTCCTAAAAGTAATCACTCATAACTGCACTGAATATTGCAGATGAAGTTCAGTCAACACTCCATATAGCTATAGCACTATTTCCTTATTTACATTTCCTTGAGGAGAAGCCGAACACTCACACCTCATGAGGAAAGGTTTCGGGTTCAATTCCAACAGCAGAGACATGAACCCCCCCCCCCCACCTTACGTAGATAAGAGATTTGATGACATTATTCTGAAGTGGACCAGGGGAGTTACATTTAACTCTCACTCAACCTGACTAAAAGTAGATTATGTGGCCATCGTCATTTTGCACTTTGTACAAATTGGCAGCAGATTTTCAAATACTGCAACCATAGTTCCAAAGTATTTTCTTACTTGCACACTTTGGGACATAGAGTTCATCAGAAGCACTAAGTAAATGCGTGCATTTGTTTTTTAAAATCTTGTAAGCTGGTATTTATGATTTATGAACCATGACTTCCTAAATTTTTGCTCGTTAGCGTAACGCTATTACTGTGCCAGCGACCCGGGTTCAATTCCAGCCGCTGTCTGTGAGGAGTTTGTACGTTTTCCTCGTGTGTCTGCATGGGTTTCCTCCGGGTGCTCCGGTTCCCTCCCACATTCCAAAGACGTACAGATTAGGAAGTTATTGGCATGCTATGTTGGCGCCGGAAGCGTGGCGACACTTGCGGGCTCCTCCCAGAACACTCTACGCAAAAGATGCATTTCACTCTGTGTTTCAATGTACATGTGACTGATAAAGATATCTTATCTTATATTTTACTTCTCTGTCTGAAATGGGTTTACACAACTTTCTTGCATCTTAAGTTGATCACATTATACATCATTTTCCTAAACTTGGATCTACCGTCAAAAATATTTGGGGAGGGAAATAAATGCCGTAGATTTCTATTACCCTTTGTGAGAATTACTTTCCGGCATCACTCCTGACTGGTCCGGCACCAATTTTGGCATTGTAATAGGTCCTAAGCAGGACCATAATCAGCCAAAAAATGGACACAGAGTTGAAGTAGACAATATTAGGACTCATGACTAAAAACAATGAAAAGAGTAAAGGAGGAGAGAGAAGTGGAGTGACAGGGTGAAAATGTACAGATTGGGTCACGTGTAGTTGAAGGCTTGGCCGCCAATAAGGGAGGAAGGAGGGGGAAGTAAAAAAGACAGAAAGAGAGAACATAATGAACGAGGAAAAAAAAGTGAAATGAAGAAAGTTCCTTCTTTGTAAATGAGTTGCATGGGAGGTGCATGCAGAAAACCCTTTCACTGCAAGCCATAGAAAGTGCTCTAGAATCTCTCCAAACCAGCTGGTATCAAGAGCCCTGAATCATTTCCAGCTTATTCCCCTGGGGAAAGCAAAACACAATGAGTTTCAGAGATAGCCCCTTGCCACGCTGACGTCAGAGAGTTTATGCTAACAAACCGAATCCCAAAACTTCCGTGCCTGGACCCCGAGCGCCTCAATCGGCCGGGATTCTTAACCTTGCTGTTTATTTGTCTTCCTATTCAGAGCTGCTTGTTTTAATGGTACATCCTCAGTCACAGCCCAGGCTGACCCTTCACCCTGCCTGTCCTGTTTGTTGAAACCCTGCCTCTGTAAACCAATATATGAAAAATGCAGATCACCAAATGCAGTGAGCGGCAGACAGAGATAAAAATAATATTCCTTATACATCCTGCAAAGCCAGCTCTATTTCTGTGCCGATATCAGTATGCTGGCTATCAATTTTACTGTAGTGTTATTTTTTGTATAATATTAACTCAGTTGAACTCACTGCACAGGGAGCAGTTGAAGTGAATAGTATAGATTCAGTACAAGGGGAAGCTGGATGAACAAGGAGAAATAGACAGTTACACTATTAGGATTAGAAGAGGAAGGATGGGAGGTGGCTTGGGGCATAATTGCCACTGGGGACTGATTGGCTCAAACAGCCTGCCTCTACTGCACATTCCATGCAATATCTACCATGCAACACCTCCTCCCGACAATTTTCTGTTTAATTTATTTTTCAGGATGTCAGAGGCCAACAATGTTCAACTATCCCTAATTGCCCTTGTGAAAGGGTGGTTCGTAAGCCACTTCCACGAGCTGCTCCAGTCCTTGTGATGTGATACTCCCATAATGCTGTCAGGGAGGGAGTTCCAGGATTCAGAACCAGCAGTAATGAGGGAACAGTGACATACTTCAAAATCAGGAAGGTGTGTGGGGAACCTAAAAGTGGCGACTTCCCCCACTTGAGTGATGCCCATCTACAAGCTTGCAGATGACACCACCCTAGTGGGCCATATCTCAAATAACGATGAGTCGGAGTACAGGAAGGAGATAGAGAGCCTAGTGACATGGTGTCATGACAACAACCTTTCCCTCAATGTCAGCAAAACAAAAGAGCTGGTTATTGACTTCAGGAAAGGGGGGTGGTGCATATGCTCACGTCTACATCAACAGTGCTGAGGTCGAGAGGGTTGAGAGCTTCAAGTTCCTGGGAGTGAACATCACCAATAGCCTGTCCTGGTCCAACCATGTACACACCATGGCCAAGAAAGCTCACCAGCGCCTCCACTTCCTCAGGAGGCTAAAGAAATTTGGCAGCTCCCCTTTGACCCTCACCAATTTTTATCGATGCATTATGGAAAGCATCCTATCTGGATGGATCATGGCTCGGTACGGCAACTGCTCTGCCCATGACCACAAGGAACTGCAGAGAATTGTGGACACAGCCCAGCACATCATGGAAACCAGCCTCCCCTCCATGGACTCTGTCTACATTTCCCACTGCCTTGGTAAAGCAGTTTTCCAATTTGCCCTTGTTCTTCTTGGTGCTAGCGGCTTCAAGTTAGGGTGGTGTTGTGGGAGTAGCCTAGGTAGTAATTGTAGTGCATTTTGTGGATGATACACACTGTTGCTATGGTGCACTGGAGATGTAGCGAATGAATGTTTGGGGTGGTGGATGTGATACCCATCAGACAGGTTGCCTTCTTCTGGATAGCAATGAGCTTCTTAGTGCTGCTGGAAATGTATTCATCCAGGTAAATGGAGAGTGTTCCATCACATTCCTAAATTGTGCCTTGGAGATTGTGGAAAGGCTTTAGGCTAAACTAAATTAGCAAGTTGGTTTATTATTGTCACATGTACCAAGTTACAGTGAAAAACTTTGTTTTGCATGCCCTTCATACAGGTCATTGCATTACAACAGTGCATTGAGGTAGTACAAGGGAAAACAATAACAGAATGCAGAATAAAGTGTTACAGTTACAGAGAAACTTCAGTGCAAGCAGACAATACAGTGCAAGGTCATAATGAGGTAGACTGTGAGGTCAAGAATCCATCTTATTGTATTAGGGAACTGTTCAATAGTCTTAAAACAGTGGGATAGAAACTGTCCTTGAGCCTGGTGGCACGTGCTTTCAGGCTTTTGTACCTTCTACTCAATGGGAAGGGGGAGAAGAGAGAATGTCTGGGGTGGGAGGGGTCTTTGATTACGTTGGCTGCAAGAAGTGTAGACGGGGTGTTGGGAGGTGAGGCATAAGCTGCAATGTACCCACCTTTGGAGACACGAGAGAGACTGCAGATGCTGGAATCTAGAGCAATGAACACAAAATGCTGGAGGAACTCAGCAGCTCAGGCAGCATCTCTGGAGGGAAATGAACAGTCAAGGTTTCCAGCTGAGACCATTCATCAGGACTGATGAAGGGTCTCAGCCCAAGACGTTGACTGTTCATTCCCCTCCATAGATGCTCCCTGACCTGCTGAGTTCCTCCAGCATTTTGTGTTTGTATACCCACCTTTGCCTGGTTCTAGAAGCTAGAGAATTTATGCAGCTGGAGTTTCTAGTCAATGGTGACTTTCAAGGTGATACTGGTCAGGAACTTGACAATGGTAACATCAAGAATAGGTGGTTAGACTCAAATGGACATTGTCTAGCACTTTTGTGGAATGAATATTACTTGTCACTTTTCAGCCCATGTTGGAATCTTGTCCAGGAATTGCTGCATGTTTCATTTTGAGGGGTTTTGAACAGGGTTGTCCCTTACACAAGCATTAACAAGTATCCCCACTTCTGACCCTTGTGATGGAAGATCATCATAAGTTGAGGGGCATTTATCCAACCACTGGAATGTTTTCCCCTCAGTCCCCATTGAATTCATCTTTACCAGGACTCCTGAACGTCACACTCAGTCAAATGCTGCTTTAATGGCAAGAGCAATCACTCTGAATTCATCATTGAAATTCTACGTTGGGTCCACGTTTGGATTAAAGCTGTGATGAGGTGGTCTGGGGCCAACTGGTCCTGGCAAAACCCATTCTGGGAATTAGTGAGTAGGTTATTGGTAGGTTAGTGCCACTTCTTAAGATTGCATGACACCTTCCATCACTTTGCTGATGGTTGTGAGTAGACCGATTAGATGGTATCTAGCATAATTGAATTGTTCTCTTCTTTTCAGATAGGACATAGCAGGCAATTTTCCACATTCACTAGTAGATAGCAGTTTTGCAACTATACTGGAACCAACTTGGTTAGAGGCTCATCCAGTTCTGGAATGCAAGTGTTCAGTACCAGAGCTCAGACGTTGTCTGATCCCATAGTCTTTGTGTACCTTGATACAACATGGTGTGAATCAAATTGGTTGAAGATTGGCTTCTGTGATGGCGGTGATCTCAGAAGGAAGGCCAAGAGGAATCAAAGTGACTCAATCCTGCTGTCTTTGGGCAATTTTTGCCCCTCAACCAAAATCACTAAGTAATAGAGATGAGGTTGTTGTAGGATCTTCACATGTCAGGCAGCATCTGTGGAAAAAGAAACAGTGTTAATGCTTCAAGTTGAAGGCCTTTCACCTGAACTGGAAAAGTGAGAAAACAAGTTAGTTTTATGTTGCACTGAGTTGGGGAGGGTTAGATAGGACAAAGGGAATATGTAAGAAAGGACAAGGCCAGGGTTGCCCAGCGAGTCCAATGTTTATAGAACTATTTGTTTAATAGATTTAATGAGGGCAGTTAGAGAAAGGCAGAGAGAACAAACAAAGGGACACGTTAAAGCTAAGAAACAACTCTGACTTGTATTTCAAAGCCCTAATACCAAAAGGAGAATATTGGAGTCTAACTTCCCACCTCACTCCAACCCTCTGTCTGTGCCCTCCTGCATTGTTCCAACGGTGGCAAAAGCAACCAGCACCTCATCTTCTGTCTAGGTACAGATGAACCTTCCAGACTCAGTTTCAGCTAACTCGCTTTTTCTGTTTGGAGCAGATCTGGCCGGTTCTGAGGAGAGGTTATCCATCGGAAACGTTAACTTTCTCCACAGATACCACCTGAAATGCCAGGCATTTCTCACATTCTCCTTTCCCCTTTAGGTTCAGCAACAGCTACAACCTGCACTTCCCAGCTTTAACATGTCGCGTCCTGTTGACTTTTTTCCTTTAACTTCCCTCATTAATCTGTTAACCAGATGGCTCCATAAACATTGGAATCACCTGGGCAATCTTGGTGTCATCCTATCAGAGATATCCCCTTTGTCTGTCCTATTCATCCTTCCATTCCACCACACACACCCTTCCACTGTCCTCTCTGCAACTTAAAGCCAACTTCGATGAAGGGTCTTTGGCCTGAAACTCTTTCTGCAGATGCTGCCTGACCAGCTGAATATTTCCTGTTTTTATTTCAGATTTCCTGCATCTGCAGTTTTTTTTGATTTTCAGTTACTGTTGTAGTAGGACCTTGCTGCATGCAGTTTGGCTGTTGTACATCTCCAAATTACTACAGTGACTGCACTACAAAAAAGTCATCAGTTTTAACTGCTTGATGTCTGAAGATTGTAAAATGTGTAAAACTAATAGCATCTTGCTTTTTAGTTTCACTGGCTATCAGATGAGATTTCTTTATTAGTCACGTGTACATTGAAACACACAGTGAAATGCACCTTTTGCGTGGAGTGTTCTGGGGGCAGCCCGCAAGTGTCGCCATGCCTCCAACGTCAACATAGCATGCCCGCAACTTCCTAACCCGTACGTCTTTTTGGAATGTGGGAGGAAACCAGAGCACCCGGAGGAAACCCACGCAGTCACGGGGAGAACATACAAACTCCTTACAGACAGCGGCTGGAATTGAAGCCGGGTCGCTGGCGCTGTAATAGCGTTACGCTAACCTCTACAGTGTTACCAAATATTATTCACCCTTTGCTTGTCTCTCGTTAACATTCCCTGCCTTGTCCTTCCACAGAAAATTCTTACATCATCATCCTTCATGCTTTATGCTATGATGTTCTTCCCTGTTATTTCAATCCTCCTTAAATATCACTGCCTGAGCTAAATTTGTTATATATTCCACTGTCATTATTTTCTCTGCCAATGCATTGTTGCACCTTCTGAAACCTCAGCAACTATCTGTGCCCAATCCCAAAGAATTCTGCAAAATCAGTACTAACTTGGTGAAGTACACCTTAAAACCAATATGGGGGCAAAGCTGAAGTTAACCCAGCTATACATCGAAACTAACAGCCTGAACTGTCCACAAACAAGGCAGTAGTTCTGGATCAAGCTGCCAGTATTTACCTCCATAACAGTGAGGACTCAGGAATCAAGCAGGGAACTCCTGAACTTCTGCACAGGTGACTGACGCTGTCACCCACTGCACCAGCTTTGTGTTTCCCATGGAGCACGGTGTAAGAGCATGAGCTTAGTGCAAGTTGACAGCAGTGACTTTGGAAGATCTGCCAGCTCACCTCTGCCAGGTTCTGCAGCCTTGTTCAATTAATGGAGAGGAACGGTTATGAGGGAGAATGCACTTCAGTTAACTTAGTTCTTGAATTATTGAAAACTACTATTTATATTTAAATTTGCATTTTAATATTTACATATTTGCTTTAAATTTAACTTTTCTTTCGCTTTTCATGGCTAGATCATCCTGATTCAGGCCTGCTGCTGAGCTCACTCCCCACTAACCGGTCCCGAATATGGAGGCTGGCCAGGTTGACCTACATTGTGTCCTTGCCTTAAGTCAGGGAAAGCCCAAAGTCAGTCATTTGCTCTATCTCATATTTTCTTCCTCTAGAGCTGCAAAGGAGAAGACTAGTCACTGGGCAACTGTTGTATACACTGAACGGCAGTTCTTCTTCCTTGGTGTCAGGGGTTATGCATTGTGCTAGCATTAAGTGCAGCAAGGATCCAGTGGCCTTCTCCTGTGCCTGATGATCTTGTCATTGATCAAGCATTCTCAGTGAACAACATTACTCCTTCCTTTGTACGGCTGATGAAGACACAGACGAGCAGGTATACTTTACATCGATGGAGTTGACGAGACTATTAGTGAGGAATAACAGAATACATTGGTGTGATGTCTCCTTCATATTTGTGGATCGAGTTGCTCCATTATCTGTTGTGGCTGACCATGTTTACAATTGGACAGTCCCCATTTGTTCCAATGGAGCATTGTATCCATATCTGCCTAGCCTTTTGAAGCTCAAGATTGGTTTCCCTTGAGAACTTCAGTAGATTAAGTCCAGGGACATTCTCCATGGTTCGATCACAGGACGTTTGTTTGGGATTCCTTCTGAGATCCATTTAGCAATGAGAGTTTCATCCAGGCTGAAACCATGCTGTTGAAGGTTAAGCACGTCTTCCAGAAAGGCTTGTGTGACTTTAAGCAACGGTGATCCATTATCACATTGTGGAGATAACATCATGGTCACATGGGATGGAAATAATTTTTTTTTTAATTTAACTATGAAAATAAAAAGCCAAATTGCAAATGCTGGGAAAGCAAAGTAATAATAAAGATGCAATAACAAGGTACGGTTATGTTACTGGACTAATAATCCAGAGGACGCCAGTTCAAATCCACTCCCGTGGCAGTTTGAGAAATGGAATTCAGTTCAAAAAAAAAATCAGGAAATAATAAGTCGGTGTCAGGAAAAGTGACCTTAAGGAATTGATCGTTGTAGAAAATTGACTGGTTTATTAATGTACTTTAGTTGAAGTCTCAGTCCAGAGACTTGAGCATTAAATCCAAGCCAACATCCTTGTGCAGCACTGAGGGAGCACGACACTGTCTTTTGGATATTAAACCGAGGCAGTGTCTGCTCTTGCAGGTGGAAGTAAAAGATTTAACTGATGTTATTTTGAAAAAGGAGGTGACTTCCCCTTTAATCCTTCACTTAAAAATATTACCTGGTCATGATAAGATTACCGTCTGTAGCAAGTGGTAGGTGCCTGGAATGAGTTACCAGGGGTAGCAGTGGAAGTAGGCAGTTTGGAGGAGTTTAAGATGCTTTTATATGGACACATGAATATGAAGGGAGTGGAGGGATGGGGATGATACACAGGAAGAGGACATTTAGTATAAATTGGTATCAAGATTGGCACAACATGGGCTGAATGGCCTGTCCAGTGCTGGACTGTTCTATGTTCTATAAGCGGCCAGCTTCCCTGCATTACAGCAGTGACAATTGTTCAAAGTATGTAATTGGCCGCAGAATAATTCTGGATATTCAGAGTTTGTAAAAGGTGCAAAAAAAATATAAACTATTTAATCTTCAGAGAAAGAAACCTGCTGATTTTATCTAGTCTGGGCTTCTATGTGACTTCAATGCACACAACATGGTTTACTTTTAACTGTCTTCAAAATGGCTTGGCAACCAAATTTGTTTGCACAGACCCGAGAGATCAATGACTCCATCGTCACCTTCCACCAGAAACATCCTCATGTCAAGGATGAATACAACAAAAAGCAAATAATAACAGATAACATGAGGTACTTGATATAATAATATTCCAAGGCACTTCACAGAGCGTTATCAGGCAAAACTTTCCAAACATCAACAGAAGGAGATATTAAGACAGGAAACCAGAATTTGGTCAAAGGTGGACTTTAAGGTTTAAAGAGTATTTTGAGCAACTGCAATGACAGAGTAATTTAAAATAGAACCATAGAACAATACAGCACAATACAGGCCCCTCGGCTAACCATGTTGTGCCGACCTTCAAACCACTCCTAAGACTATCTAACCCCTTCCTCCCACATATCCCTCTATCTTAAATTCCTCCATATGCTTATCTAACAATCTCTTGAACTTGACCAATGTATCAGCCTCCACCACCACCCCAGGCAGCGCATTCCATGCACCAACCACTCTCTGGGTGAAAAACCTCCTTCTGACATCTCCCTTGAACTTCCCACCCATTACCTCAAAGCCATGCCCTCTTGTATTGAGCATTGGTGCCCTGGGGAAGAGGCGCTGGCTGTCCACTCTATCTATTCCTCTTAATATTTTGTATACCTCGATCATGTCTCCCCTCATCCTCCTTCTCTCCAATGAGAACAGCCCTAGCTCCTTTAGTCTCTCCTCATAATCCATACTCTCTAATCCAAGCAGCATCCTGGTAAATCTCCTCTGCACCCTTTCCAACACCCCCACATCCTTCCTATAATGAGGTGACCAGAACTGGACACAGAGTGTGGTCTAACCAGAGTTTTGTAAAGCTGCATCATTACTTCACAGCTCTTAAACTCGATCCCACGACTTATGAAAGCTAACATCCCATAAGCTTTCTTAACTATCCTATCCACCTGTGTGGCGACTTTCAGTGATCTGTGGATATGAACCCCCAGATCCCTCTGCTCCTCCACACTGCCCAGAATCCTGCCATTTACCTTGTACTCCGCCTTGGAGTTTGTCCTTCCAAAGTGTACTACCTCACATTTCTCTGGATTGAACTCCATCTGCTACTTCTCAGCCCAGCTCTGTATCCAATCAATATCCCTCTGTAAGCTACGACAGCCCTCCACACTATCCACAACACCACTGATCTTCGTGTCATCTGCAAACTTGCTAACCCACCCTTCCACCCCCTCATCTAAGTCATTAATAAATATCACAAAAAGTAGAGGTTCCAGAACCAATCCCTGTGGGACACCACTAGTCACAGCCCTCCAGTCCGAATGCACTCCCTCCACCACAACCCTCTGCTTTCTGCAGGCAAGCCAATTCTGAATCCAAAGAACTTAGGTAAAATGGAGATGTACTAGAGGCCAGAAATGGTGGCACAATAATTTAAGGGTTCAGGGATTACAGAGATGGAGATAAGCCACTTTGGGTTAACCCTTCGTTGGCTTCAAGGCTAAAAGAATATTCTAAAGCCTGACAACGTCACATACCCTGCTTATGTGTTCCATGAAAGCAGGAACTGATTTTAACAACCTGAAGTCTGATGTGGAAGAATGATTATCCTTCTGTACGGACCAAGATTGTACACTATAATAAATGAGAGCCAATTGCAAAATGAGAGATTGTGATTAATACACATGCAATATGTTAAATTCAATTTTCAATATAATTTAATTTATTGCTCCTCGTAACATCAATCATAAATTATGTAAATGATTTTTAACTTGCATAAATTAATAACCGTCAAACTGTGAGATTTCACGGCACATACCAGTAATAATAAATCCGATTCCAATTCTGACCTGGAGAAGGGAGATCCGTCCCTCTGTCACGCTTGCCTCACCAAACTTGAGCCAGTCTGCCCAAGCCCCTGTTCCACAGAAAGTCCAAGACTTGGCACCGCACCGTCCTGGCTGCTCAGTTTACGGGAATTTGAAGAAGGTATGCTCTCTGGATGCGGATTCTGCTGTCTCAACCATTTATTGCCCATCCACCCAGCTGCCTTGAGATGTTACTGGTGGTGGGTCAGCATTCTAAACCACTGAAGTAGGTGAGTTAGACCCTCACTTGTGTCAAACGACGAAACAAAGAGTATTGAAAGGGCCAACATGATGTCTTGGACTGAAGTCACATTCAGGCCAAGGTCAAGTAAAGATAGCAGGTCCTTAAAGACCATGAGCACCAGAGGAAACAGTTTCTCTCTCTTGTCCTCATCGAATTCTCCAGGATCTAGTTCATTGATCTCAACTCTTGCCTGAAAGCACATACCACCAGGCTCAAGGACAGCTTCTATCCCACTGTTATAAGACAATTGAACAGTTCCCCAGTACTATAAGATGGACTCTTAACCTCACAATCTACCTTTTTTGACCTTGCACCTTATTGTCTGCCTGCACTGTACTTTCTCTGTAACTATATTCTGCATTCTATTGTTGCTTTTCCTTGTACTACGTCAATGCACTGTTGTAACGAATTAATCTGTATGAACGGTACGCAAGACAAGTTCTTCCACTGTACGTCGGTACATGTGACAATAATAAACCAATTTACCTGTTTCGCTATATCTCATATTACTGAAATATTCTACCCTCACAAAGCCAGTCTCAAATAAAGTTCGCAATAATTTAGGGTTGTTCTGTGCATTGTTTTTATCCAAAGTAGAGTCTTCAGTGACATTAATGAGTGAAAGAGGAACTTGAAAAGTTATCACACACATACACACTCACTCCGCCCAGTTTCCATGATGACTTCATTAGCTATCGCTGTATAAACAGAAATATTGATTTACATTTCTTTTTAAAAAAGTCATTGGAAATTAAAACATCCCAAAAAAAAACTACATAGTAATTCTCAGTAACTTCACAGTGAAGCTAGTATTTGCATTTTGTATCACTTTACAACACATTACGTAGGTGCACTGTGTGGAACCTAAGACAGAGGGATAAAGAGGTGCCGTGTCCACCCTTGCCACTAGAGACTGCAAGTGAGTTATAATAGTTAAAGACACTGGTGCCCTCACGTGACAAGACGTAGATGGTGCAACTAAATACACAGCTTTATAATTTGTAAATAAACTTCCCTGTGCAGTTTAAGTAAAAATAAACTGTAAAGAAAATGAGGAATTTACTCAAAACATTTAAGAACTTCAAGCTAAAGGATGCTTTCTTTTGGTCATTTTCAGTTAAGATATTAAATCGTTTGTTTTGAAAGAGAACAGGAATTTTCTTCTCGAATAAAAACAGAAAATGCCTGATAAACTCAGGTCAGGCACTACCTGTGCAGACAGAAACAGTTAATATTTCAGGTCAATGACATTTCATTATTTGATCTCTTCTTTCCAACAGGAGGGAGGCAAAAGACAGGAAATTATAGGCCATTTAGCCTGACTTCAGTGGTTGGTAAGATGTTAGAGTCCGTTATTAAGGATGAGGTTTCGGAGTACTTGGAAGCTCATGATAAAATAGGCTGAAGTCAGCATGGTTTCCTGAAAGGGAAATCTTGCCAGACAAATTTGTTGGAACTCTTCGAGGAAGTAACAGGCAGGATAGACAAAGGACAGTCAGTGGATGTTGTTTAATTGGATTTTCTTAAGGCCTTTGACAAAGTGCCACATGAGGCTGCTGAACAAGATAGGAGCCCATGCTATTACAGGAAAGGTACTGGCATGGATAGAAGATTGGCTGACTGGCAGAAGGCAAAGAGTAGGAATAAAGGGGGCCTTTTCTGGTTGGCTGCCGGCGACTAGTGGTGTTCCGCAGGGGTCGGTGTTGGGTCCAGTACTTTTCACGGTATATGTTAATGATCTGGATGATGGAATTGATGGCTTTGTGACCAAGTTTGTGGAGGGGCAGGTAGTGTTGAGGAAGCAGGGAGTCTGCAGAAGGACTTGGACAGGTTGGGAGAATGGGCAAAGAAATGGCAGATGGAATACAGTGTAGGGAAGTGTACGGTCATGCATTTTGGTAGAAGGAATAAAGGCGCAGACTATTTTCTAAACTGGGAGCGAATTCAGAAATCGGAGGTGCAAAGGGACTTGGGAGTCCTAGTGCAGGATTCCCTAAAGGTTAACTTACAGATTGAGTCAGTAGCAAGGAAGGCAAATGCAATGTTAGAATTTATTTCAAGAAGACTAGAATATAAAAGCAAGGGTGTAATGCTGAGGCTTTATAAGGCATTGGTCAGACCACATTTGGAGCACTGTGAGCAGCTTTGGGCCCCATATCTAAGAAAGGATGTGCTGGCATTGGAGAGGGTCCAGAGGAGGTTTAACAAGAATGATCCCGGGAATGATAACTCTGGGCCTGTACTCGCTGAAATTTAGAAGGATGAGGGGGGGATCTCATTGAAACCTACCGAATATTGAAAAGCATGGATCGAGTGGACATGGTGAGAATGTTTCCAGTTGTGGGAGAATCTAGGACCAGAGGGCACAGCCTCAGAGTAGAAGGGCGTCCTCTAGAACAGAGATGAAGAGGAATTTCTTTAGCCAGAGTGTGGTGAATTTGTGGACTTCATTGCCACAGACGGCATTGGGTGTATTTAAAGGAGAGGTTGATAGGTTGTTGATTAGTAAGGGCATCAAAGGTTACGGGGAGAAGGAAGGAGAATGATGTTGAGAGGGAAAAATAAATCAGCCATGATCGAATGGTGGAGCAGACTCGATGGGCCAAATGGCCTAATTCTGTTCCTATGCCTTATGGTCTGATGGTCCAACCCCCTTCTTCAACTTTCTCCACCACATAAACCTCAGTCCATCTCTAACTTCTCCCAGTTGTGATGAAACGTTACTGACCTAAACATTAATTCTGTTGTAGAGTCATAGAGCACTACAGCACAGAAACAGGCCCTTTGGCCCATCTAGTCCATGCCGACCTGATCTTCTGCTTAGTCCCATCTACCTGCGCCCAGACCATATCTCTCTAAACCCCTCCCATCCATGTACCTATCCAAACTTTTCTTAAATGTTACAACTGAACCCGCATCTACCACTTCCGCTGGCAGCTCGTTCCACACTCGCACCACCCTCTGAGTGAAGACATTTCCCCTCAGATTCCCCTTAAATATTTCACCTTTCACCCTAAACCTATGTCCTTTAAGTCTAGTCACCCACCCTAAGGAGAAAAAGCCTGCATGCATTCACCCTATCTATACCCCTCATAATTTTGTATACCTCTGTAAGATGTCTCCTCAGTCTCCTGCGCTCCAGGGAATAAAGTCCGAACCTATTCAACCTTTCCCTATAACTCAGGTCCTCAAGTTCCGGCAACATCCTTGTAAATTTTCTCTGCACTCTTTCAAGCTTATTGATATCTTTCCTGTAGGTAGGTGACCAGAACTGCACACAATACTCTCAATTCAGCCTCACCAACAGCTTGTGCAACTTCAACATAACATCCCAACTCCTGTACTCAGTGCCCTGATTTATGAAGGCCAATGTGCCAAAAGCTCTCTTTACGACCCTATCTACCTGTGATGCCACTTTCAAGGAATTATGGATCTGTATTCCCAGGTCCCTCTATTCTACAGCACACCTCAGTGCCCTACCATTCACTATATTTCTTACCCTGGTTTGTCCTCCCAAAGTGCATCACCTCACACTAGTCTGCAATAGGTTCCATCAGCCATTTTTCAACCCATTTTCCCAGCTGGTCAAGATCACGCTGCAAATTTTGATAGCCTTCCTTGCTGTCCACTACGCCTCCAATCTTGGTGTCATCCACAAATTTGCTGATCCAGTTTACCACATTATCATCTAAATCATTAATAGAGATGATAAACAACAACGGACCCAGCACCGATCCCTGCAGCACACCACCAGTCACAGGCCTCCAGTCAGAGAGACAACCATCTACTACCACTCTCTGGCTTCTCCCGCTAAGTCAACGTTGAATCCAATTCGCTACTTCATCCTGAATGTTAAGTGACTTAACCTTCTGGACCAGCCTCCCATGCAGGACCTTGTCGAGGACCTTGCTAAAATCTATGTAGACATCGTCCACTTCCTTTCCCTCATCAACCTTCTTGGTAACCTCCTCAAAAAACTACAAGATTTGTTAGACATGACCTACCATGCACATAGTCATATTGACTATCCCTGATCAGGTGCTGTCTATCTAAATACTTATGTATCCTGTCTCCCAGAATACCTTCCAATAATTTACCCATGACTGACATCAGGCTCACCAGCCTATAATTTCCCAGCTTCTTCTTAGAGCCTTCCTAAACAATCGAATAGCATCCTCCAGTCCTCCAGCACCTCACCCATAGCTAATGATATTTTAAATGTCTCTGCCAGGGCCCCTGCAATTTCTGCACTAGCCTCCCACAAGGTCAGAGGTATACCTTGTCAGGCCCTGGGGATTTATCCACCTTCATTCACCTCAAGACAGCCAGCATCTCCTCTTCCGTAATCCAGATATGGAAAGGTCATAATCCATGACCTCACTACTCTTTTGCCTCAATTCTATAGTCTCTGTGTCTTGTCTCCAGAGTAAATACAATGCAAAAAATTCATTTAAGATCTCCCCCATCTCTTTCAGCTCCATGCATAGATGACCATGCTGATCCAAGAGGACCAATTTTGTCTCTTGCTACCCTTTTGCTCTTAATATAGCTGTAGAAACCTTTGGATTCTCCTTCAGCCTGTCCGCCAGAGCAACCTCATGTCCCCTTTATGCCCTCCTGATTTCTCTCTTAAGTGTGCTCTTGCATTTCTTATACTCATCAAGCACCTCATTTAATCCTAACTGCCTATACCTGATATGTGCTGCCTCCTTTTTCTTTACCAGGGCCTCAATATGCCTTGATAACCAAGATTCCCCAAACCTGTTAGCCTTGCCTTTTATTCTAACAGGAACATATAGATTCTTACTCTCAATATTTCACTTTTCAAAGTCTCCCACTCTCTTTGCCGGAAAACAGCCTGCTGGATCCCTTCTGATGCCATCAAAGTTGGCCTTACTCCAATTTAGAATCTCAACCTGAGGACCAGTTCTATCCTTCTCCATAATTATCTTGTAACTAATGGAATTATGATGTTCCTCATGGAAGGCTCATTCAGAAAGTCAAGAGCCATGGGATCCAGGGAAACTTGACTCAGAATTGACTCGCCCATAGAAGACAGAGGGTGGTTGTAGATGGAGCGTATTCTGCCTGGAAGTCAGTGACCATTGGTGTTCCGCAGGGATCTGTTCTGGGACAACTACTCTTTGTGATTTTTATAAATGATTTGGATGAGGATGTGGAAGGGTGGGTTAGTAAGTTTGCAGATGATACGAAGGTTGGTGGTGTTGTGGATAATGTAGAAGGCTGTAGGTTAAAACAGGATATTGATAGAATGCAGATCTGGGCTGAAAAGTGGCAGATGGAGTTCAGCGCGACGCTATTACAGTGCCAGCGATCGGGGTTCGATTCCCATCGTTGTTTGTAAGGAGTTTGTACGTTCTCCCATGTCTGTGTGGGTTTCCTCCAGGTGCTCCGGTTTCCTTCCACATTCTAAAGACGTACAGGTAGGTTAATATGGGTTTAAAAAAAAGGGTAGCGCGGACTCATTGGACCAGAAGGTCCTGTTACCACACTGTAAATAAAATTTTTTTTAAAAAGTGTGAAGTGATACACTTTGGAAGATTGAATTTAAAGACAGCACACAAGGTTAATGGCAGAACTCTTCGCAGTGTGGAGGAACAGAAGGATCTTGGGGTCCATGTCCATAGATCCCTCATGTTTGCCGCACAGGTCGATAGGGTTGTTAGGAAGGCATATGGTGTGTTGGCCTTCATTAGTTGGGGTACTGAGTGCAAGAGCCATGAGGTGATGTTGCAGCTCTATAGAACTCTGGTTAGACCACACGTGGAGTATTGTGTTCAGTTCTGGTCGCCTTATTATAGGAAAGATGTGGAAGCTTTAGAGAGGGTGCAGAGGAGATTTACCAGGACGTTGCCTGGATTGGACAGCATGTCTTATGAGGATTGGTTGAGTGAGCTAGGGCTTTTCTTTCTGGAGAGAAGGATGAGAGGTGACTTGATAGAGGTGTACAAGATGATAAGGGGCATAGATCGAGTGGACAGTCAGAGACTTTTTCCCAGGGTGAAAATGGCTAACATGAGGGGGCATAATTTTAAGGTGATTGAAGGAAAGTAGAGGAAGCCTGTCAGAAGTAAGTTTTTTTTTACACAGAGGGTGGTGGATGCGTGGAACGCACTGCTGGCAGAGGTGTGGCGGCAGATACGTTAGGAACATTTAAGGGACTCTTTGATGGGCACATGAATGATAGAAAACTGGGAGGGCTACGTGGGAGGGAAGGGTTAGATAATCTTAGAGCAGGGTAAAATGTTGGCACAACATTGTGGGCTGAAGGCCCTGTACTATACTGTATTGTTCTATGTTCCAGATCCAAAGTGTTCCCCTACACACACGTCTGTCACCTGCCCTGTCTCATTCTATCCAGAATTGCGCTCTCTCTAGTTTGGACCTCTACATAGTGATTGAGGAAACTTTCCTGAACACACTTGACAAACTCGATCCCATCCAATCCCTATGGGAGTCCCAGTCAATGTGTGGGAAGTTAAAATTACCTGCTATCACAACCTTATTTTTCTTGCAACTGTCTGCGATCTGTCTACAAATTTATTCCTCTCAATCCCACTAACTGATGGGAGGTCTATAATATAGTCCCATTAATGTGATCATCCCCTTCTTATTCCTCAGTTCCACCCATATTGTCTCAGTAGACCATCCCTCCAGTACGTCCTTTCTAAGCACTGCTGTGACATTTTCCCTGATGAGTATTGCCACCCCTTCACCTTTAATACCTCCCCCTCTATCATGTCTGAAACATCAGAACCCCAGAACATTGAGCTGCCAGTCCTACCCCTCCTGCAACCAAGTATCACTAATGGCTACAACATCAAAATTCCACGTGCTGATTCACGCTCTAAGTTCATCTGCCTTACCTACAATACTCCCTGCATTGAAAGAGACGCATCTCAGAACATTAGTCCCACCATGCTCATCAACCAGTCGATTGTTCTCCCTCCACAAATGCTGCCTGACCTGCTGAATATTTTGAGCATCTTCTGTTTTTACTTCAGAACGCCAGAACCTGTAGGGTTTTACTTAAAGCTTTTTTTTACTCTTCAGTAACATGGCTAACATTTATCCCTCAATAAAACATTACTCAAAGAATAATGAAATACTGCAGACTCTGGAACTCTGAAATAATGGTGTTAATATTCAGTATGTCAGGCAGTGACTGTGGGGAGACAAACAGATTTAATGTTGGGTGGCTGACCCTTCATCAGAACTGAGGAAAATCAGCAATGAAACAAGATTTATGAGGTGGAGAAGGGGGTTAAACAAGAGGGGTGGAGATTAAATGGTGGAGTGTGATGAAAGAAGATCTGGGAGAAAAAGCAGAACAGCAGAATCACTATCTGAAATCGGTGAAGGAGCTCAAACATCAACTCGGCTTCTTTCATCACAGATACAACATCACCAAAACCAGTCCAGATGAAGGGTCTCGACCCAAAACGTCAATTGTCCACTTTATTCCATCAATGCTGCCTGACCTGCTGAGTTCCTCCAGCAGTTGCTCCAGATTCTTGTGTCGCCATCATTTAAACTGTGATCGTACCTATTGCTGTCTGTGGGAGCTCCCTGGGCAAAACTGGCTGCTGCATTTCCTTTACTGCACTAGTGACTGCTTTTCAAAAGTAGTCCTTTGGCTACAAGGTGCTTTTGGATGTCTTTTGAAGGTACTACAGAAATTATTTCTTCTCTCTTCCAATTTAGTTCTGTTTTAAACCAGTTTACTAATTTCTTGTTTCAGGAATTCCAAATGCACTATTTAGTGCATAGAACAGTGCAGCACAGGAACAGGCCCTTCGGCCCACCATGTCTGTGCTAAACACAATGCCAACCTAACTAATGTCACCTGCCTCCACGTGGTCTGTATTTCTCTATTCCCTGTCTGTTCATGTGCCTGTCCAAATGCCTTTTACACATTACTATCATATCTGCTTATACCACCTCCCCAGCAAAACGTTCCAGGCACCCACCACTCTCTGTGTAAAAAAAAAACTTACCTCACACATTTTCTTTAAACATTCCCCCTCTCATCTTAAAGCTATGCCTTCTAGTATTCAATATTTCCACCCTAGGAAAAAGACTCCAGAGTATCTAATTTATATTTTCTTTTACAATGGAGCACAAAAGATAGATGCTGGTGTCCATTTACCGGTCAGTGTAACACCATAACAAATTCTTATAGAGCAGTTAAGCATAGTAAGATTTGTTGAGTCACTTTGTTAGAACGTTATTATCTAAGACCAAGAACATTAGGGGTAATTAGGGAGGTGGTAAAAAAAGATTGGTCACAGATTTCAAGGAACATTTTAAGGCAGGAAAGGGAGAGGGAGATGAGAGTGGTCCAGGAAAGCAGCTGAAGGCACACTGGAAAAACTTTGTTTTCCAAACCATCCCTACAGATCATTTCATCACATCAGTACATCGAGGTAGTACAAGGAAAGAGCAATAACAGAATGCAGAATAAAGCATTACAGTTACAGAGAAAGTGCAGTGCAGGCAGACAATAAGGTGGATGGCCATGAAGAGGTAGATTGTGAGGTCAAGAGTCCATCTTATCGCACAGGAGGTCCATTCAATAGTCTTATAACACAAGGTGAAGCAAACAAAATCAGGGATGTACAAAAAGCCACAATTAGAGCAGCACGGATCTTGGAGGGTTACAGTACTGAAGGAGATTACAAGGTCATGGAAGGTCAGGACTTCTGCAAAGATTTGAACACAAGATGAAAGTTTTTATGTTGAGTAATCACCTGAACGCACGTACTACCAGGCTCAAGGACAGCTTCTATCCCGCTGTTATAAGACTACTGAACGGACCTCCTGTACGATAAGATGGACTCTTGACCTCACAGTCTACCACTTCATGGCCATCCACCTTATTGCCTGCCTGCACTTTCTCTGTAACTGTAACACTTTATTCTGCATTCTGTTATTGCTTTTCCCTTGTACTATCTCGATGCACTGATGTGATGAAATGACCTGTGTGGATGGCACGCAAAACAAAGTTTTTCACTGTACCTCAGTACATGTGACAATAATAGACCAATGTACCAATCCTATGTAGAGGGGCAAACACAGGTGCAAGAGCTGAGCAATGTGCAACATGTGCAACCAGAGAGCTGGAGAAATAGACTGGTGCCCTCGTTCCACTCCACACTCTTCACAAGTACACAACTTACAGCGCTGGGTTGGTAGCAGTAAGAGATCCAGCACTCAGCGCATCTTTCACGTTGAAAGTAGACCCAACTCTAGAGATGAGAGGGGAGCTGGTCTCACATACCCTCTGGGAATACGGATAAAGTGGGCATAGAGAGAGGGAACATGGCAGTCCAAGATCAGTAGAGATAGGGAGAACATTTACTTCATTAAAGCATTGCAGTGCCTTTTAAATCATTCCTCAGGTTCCACTTCTGAAAGTCCTTCCTACATTTCACTTTGCTCCGTGTGCGAAAAGGAATTTTCTGACATCACCTCTGTGTTTGGTGGTGATGGGTTTATATCACTTAAGGTTAAAATATATAGATGCACTCTAACACCACAGCAGAGTACTCAGACAGTGCTATGTTACCAACTTCCTGATGAGTTATCAGACCACACCAGACAATATAAAATTTCCCAAGAACTATTTTGAAGAACAGAGGAGTTCTCTCCAGTGCTTGGGACCAAAACAATCCATTAACATGAATGACATAGATTAATAATGTCATGCTCACAATGCTGTTTGTAGGAGCTTGCTATGTACAAACTGGCTTCTGTATTTCCTATAACACTACGGTGACAGCACTTCAAAAGTTCTTCACTGGTTGTGGAGTACAATGGGATGTCCTGAGATCAGGAAGGGCCTCTTTAAATATCTGTTCTATCTTTATCAAACCAAAATTTGCCTTCTGCCATTTTGAAACCGAGAGATCCTAGTGCTCCATTCACAGACAATTACTCAAATTATTCATTCAATCCATCCCGCTTCAGTGTCTGTGGCCTCATATCTGACTGAGAAACATTCTATGTATTTCAATCCAAACCTCCTTCTAGACTCTAACTATATCTAAACTCGGTTCACTTGAGTAGGCAGTGCAAAAGAAACCTCAATGTGTTGTACCTGCCCTGGCAGGCTTTAATGGTACAGTGTAGGACCATCACTATGTATCTGATCTGTACTGTCACTGCCTTGGGAGTTATGATGAGACAGTGCAGGAGGAGTTTATCTGCAATAACCTATGGTGTCCCTACCCTGGGAGTGTGTGATGGAACAGTGTTGGGGGTGCTTTACTCTATATCTAACCCATTTAGAGTTTGGAAATATATATATAACAAAAAAAATCACAGTATATATACAGCATGTCAGAAAATATATAAGATTTCTTTATTAGTCACATGTACATCGAAACACACAGTGAAATACATCTTTTTGCGTAGAATATTCTGGGGGCAGCCTGCAAGTGTCGCCATGCTTCCAGCGCCAACGTAGCATGCCCACAACTTCCTAACCCATACGTCTTTGGAATGTGGGAGGAAACCAGAGCACCCGGAGGAAACCCACGCATACACGGGGAGAACGTACAAACTCCTTACAGACAGCGGCCGGAATTGAACCCGGGTCGCTGGCGCTTCAAAGCGTTACGCTAACCGCTACACTACCGTATCCAAACTGCATCATGCTATCAAGGAACCATTCATTGCCATGTTACAGTGAATCCCACACAAACTCCACACACTTAATTCAGTTCAGCAAGGCTTCACCTCAGCAGTACTCTGTAATGACCACCTTGCGCAACAGTCACAAAGCACAGCCAGAGAAGGAGGTTCTTCCTGTGGTTTGTGGTTGTGCGCGCGAGTGAAAGACTGCAAACCAATCACTTTCCTTCTGAGAAATAGAGCTGCTTAATTTGCGCAGATCGATGCATTTCTTGATGGAGCCACTGAAGGCCACTTAGGCCCAAGCTGTAATGTACCAAAGGAGTGAGGAGCACAGGTTCATAAACCATTTAAAGTAGCAACACAATTAATAAGGCCATGAATTGCTTATTCCAAGGGGAACAGAATTTAAAAACAGAAAATGCTGAGCATAAGAAGTCTTGGTTAGACCACACTTAACAGCCCAGAATTCTGGTCTCCAAGTAACAGATGCAGAAACACTGGAGAAAGAGCAAACAGGATTCACAGGATGATACTAACACAGAGAGGAGATATTTCTCTGGCAAGACTCCACAAGCTACAGCTATTTTCTCTGGGAAAAAAAGAGTTGATCTAATAGAGGGCCTTAAATTTATGAAAGGGCAGAATGGAAGTGACATTTCCACTCGTGGGATAGGTAAAACTAGCAGCCAAAAATCAAAGATAGTCACTAACAGATGCAATAAGGAATTCCAGAGCTGCTGCTTTACCCTGAGAGTTAGAATGCAGAACTCTCCACCACAGAGAGGGCCGGGGAAAACAATGGAGATGGATGCTGCCTGGTTTAGAGAGTATGCATTATGAGGAGAGACTAAGGGAGCTAGGGCTTTACTCTTTGGAGAGAAGGAGGATGAGAGGAGACATGATCAAGGTATACAATATATTAAGAGGAACAGATAGAGTAGACACCCAGCGCCTCTTTCCCAGGGAACCAGTGCTCAATACAAGAGGGCGTGGCTTTAAAGTAATGGGTGGAAAGTTCAAGGGAGATATCAGAGGGAGGTTTTTTTACCCAGAGAGTGGTTGGGGCATGGAATGCGCTGCCTGGGGTGGTGGTGGAGGCAGGTACATTGGTCAAATTCAAGAGATTACTAGATAAGCATATGGAGGAATTTAAAATAGAGGATATGTGGGAGGAAGGAGTTAGATAGTCTTAGGCGAGGTTTAAAGGTCAGCACAAGATCGTGGGCCAAAGGGGTCTATGAGTCAAGGGGAAGCTGGGGAAATACATGAGAGAGAGAAATAGGAAATTATGCTGGAGCAACACTCGAAACGTCAACTATTTATTTCCCTCCATGGATGCTGCCTGACCTGCTGAGTTCCTCCAGCATTTTGTGTGTGTTGCTCCAGATTTCACCATCTGCAGAATCTCGTGTGTCTGAGGAAATTATGCTGACAGGGTGAGTTAAAGGATAAAAGAATGCTCCTGCGGAAAAAGAACATCACTACAGCTCTACTGAGCTGAAAGGTCTATGGTAAAATTCTATTTAATTCAGCAAAGCTTTTAAATAGTTTTTGAACCCATCACAAATATATCAGCAGGTTAATTCAGTGAAATTTGAGTTCAGCCAAGATGCTAGATCTTCATCAAGTGCCTAAGCCCATAACACAGCTCTGCCAAAACTCTATTCCAAAGAGATTCTTACACTGTTGTCCACCACAGTAATCACCATATTGTCATCGGAAGGACAAGAAGCAAGTCTCTGAGATGTGGAACGTACCTCCAACGACTCAGGAAGCCCGTGAACTCGCACGAAATAATCATGACATATGCCCACCACTCTTCTACGGCAGGCAATTCAATCATTCTTACCTCTGCAAGAAACCTCTCCTTAAACTCCTCTGCATCGAAAATGTCCGTCGCCAAGCGATCTAGGAACACAAGATAGAAAACACGGTCAGATATCGTCACTTGAAAAATGCCCAACTGCTTTAGTTTTATTCCAGGATTTTCATCCAATGATGGGAGGAGGAACAGGAATATATTTCAGATTCTGGATACTGTACACTCAGGTGATGATGCTGTTCCTATGGGCTCGTTGTCCTTGCGTTGCCAGGTGGTACAGATGCTGGTTTGGGAGGTGAACAATCCCCGGTAACTGTGGAGCTTCCTCCCCACGAATACTTACATCATACAACTGCAGAAGTTCACCACTACCTTCTCAAGAACAGGATGGATGGATAAGTAACAGGAATTCATTGGTGTATCTGTCTACACTTCTCACTGCCTCAGTAAAGCAGCCAGCGTAATCAAAGACCCCACCCACCCAGGTCATTCTCTCTTCTCCCCCCTCCCATCGGACAGAAGACACAGAGGTCTGAAAGCACGTACCACCAGGCTCAAGGACAGCTTCCATCTCGCTATTGAGTCTATTGAACAGTTCCCTAGTATGATAAAATGAAGTCTTAACCTCACAATCTACCTCGTTATGGCCTTTCACCTTATGGTCTGCCTGCACTGCACTTTCTCTGTAACTGTAACACTTTATTCTGCACTCTGTTATTGTTTTACCTTATACTACCTCAATGCAGTTGTAATGTATGAACGACTTGCAAGAGAAGTTTTTCACTGTACCTCAGTACGTGAGGATAATAAACCAATTAACCAATTTAAGTTTGTAAACCCAAGCATTACACCAGCATATACACATAAGGCATGGTAAGCCCCAGCTCCACCCAAACAGGGGAGTTCTTCCTGGTAGCTTGGCCAAGTATTTATCCATCAAACCAACACGGGCATGGAATGTTGGCAGGATACAAGACTATCTCAGGCCAATCCTACCTCAGTCCATGCAAGGATAATGCCAGCTGTGGTCAGTGGGCTGTACTCCTCACTCTGAGCCAATGGTAAGTTCAAATCCAAGAGGCTTGAGCAGAAAAAGCTAAGCTGGTACTCTCAATGCAACATTAGAGTCGTACAGCATTGAAACAGGACCTTCATCCGCCGTCCATGATCATAAGCATCATTTACACCAATTTTACACTATTCCCATCTTAATCTCCTCACATTAACATCGACTCCTCCCAGATGCTACCCCTCATCTACACACTAGGGGCAATTTACATCAACCAATTAACCTACCAATCTGCATGCTTTTGAGATGTGGGAGGAAACTGGAGCACCCAGGGGAAACCCACGTATTTACAGGGAGAATATGCAAACTGCACACGGAGATCAGGGTCAGGATTGAACCCTCGTCACCAGGGCTGTGAAGCAGCAGCTCTACCAGCTGCACTACAATGCCACCCAACAATGTTGAAAAGATCTGTGGGATAGGTCTACAAAATAAGAACCATAGAACAATATGGCACAATACAGGCCCTTCAGCCCACCATGTTGTGCCGCCCTTCAAACCACAGCTAAGACTATCTAACCCCTTCCTCCCACATACCCCTCTATCTTAAGTTCCTCCATATGCTTATCTAACAATCTCTTGAACTTGTCCAATGTATCAGCCTCCACCACCACCCCAGGCAGCGCATTCCATGCACCAACCACTCTCTGGGTGAAAAACCTCCCTCTGACATCACCCTTGAACTTTCCACCCAATACCTTAAAGCCACGTCCTCTTGTTTTGAGCATTGGTGCCCTGGGAAAGAGACGCTGGCTGTCCACCCTACCTATTCCTCTCAATATTTTGTACACCTCTATCATGTCTCTCTTCATCCTCCTGCTCTCCAATGAGTAAAGCCCTAGCTCCTTTAGTCTCTCCTCATAATCCATACTCTCTAATCCAGGCAGCATCCTGGTAAATCTCCTCTGCACCCTTTCCAACGTCTCCACATCCTTCCTATAATGAGACGACCAGAACTGGACACAGTACTCTAAGTGTGGCCTAACCAGAGTTTTGTAAAGCTGCATCATCACTTCGCGGCTCTTAAACTTGATCCCTCAATTTATAAAAGCTAACATCCCATAAGCTTTCTTAACTACCCTATCCACCTGCGAGGCAACTTTTGAACTGTGAGGCAAGACTGAAAACAAGTCAGCCAGAATCCTCCTGACTCACCTACACACTGGGGGCAATTACAGTGGCCAATTAACCTACCAACTAACATGTATTTGGTTTGTGGGAGGAAACTAGAGTATGCAAAGGAAACCCATATGGTCATAAGGATATCGTGCAAACCACACACACAGCTCTGTGGAGACACTGCCCTCTTGAATGAGACACTAAAGAGGGGTTCTCTGCCCTGTTTGGGGGAGGGGGCAATGTGAAAGACTGCAGGGCACCAGTTTGACAAAGAACATCAAAGTTCTCAATGGCATCCTGGCCAAATTCCCATTTCCATCAACATCCCTTAAAGCAATCACCTGATCATTTCCACATTTGTGGTTTGGGGAATCATGCTGTGCAGAAATTGGTTGGCGTACTTCCCTCATTAAAACCATGGCTTGAGTACATTGGCCACCTGTACTCTCCTGAGGTCATGAAAGATGCAGTGTAAAGTCACCAGATGATTTCCTTTCCCCCTAGCAGGTGTCACTGGAGAGCAATGAGGAGTAGGGATCACAGATAGTTCCCTCTTCAACCACCTGCCCCACAATTCAACTCCTTCCCATCAAGGGTTATTAGATGCTTCTATTCCCACCTCTGTTAAGATCAGCCAACTTGAGATAGAAGCAGGTTCAATGCCACATCTGCCCAACAGAACCACTGCTGAGCCAATCAAAAGAATGGGGAAAAAAATCAGAGGGAAATTCAGAATCAGATTTATTATCACCGACTTGTACGTCGTGACATTTGTTGTTTTGCCACAGCAGTACAGTGCAAAGACATAAAAATTACTATAAATTACAAATAGTGCAAAACAAAAGAAATAACAAAGTAGTGTTCATGGACCGTTCAGAAATCTGATGGCGGAGGGGAAGAAGCTGTTCCTGAATCATTGAGTGTGGGTCTTCAGGCTCCTGTACCTCCTCCTCGATGGTAGTAACGAGAAGAGGGCATGTCCCAGATGGTGAGGGTCCTTCGTGATGGACGTCACTCTCATAAGGCACTGCTTCTTGAGATGTCCTCGATGGTGGGAGGGTTGTGCCCACGATGGAGCTGGCTGAGTCTACAACCCACTGAAGCCACTTGCAATCCTGTGCATTGGAGCCTCCATACCATTTGAATTCTTGCAACACAACCAGCAGTTGCTGTTGGCTACTGTTTATGCAAAACCTCACCCCCAACATCAGGGTTTAAAGTCACAAGGATGAAAAAAGGGAAAGAGAAATCAAAACCATTTTTCTCATTTTTTTTTGCAACCAAAACAGTAGTCACACAGACTCTGTGAACCTAATCCCCTGGTTTTTTCTGTGGGTCTTGGATCATATTCTGATTAAAATTCAACTTGATTGACACAAAGATCAACATTATACAGCACACTCTGCTACAAGCTGCACTAACAAGCACCAAGCATTTCTCACTGTAAACACCCAGCTGGTCCAAGATCAACAATTCCTCAGCCTAAATCTTTTGATTTTCATTGCCTCTGTGACACACATCATCTAAGCTCTGTAAACCTAATCCCAGTTTTTTTTTTAAAAAACTGTGCATGCTTTTTTAGGTTAAAAAAAAAATCTTCCATTTAAAATTCAATCTGACTGACAGAAAAATCAACACATCCCACGCAAAACGCTGTCGTTTAAAAAGGAATGATATTACTTTGAGTGCTCACAGACAAATATTTTTCCTGTAAATATGAAGGATTCTCCGATTGACTAGTTCTAATCGCAACCATCCAGAAAAAACATGCTAAAATAATTTTGCTTTAGACTGGGGAAATAGGGACAGTTGTAGGACACATGTATGTACAGGGACACACGCACTCTCACACCCAGTAATGCACACAGGGCCACAGGGGTACACGCAAGCCCATAAACACTTATATACATACAAGACATCTCTAACCCAAGATATTGCTCACATTACAGGATGTGTCTGTTTCAAGCCATTACCTGCCACATGAGCCACAGGGTTAAAGCATTGCAGGAAACCTCTAATATATTGATTACAAAATACACTTAGAGTGGTCTCCTCTGGAAATGGTGTAATAATTCCATTGACACCAGTGAGACTGGCTGGGTTATTTCTAAAATAAATTAAAAAATAATCCTGAACTGTTCAATAGAATTCCAATCAAGTAAAAGCTTCCCTGGGCCAAAATCTCAGGAGTTAGCTGAAATTCGGCTGGTGTCTGGTGCTGATGAAACTCCAATTCTCTGAGTCCAGTCATGCCCCAGAATTTCAACAGGACTGTAACTTGTGTGTAAAACTATCTAATCTTTACTATGACTGGCAGTGTCACTACCCTTGTCCCTTTTGGACCTTGTCCTTCCCACTTGCAAGCCATCTCTTTCAGGATTGATAATGCAAATCTGAATGTTACAAAGGATTGACTAACTTTCTCCAATCCATCCAGAGCTCTGTAGCCTGTACCCTATTCAAAGTTTGCTCACCCATTCTTAGGCAGTCCCTCAGGATTGAGGACAACCTTCTACTCCAGTTTTGCAGTGACTGCTCCAGTTCTGTGGGTCTGGGGTGACTGATGAAGACAAGGTGGGACCCACAGACTGTTCATCACAAGGAGCAGGTGGTGCCCAAGGCAGGCAGGTGGGCAATTTGTGAGATAGTATGGTCCGGTCCTCCTGCCATTTACACATGGTTTCTGTGTGCACCCTAATGCATACACACGAGGTGCTCAATAACACTGAGTGGTAGTGATATAGCTCGTGGCGCCACTGCTTCCTTCAGAGCTTCAGAGACCCAGGGTCAATCCTGACCTCAGGTGCTGTCTGTGTGGAATTTGCTTGTTCTCCAGGTACTTCAGGTTCCTCTCACATCACAAGTACCTGTGTGTTATTAGAATCAGAATCAGGTTTATTATCACTGACATATGCCGTGAATTTTTTTGTTTTGCGGCAGCAGTACAGCGCAAGACATAAAGGCATAAAAATTGCGATAAGTTACAAAAATAAACTAATAGTGCAAAAGAGGAATAATGAGGTAGTGTTCATGGACTGTTCCGAAATCTGATGGCGGCATGGTAGTGTAATGGTTAGCGTGACGCTATTACAGCGCCAGCGACCCGGGTTCAATTCTGCCACTGTCTGTAAGCAGTTTGTATGTTCTCCCCGTGTCTGCGTGGGTTTCCTCCGGGTGCTCTGGTTTCCTCTCACATTCCAAAGATGTGCAAGTTAGGAGCTGTAGGCATGCTACTTTGGCGCCGGAAGAGTGGCGACACTTGCGGACTGCTCCCAGCACATTCTCGGTAACGCAAAGATGCATTTCACCGTGTGTTTCGATGTACATGTGACTAATAAACAAACAAACAAGTAAATAAATAAAGCTGTTCCTGAAACGTTGAGTGTGGGTCTTCAGGCTCCTGTATCTCCTCTCCGATGGTAGTAATAAGAAGAGGGCGTGTCCTGAGAGGTGAGGGTTCTTAAAGATGGATGCTACCTTCTTGAGACACTGCCTCTTGAAGATGTCCTCAACGGCAGGGGTGGGGAGGGTTGTGCCCGTGATGGAGCTGGCTGAGTCTACAACCCTCTGCAGCCTCTTGCGATCCTGCGCATTGCAGCCTCCATACCAGGCGGTGATGCAACTAATCAGAATGCTCTCCACTGTACATCTGTAGAAATCTATCTGGATGTATCATGGCTTGGTACGGCAACTGCTCTGCCCAGGACCGCAAGAAGCTGCAGGGAGTTGTGGACACAGCCCAGTGCGTCACGGACACCAGCCTCCCCTCCTTGGGCTCTGTCTTTACCTCTCACGTACCACCAGACTTAAGGTCAGCTTCTACCCCACTGTAATAAGACTGTTGAACGGTTCCCTTATACAATGAGACGGACTATGACCTCATGATCTACCTTGTTGTGACCTTGCATCTTATTGCACTGCACTTTCTCTGTAGCTGTGACACTTTATTTTGTACTGTTACTGTTCTTACCTGTACTACATCAAGGCACTTTGTACTAACTCAATGTAGCTGCACTGTGTAATGAATTGACCTGTACAATCGGTTTAAGACAAGCTTTTCACTGTACCTCGGTACAAGTGACAATAATAAACCAATACCAATAGAAATTTGCAAGAGTCTTTGGTGACATACCAAATCTCTTCAAGCTCCTAAAGAAATAGAGCCGCTGGCATGCCTTCTTTGTGATTGCATCAATGTGTCGGGCCCAAGATAGATCCTCTGAGATGTTGATGCCCAGGAACTTGAAGCTGCTCACCCTTTCCACCGCTGACCCCTCAATGTCTTAATTTAATTGGCTGTTGTAAATTGCTCCCAGGGTGTAGATGAGTGGTAGAATATGGGGGGGGGGGGGGGGAGAGTTCATGAGAAGGTGTAGAGATTAAAATAAAACTGCATCACTATAGGGTTAGTGTAAATGCTGATCGACGTGGATTCAGTGGGCCGAAGGACCCATTTCCATGCTGCACCTCTCTACGATTCTATCCCAAAATGCTCCTCCTCCGCTTTGTGTGGGCATGGGCCAGGAATTCTGAAAAGTTAGTGGGGATTTTACAATTTTTTCCATAATTGTCTGTAATCAGAAATCAGGTTTCTTATCACTGACTTGTATGTCGTGAAATTGCAGCAGCAGGATAGTGCAAAGACATAAAAATTACCGTAAACTACAAAATAAATAAATAGTGCAAAAAAAAAAGGAATAATGAGGCAGAGTTCGTGAGTTCATGGACCATTCAAAAATCTGATGGCGGAGGGGAAGAAGCTGTTCCTGAATCGCTGAGTGTGGGTCTTCAGGCTCCTGTACCTCCTCCCTGATGGTAGTAACGAGAAGAGGGCATGTCCCAGATGTTGAGGGCATGTGAAGCTCTGAGCAAAGCCTCAAATCTTTTCCTCTGTCCACCTGGTAACTTCCTCCAGTGACAGAGCTCAGAGTATTTGCAAACAACCTGGCCCACGTAATGGTCACCCATTGTACTCGTGCTCACTGACCTACACTGGAAGTGCGCCAGATGCTTCTCAGAGGTGGACCCAAACAACTCTCGTCTGCCACATAATCTTACTTGGGTTGGCTTCTGTGAAGTACCTTGGCTCATTTTTCTATGTTAAAGAGCTTAATAAATGTTGTGTAATGTCACTAAAGCACAAGGAAGGACGTGTAACATATTCATAATCAGAGATCCCTGTAAAGCTAGCAAGATAACATAGATCTGAAAAAAGTAATGAGATATAATACTAAACTAGACCCAGTTAATATCTGCCACAGACACAGCTAGGGAATTTAAATTCAAGTCATTAACAAATATGTGCAGCAATGCCAATATATTGTACATCTTAATTGCTCCTGAACTGAAGGGGACAGTTAAAAGTCACCCACAGAGGTGGGTCTGGAGCAGATTTCCTTTCCTGAAGGACATTAGTGAACCAATGGGTTTTTACAACAATCAAGAAATTTTGTGATGACTGAGGCAAGCTTTTTATTTTGAAAAAAAGTATTTTTGCCTTAAATTACTTGAATTTGAATTTCCCAGATGCCATGGTGGGGCTTTGAAATCACGTCTTTGATCAATGGTCCAAAACTCTGACTACAGCAGCTTAACCACCACTCACTCCTACCCTTTTATTTCACAGATCATCCACAATTTCACTGATAGAGGCAAAACACTCAAAGCCTGAACGACTTTCTGTGGAGTTTAAGAGCTCCTGAGATAAACAGAGAACATTACAGCACAGGCCCTTCGGCCCACGATATTGTGCCGACATTTTATCCTGTACTAAGATCTATCTAACCCTTCCCTCCCACATAGCCCTCCATTTTTCTATCATTCATCTGGCTAAGAGTCTCTTAAATGTCCCAAATGTATGTCTCCACCACCTCTGCAGGCAGTGCGTTTCACGCACTCACCACTGTGTAAAAAAAACTTACCTCTGACATCCCCCTTATACCTTCCTACAATCACCTTAAAATTATTCAAAATTAAAAGGGGTTAACTTCTAAGAAAATATTAAGCAGGAAATGTTTACAGGGATATGGGCCAAATCCAGGCAAATGGGATTAGCTTAAATGGGCAATTTGGTTGGCATGGATATGTTGGGCCAAAGGGCCTGTTTCCGTGCTGTACAACTCCAGAAGTCTAGGTTGGGCCTTTTAATGCTCTGAGGTTTAGAGGAACAAGAGATTAACTTATTGAAACATTAAAGGTCCTCGGGAGGTTGAGACGCAATAGCTGTAGCAAGAATACATCCCCTGATGGGTGCTGGTTTCAGAATAAGGGACCTCCCAGTTAAGATGGAAATGGGAGAGAAGTTTCTTCTCTCAAAGGGTTGTGAATCTTCAGAATTCTCTACCACAGTGAGTATGGATACCAGTACACTCAAGGCTAGATTTTTGGGCTATATAGGAGTCAAGGGCTATGGGGAACAGGCTGAGCCAAGCTCAGATATGCCATGATCTTACTGAATGGCTATTCAGACCAGAGGACCTATATAGCAGACTCCAGTTCCTAATTCTTACCTTCCAGACACACCACAAAGATTTAAACTTCCATAACTTTACCTGCCTTTGTGCATCAGCTGCTGAAATTCACCCTGCAACTCCCATTTCCAAACTCAACTTTTCCAACACCTCCCAGGCTAGGCTTCACTCTCCTTCAAATTTACCCACTTTTCTTAATTCATTGTGGGGTATGCACATCAGGGGCAAGGGCAGTATTTATTAGTCATCCCTTGGGAAGGTGACGGTGAGCTGGTTTCTTCTGCTGCTATGGTTTCTGTGGTGAAGGTGTCCATGATACTCTTGGGTCGGGGGTTTTGGGATTTCAACCCAACATCATAAGGCAAGATATCTTTATTAGTCACATGTACATCAAAACACAGAGTGAAATGCATCTTTTGTGTAGTGTTCTGGGGGCAGCCCACAAGTGTTGCCATGCTTCCGGCGCCAACATAGCATACCCACAACTTCCTAACCCATACGTCTTTGGAATGTGGGAGGAAACTGGAGCACCCGGAGGAAACCCACACAGACAAGGGGAGAACGTACAAACTCCTTACAGACAGCGGCTGGAATTGAACCTGGGTCACTGGCGCTGTAATAGCGTTACGCTAACCGCTAAACTACCGTATAATGGCAAGATGATGTGGGGCTGGGAAGGAAATCTGCAAGTGGTGGTATTCTCAAGCAACTATAGCTCGATACAACAGAGAGGAGCTAGAACAGGTCACCTGATCCTTGAGCTTGCTCCGCCATTCAATAAAATCCTGGCCGATCCAATCTTGGTCTCTGCACCACTCACCTACTTTCCCCCCATACCTTCGAGTCCCTTGCAGCTTAAACTTTTGTCAATATCGACCTGAAATATATTCAGTGACCATCTCCACAGGTCTCTAGGGCAGACAATTACAGAAATTCAGGACATTCAAAGAAGAAATTCTTCCTCATCTCCATCTAAAATTGGCAACCACTTCTTCTGAAACTGTGCCCCCTCGTTCTACTTAACGTATGAGGAGTGTTTGATGTCTCTGGGCCTGTACTCACTGGAGTTTAGAAGGATGAGGGGGGATCTCATTGAAACCTACCGAATATTGAAAGGCCCGGATAGAGTGGACGTGGAGAGGATGTTTCCAGTAGTGGGAGAGTCTAGGACCAGAGGGCACAGCCTCAGAATAGAAGGACGTCCCTTTAGAACGGAGACGAGAAGGAATTTCTTCAGCCAGAGTGTGGTGAATCTGTGGAATTCGTTGCCACAGACGGCTGTGGAGACCAAGTCATTGGGTATATTTAAAGCGGAGGCTGATAGTTTCTTGATCAGTAAGGGCGTCAAAGGTTATGGGGAGAAGGCAGGAGAATGGAATTGAGAGGGAAAAATAAATCCGCCATGATCGAGTGGCGGAGCAGACATGATGAGCCAAATGGCCTAATTCTGCTCCTATGTCTTATGGTCTTATAAACCCACCAGGGGAAATACTTTTTCAACATCCATACTTTTCCATATGGGGCAAAGGATAAATGCACAGCAGTGAAGCCACTGGCAATGCTGCCGCCTCACAGCTCCAGTGAACCGGTTTCAATCCCCACCTCCCATATAGAGTTTGTACATTCTCCCTGCAACTACATGGGTTTACTTCAGATGCTCCAGTTTCTCCCACATCCCAGAAACGTTCAGGTTGGTAGGTTAACTGGCCACTGTAAATTGCTCCTAGTATGTAGATGAGTGGCAGAACCTAGAGGGGGCAGGATTGCGTTGATAGGAATGTGTAGTATAAAATGGGTTAGGGTAAGATTAATGTACAAACGGCAGCTTGAAAGTCGACGTGGACTTGTTGGGCCTAAGGGCCTGTTTCTGTGCAGTACCTCTAAATAAATAAAAAATGCATTTCTCTAGCACTTTTTGTATTACTCTCAGGATGTCACGGCACAGTTCACAGGCCATGAAGTATCTTTTTTTTCGGAAATGCACTCACTGTTGTAATATGAGAGACATGGCAATGACTTGCACACAACAAGCTCTCACAACCAGCTGTGTTATAATAGCCAAATATTTTTTTCTTAATGGTGCTGATTTCAAGGCATTATGCTTTTCTCTACTATTCTATTGGTAAATGAAATTAGTATGAATAAGTGCTTGATGGTCAGCATGGATAATATGGGCCAGTTTCTGTGCTGTATGTCTCTATAACTCTATAAATATTGTCTCTGATACTAAGTTTTACTGTGTCTTTCTTTAGAATAGAATATTTTAGGTCGATCTGACAATGGCTGGGATTGCTATTTTAGCACCTCATCTCAAAGACAGCATAAGAAACACAAGAAAATAGGAGCAGGAGAAGGAGATCAGGCCCCTCAACCCTACCCCACCATTCAATGTGATCATGGCCTCAACTCCTCCCTGTGCCAGTTCCCCATAACTCTCAATTCCCCCCAATCCTTCAAAAATTTGACTCCACCTCAAACACTTCCAAAGTGGAGCACAGCTTCAGTTTTTCACAGGACTGTGAGCCACCATTTTTGTGCCCGAATCTCTCGAGTGGGATTTGAACCCACAACCTTCTGACTCAAGAGTTCTACCAACTAAGCCACAGCTGACTGTTTAATGCTACAGAGGAAACAAAAATGAGCACTTTAAGAGGAGGGCAAGCAAAGGGTTTACGTTGGTTAGTTGAGAAGGTGGGTGGTGGGGAGGGAGGTAGGTAAGAGGTTGAATAAGAGGCAAGAAGAACCAGCAAGCGATATTCCCCAGTGGGGACCAAACTTTCCTGTCTCACAGCATAGACGAAGTTCCCACCAGGCTCAATTTCTACACTAATCCAACATCCGGTGAGATAAAGCTGGTTTGATCACAATCCAGTCACAAACTTACTGAGGTCACGAGTCAGCTTTTGACTTTATAAAAACGGGTGCACCCTCCAGCTCCCCTCACATCAGAATCTACAAGGAGCCCTGACGATGAGAAAAAAGCCATGCGGCATTTAAACAAAAATATAGACGCAGATTCAAAACCACGGGAAAGGCAGGGAAAACAAATAAAGGACTGTGAAGCATAATCAGAACCGTTATGGTTTAATATATATTTTTTTTTAAAAAGCAGGTTGGTCACACAAGTTTCCCTCCTTTATAGGAGCTTTGCTCCATGAAACTACCTTCTGGAACATTATGCATTCCATTCTACAACAACTTCATGCATCTTTACAGCGGCTTCCATGTGGTAAATCATCCTTAATTTAGCTGCTTCTTTCGTCCATCATTTTCTCAGATTCTAAACCCTCGATATCTCTTTGCCCTTCATTTCTATATTTTTTTTTACGCATCCATGATTTTAAACACCACGTCTACCCCTACCTAAATCTCTCTCTACCTTCTTCTCCTTGTCAGATTCCATCATCTTCAGCCCTTTGTCACTTCCACCTATCACCTCCCAGCTTCTGGCACTATTCCCTCTCTCCCCCCCACCCAACTGGATCCATCTATCACCCACCAGCTCTTGTTCACCCCTTCACCTCACCTCTTTATACCAGCTATCTCCCCTCTATCTTTCAGTCCAGACAAAGACTCTTGACCCAAAACATCAACTAATCATTTCCCTCCATAGATATGCTGCTTGACCTGTTGAATTCCTCCAGCTTTTTGTGTATTGCTCCAGATTCCAGCATCTGCAGTCTTTTGTGTCCCTCCCTCTATCCCTTCCTGGCCAGCACGGCAGAGGCATGGAATTCAGCACGTTGGCAAAGCATGTTGGAACTCATCCTATCTGACATACCTGCCTATCTATAGTGAGGGATTGAACACCTTATTCACAGCTTGGGTGACCCATTATTGGCAATGAGCCTTTTACAAGATATACACAATATAATGTTCCACCTTTTACTGCCCTGACAGCATTAAAACTTGAACTTTGCTGGTTAAATGTAAAACAGAAAATACGCCAAGCTACTTCAAAAAAAAAATCCAACACCAGGTCAAGGGCAGACAACCAAAAGCTCGGTCTGAGAAAGCAAGTTCGAAAGATCATGGCTTAAAGAAGAAGAGAGCTAATGGTTGTTTACTGTGGAATTCTTGACCTTAGGAGTTTGGCAGGTGAAGGTATGGTTAAAACTGGTGGAGAGATCACAAGAGGACACAGTTGGAGAAGCTTGGGGATCCCAAACAGCTATAGTGGCAAAGGAGGCTATAGAGGGAGGGAGGGGTGCAGGACTTTGGTGGGGGAAATGTTCTTGAATCTTCCTTAATTACAGTGACCATTCTATGGCTTCACAATGAGATAGCCAGATTTGGGGTGGCATAGCAGTGCAGCTAAGTAGAACTGCTGCGTCACAGCTCTCAAGTGTCCCAGGTTCAATCTTGATCTGATACTGCCTGTTTGGAGTTTGCACATTCTCCCTGTGACCACATGGGTTTCCTTCAGATGCTCAGACTTCCTTCCATACCCCAAATATGCGTGGGTTGCTAGGTTAATTGGCCACTGAAAATTTCCCCCAGTGTGTTGATGGATGGTAGAATCAAGGGGAAGTTGACAGAAATGTGGGGAGAATAAAATGGGATTAATGTAGAATGTGGTGGTCAGTGCAGAGGGCCAAAGAGACTGCTTCCGGGCTGCATGACTCTGTGGCTACTCCCAGCTAAGTCAATGCAGCTGAAACTTGAAGAGAAATGAGTCCCAGAAACAAATTCAACCTCCCGCACAGCAGTCATTGGGTCTATGGCTTATCTAATTAAAAATCACACAGAGATCGGGCATATGGTGCACTGTACATATAATGGCTCTTTGAATAGCACAGAATTACACAGGGAACATGGAACAAAAAAAAGACTACTTGGATCAAATAGTATAAGCCAGCATTTATGCTCCATTCAAGCCTTCTCCTATCTTTCCTCATCTCAATCTATTTTTTCCCAGGGTATGGGAATCTAAAACTAGAGGGCATAGGTTTTATGGTGAGAGGGTCATGATTTAAAAAGGACCCAAGAGTCATGGGTGAGAAAGGTTTGGAGGAAAATGGGCCACATGCAGGTTGCTCAGGTAGGACTAGCTGGGTGGACATTGTGGTTGGCATGGACTGGTTGGGCTGAAGGGACTGTATCTGTGCTGTATTACTCTATGACTCTCTATGACAACTTGGTTGGCATGGACAAATTGGACTAAAGGGCCTATTTCCTTGCTGTATGACTCCGTGAATACAGTCATCCATACCCTTCTTCATCATGCTTGTCCAGTTTTTCCTTAACTTACACTGACACTTTAATTCTTTCCTGTGGTAGCAAATCCCACACTTTCACTGTACTTCGATTAAAGAGGTATCGTCCAGATTCCTTATTGGATTTCTTGGTGGCTATCTCATTTTATCTTTCTCACAAGGGGAACCATTTTATTTGCTTCCATGCTCTCAAAGCTCTTCACATGTTCAAGACCTCCATTCGCTCACCTCACAGCCTTCTTTTCTCAAGAAAGAAGAAATCCAGTCAGTTCAACCATTTCTAATTAGGACACCCTCAATCTAAATGCCACTTCTCCTCCTGCTCCTTCCCCAAATTTTTTTCAGAATTATTATCGATTCTAATTCCACCTCTCATCAGGCAGTGCTGATCACAAAATTTACTGCCTGGCTTTTTCTCCAATTATCTTTAATCCCCAACTGCCTAACCACCAGTAACTACCACTTCTCCTTATTTATTAAATATCATTTAAAATTTTGAACAGCTCCATTACTCTCAGACAAGTAATAAAGTTTGCCTTTTGGTGCAGCTCCTTAAATAAATATCATCCTTAAGCTTTGGCACTTGCTGGGTTTAGTTGTTTTGTTGTTATGTCTTCAGAAAAATTCAATTAAGCAAACACTGCTTGAAGACTTGGCTGAAGTGCTGATATGCGAAGACCGAGTCATCAAGTGCCAGGAATATTTGACCCAGTCTGCGACCACAAAGACATAGTTAATATGGGTTACGAGGGTGGAGAATGCCCACTCAAGAGGTTTTAGTACGAATGACTTGCATTTATAGAGCACTGCTAATGCAGTAAATTTACCTTCAAACAATTCTAACACCCAGCCACTTTAGAAGACAGTAGGAAAGGTGGCCAGAAAGCTGTCACCGAGACAGATTTTAAGGAACATTCAGTGAAAAAAAATAAGGATGATTGAATTCCAGAGTTTAGGGCTAAGGCAGCTGATAGCTCAGCTTCCAAAGGCACATACAAGAAGTCTGATTTGGAGGACAGCAGGAAGTTAAGCCTCAAAATGAGTGGCACAAAGCAATGCCAATTAATCTCTTCAACTCAAAAAGAGAACAACTGATACCTTTCAGTCTTGCTCTTACAAGTGTCTGACTGAAAGAATTAAAACAAAAGTTGGATTTTAAATTTCAGTGCTTTTAGAACCATAGAACACTACAGCACAGAAAACAGGCCATTCGGCCCTTCTAGTCTGTGCCAAAACTTTATTCCGCTAGTCCCACTGACCTGCACCCAGTCCATAACCCTCCAGACCTCTCCCGTCCATGTATCTAGCCAATTCATTCTTAAAACTTAAGGGTGAGCCCGCATTTACCACGACAGATGGCAGCCCGTTCCATACTCCCACCACCCTCTGAGTGAAGGTTCCCCCTAAACCTTTCCCCTTTCACCCTAAAGCCATGTCCCCTTGTACTTATCTCTCCTAATCTAGGTGGAAAGAGCCTATTTGCATTTACTCTTTCTATACCCCTCATAATTTTGTAAACATCTATCAAATCTCCCCTCATTCTTCTACATTCCAAGGAATAGTCCTAACCTGTTCAGTCTTTCCCTGTAACTCAACTCCTGAAGACCCGGCAACATTCTAGTAAATCTCCTCTGCACTCTTTCAATCTTACTGATATCCTTCCTACAGTTAGGTGACCAGAACTGCACACAATACTCCAAATTTGGCCTTGTATAAGACAACCTCACCATAGCATCCCAACTCCTATACTCAATACTTTGATTTATGAATGCCAGGATGCCAAAAGCTTTCTTTACAACCCTACCTGTTCTTACTTTGTCTCTTCTGTTTCCTTCTTTCTGCATTCAGTTTGACTCTACTTCAACCTCTTTCCTTCTGCCAGTCCTTGACATTATCTGGTCATTATCGCATTGCTGTTTGGGACCTTGTCTGCGGAAAGCTGGGAGTGACACGTACATGTTCTGAAATTTTTTATTCACTCCAATCAGACTCTCCAATCTTGCAACAGAGAATCACCAGAAGAGTAAAGGGGATTCCTTTTTGCAGAGGCTTTTTGGATGTTAGACATTTCTTTGCTGATTCTTCCACGTTGCTGGATCAAGACTATGTGATTCACTACATAACCGCAGTGTGAAATTAGTTTCACCATATGGACTGCAGTAAATCAAGATGGTGGTGGTTATCAAGGGACAGCTAACAATTGGCAATAGATATCAAGTTCCTGGACATCAACATCTCAGAGGATCTATCTTGGGCCCAACACACTGATGCAATCACGAAGGCGGCACACCAACACCAACTTAGGAGTTTGAGGGGATTTGGTATGTCACCAAAGACTCCTGCAAATTTCTACAGATGTACGGTGGAGAGCATTCTGACTGGTTGCATCACCGCCTGGTACGGAGGCTCCAACGCGCAGGATCGAAAAAGGCTGTAGAGGGTTGTAGACTCAGCCAGCTCCATCACGGGTACAACCCTCCCCACCATTGAGGACATCTTCAAGAGGCGGTGCCTCAAGAAGGCGGCATCCATCACTAAGGACCCTCACCATCCAGGACATGCCCTCTTCGTGTTACTACCATCAGGGAAGCGGTACAGGAGCTTGAAGACCCACACTCAACGTTTTAGACACAGCTTTTTCCCCTCCGCCACCAGATTTTTTAATGGTCCATGAACACTACCTCGTTATGCCTCTTTTGCACTATTTTTGTAACTTACACTAATTTTTATGTCTTGCACTGTACTGCTGCTGCAAAACAACACATTTCACAATATATGTCAGTGATAATAAACACGATTCTGTTATGTTGAAGACTACATCCTAAAAGTGAAGATAGGGAGAAAGGATGCCCTACTTGAAACAGAATTAATACTAGCTTCTAAGTGGCAGGTGATAAAATGTGGAGAGTTGACAACCCTTTCAGGTGGTCTGAGAGACTGAAGAGACTTTTTTTTAAATGACCTTATCAATGTTGAAGAGCAAAAGGCAGCTTTAAATGGTTTACCTCAAGCATCATTTGCTAGGATGTGTTTTCTTATATGGGATACAAGCATCAGTGACAAGGCCACCCCTAATTAGCCTGATTGGTTTATTGGGCCATTTTAGAACTAGGAGCCAATTTCATTACTTGGGTGCTTGCTCTGTCAAAGGTGGCTCAGGTTTTGCGCATTACAAAAGTCACCGAGTGGTGAAGGAGGACTTTGGCACGCTTGCCTACGTCGGTCAGAATATTGTGTACAGGAGTTCGGACGGCATGTTACAGCAGTATAAGAAGTTAGTAAAGCCACATTTGGAGTACTGCGTACAGGTCTGGTCACCCTGCCATAGGAAAAATGTCATTAAACTGGAGAGGGTGCAAAAAAGATTTACGAGGATGTTACCTGGACTGGAGGACTTGGGTGATAAGAGAGGCTGAATAGGGTGGGACTTTTTTTCCCCTGGACCATAGGAGACCAAAGGGGAACCTTAGAGGTTTACAAAATCATGCGGGCATATGTAAAGTGAATAGCCGAAGTCTTTTACCCAGAGTAGAGGAGTCCACAACTAGAGGGTGTAGGTTTAAAGTGAGAGGGGAAAGATTTAAAAGGAACCTGAGGGGCAACTTTTTCCCCCACACAGAGGGTGGTGGGTATATAGAACAAGCTGCCAGAGGAAGCAGAGGAGGAAAAATGACGACATTTAGAAGGCATTTTGACACATACTTGGATAGGAAAGGTTTAGAAGGAAATGGGCCAAACTCAGGCAAATGGGACTAGTTTAGTTTGGCAAACTTGGTCGGCACGGATGAGTTGGACCAAAGGGCCTGCTTCTGTGCTGTACAACTCTATGACTCTATCACCAAAAGTAAAACCCTTCAGGATATCACGAAGGGAGCTAAACACTGCAAACCTTTTGCATTTTCATTCTAACTCCAGCAATTCTACCTTTACTTACTGGCAGTAGGAAATGGCTGAAAAACAAAGCTCTCACCTCTACTAAGCATTGCACCACTTTCCTTGTAGTCAAGTATCTCTGCATCTTTCCTCTGCAAGAGCAGCATTAGGTCCCGAGTCTGCCTGTGCAGAGCCTGCATCATGTTCAGCAGTGGGCAGATCATATGGCGGGACACCTACAGAAGGCAAAAAAGCAATTGGTTAGACCACAACATTACATACCATTCATGTTGCTGACATATATTACCATACATATAGGCAGGCATGGTAGTGTAGTAGTTAGCGTAACACTATTACAGCACCAGCGACCCGGGTTCAATTCCTGCTGCTGTCTTTAAGTACGTTCTCCCCGTGTCTGCGTGGGTTTCCTCCGGGTGCTCTGGTTTCCTCCCACATTCCAAAGACGTACAGGTTAGGAAGTTGTGGGCATGCACGTCGGCGCCGGAAGCGTGGCGACACTTGCAGGCTGACCCCAGAACACTCTACGCAATAGATGTATTTCACTGTGTTTTGATGTACATGTGACTAATAAAGGTATCTTATACAGAATGTCAGTGGACTAACAACCCAAAGACAAGAGTTCACATCTCTCCAGGAAGGTGGGAAATTTAAAAATCGTAAGTAAATTAATCTGGAATAAAATGCTTACATTACGTCCTTAAAATCACCAGATTTTCTTAAAACTGCATCCAGTTCTCTAATGCACTTTCAGAAATTAAATCAGTCATCCTTACCTGGTCTTACTTACATGCAACTCCAAACATCCAAAAGTCTCTCGGTGATAATATTTCACTCATCTCCCCTCGAATTGCTCTACAAAATGTCCTAAATCTACTGATTTAGTTATTGGTGTTTCTGCCATGGGAAATGGACTGTCTACAACCAGTTCATAACTAGGTAGACATTCTACTTTTTGGATATCAAGTTCTGCTCAAACTTATTTGCATATCACCAAATGGAAAACCTCTTATGAATCAATACAATTCAACAATCTTATAGATTCAGAATTAAACAAAACATTTTAACAAAGCATTGTAAGCAGATACAATAACAACTTTTAAAAGACAATTGGACAGGTAGATGGATTAAGGTCATAGAGCAATACAGCATGGATATAGACCCTTTAGCCCAACCAGTCCATGCTGACCACGGTGCCCACCCAGCTGGTCCCAATTTCCTGTGTTTGGCCCATATCCCTCTAAGCCCCGCCCCTCCATGTACCTGTCCAAGTGCTTCTTAAATGATACTACTGTACCTGCCTCTACCACTTCCTCCGGCAGCCCATTCCATAGTCTCACCACCCTCTGCGTGGAAAAAGTTGCCCCTCAGATCCCTTTTAAATCTTTCCCCTCACCCCAAATCTATGCCCCCTAGTTTGGGACTCCCCTACCCTGGGGAAAAGACTGTTACCGTCCACCTTATCTATGCCTCTCATAAATTTAAACACTTCTATAAGGTCGCCCCTCATTTTCCTACGTTCCAAGGAATAAAGACCTAGCCTGGCCAACCTCTCCCTACAACTCAGGCCCTCTGGTCCTGGCAACATCTCATAAATCTTCTCAGCACTCTTTCCAGTTTAACCACGTCTTTCCTATAACAGGGTGACCAAAACTGTACACAGCTCTCTACGTGCAGCCTCACCAACGACTTATACAACTGCAACATAAAGTCTCAACTCCCATAGTCAATGCCCTGACTGATGAAAGCCAGCGTGCCAAACACCATCGTCAACCTGTTAAACAGCTTTCAATGAAATATGCACTTGTACTCCTAGGTCCCTTTCTTCCATTATACTCCCAAGTGCCTACCATTCATAGTAATATATGAATATAGATAAGATTTATCTATAATTATTAGTCACATGTGCATTGAAACATAGTAAAATGCATCTTTTATCATTACTGAGAATGTGCTGGGGGCAGCCCAGAAGTGTTGCCACTCTTCCAGTGCCAACATAGCATGCCCACAGCTCCTAACCCGTACATCTTTTGGAATGTGGGAGGAAACCGGAGCACCCGGAAGAAAGGTTTAGAAGGTTATGGACCAAACGCAGGCAAATGGGACTAGCTTGGATGGCGTATCTTGGTTGGCATGGACAAGTTGGGCCAGAGGGCCTGTTTCTGTGCTGGGTAACTCTATGACTCTATGTTTAATATACTTAAGAGTGGTAACTGGTTAAATTTAATTAATAATGATGAAACTGAGTTGACCACAAAAAAATAAGATTCATGAAAATATTGTCAAACGGTGTAATAAGGAAAGGCTGGCTAGAGTGGGCTTGTTTTCTCTGTAAAAGAGACAGTTCAGAGGAGATTTAAAAGAGGTATGAAACTATAAGAGACCGACATAGACCGGAAAAGGACAACCCATTTCCCTTAGCAGAAACACCAATAACTAGATTTAAGGCAATTAAGAGGGGAGATGAGTGAAATATTTTTACCAAGAGAGTGTTGGGTGCCTGGAACTCAACCTGAAAGGGTGGCACAGGCAGACTCATTTAAAGCAGTACTTGGATAAACACATGAAAAGCCAGAACCTTCGTGGCTACTAGTTCAGTACTAGGTTGACTTCATTCTCAACAGGTACAATGCATCATTGCCCTTAAATTTCTGCGACTTTATGATAAACATTTTAATCAGTGTCCAGTCCACCACCTCTGATACTGTGATTTTAAATGACATAAAAGTGCACAGAACCATTCAATAGTTACATTTGTCTGCAGTCATCTGCTTCTTAATAATTTAAGCAGAAATATACAAATTGAAAAACCTTTCAACATTTGCTCTTAAATAAGCATTTAGCAGAAGGGCATCATTTAATAAGGGAAATCAGCAGAAACCAGGCATGGGAACTACTTCAGTCTTGGGAAGTAAGACCATAAGGAATAGGAGCAGAATTAGGCCATTCGTCCCATTCAGTTTGCTCCACCATTCAACCATGGCTGATATTTTTTGTTTAACCCCATTGCCCCAGTAACCTTTAACCCCCTTACTAATCAAGAACCTATCAGTTTCTGCCTTAAATACACCCAATGAATTGGCCTCCATAGCCCTCGGTGGCAACGAATTCTACAGATTCACCACCCTCTGGCTGAAGAAATTCCTCCTCATCTCAGTTTTAAAGGGATGTCCCTTTATTCTGAGACTGTGCCCTCAGATCCTACACTCTCTCCTACTGATGGCAAATTTTTGAGAAGAATCAGCTTCCAACCAAATGCTTTATAAGCCAGTGTAATAGATTGCAGAAACCTGACCTTTGCCAAACAGAATTTGCGCCAGTCCAGTTGACTTCAGAGAGAACTGTGCTGCAATAAGCCAATGCAACCTTGTGTAAGCTGCAGTCCAATGCCCACAGTGTAGAAATGAACCACGCAGTTCAGGAAGATCTCTGATACCAACTCTGGTCTCTGCCTACTTAACCAGTTTCATATATTGGAATTGGTTTATTATTGTCACTTGTACTGAGGTACAGTGAAAAAAACTTGTCTTGCATACCATTCATACAGATCAATTCATTACACAGTGCATTGAGGTAGTACAAGGAAGCGGTTAGCGTAACACTTTACAGCATCAGTGACCCGGGTTCAATTCCGGCCACTGTTCATGAGGAGTTTGTATGTTCTCCCCGTGTCTGCGTGGGTTTCCTCTGGGTGCTCCAGTTTCCTCCCACATTCCAAAGACGTACGGGTTAGGAAGTTGTGGGCACGCTATGTTGGCAGTGGAAGTGTGGCGACACTTGAGGGCTGCCCCCAGAACACTACGCAAAAAGATGCATTTCACTGTGTGTTTTGATATACATGTGACTAATAAAGATATCTTATCTTACAGAACGTAGAACAAAGTGTAACAGCTACAGATGAAGTGCAGTGCAGGATGAGGCCCCTGTATAATGGAGAAACACTGGGTGTTATGGGGTGGCGGCGGCGGCGGCGGCGATGGGGATGATTGTGGAATAACAGGTTTGCAATGCTATTTTTGAGAGTAATAAAGTCCAGCCTGTGCAGCAGTGTGGTGACCATACGACCCTGTCCAAGCCTGCTGTGGTTGAATAACCCACTGCAGAGCACTTCAAGCTGTACCCCAACATCAGAATCAGGCTTATTATCACTGATATATGTCGTGAAATTTGTTGTTTTGTGGCAGCAGTACAGTGAAAGACACAAGAATCACTAAGTCACAAATAAATAGTGCAAAAGGGGAATAACGAGGTATTCATGCGTTCAGTGATGGCGGAGGGGAAGATGCTGTTCCTGAATCGTTGAGTGTGGGCCTTCAGGCTCCTGTACCTCCTCCCCGATGGCAGTAACGAGAAGAGGGTATGTCCTGGATGGCGAGGGTCCTTAACATGTCTCGATGTCTCCCAAAAAGAGCACTGTAAAGAAAATATCAAATGTGTACTGGCTTTGCAGGTACAGCATAGTAAGTGACTTTGTGCGAAAGTCGGAATTTCCCAAAGATCGAGGCACAGGAATTTCAGACACTGTAAAATGAAATCATCCGCAGACATGCTCATGAAAAATATATGTAAATATCAAGTGAGGTGGAGCCTTACCACAGCCTGCTGATCGGTATCAGAATGAATAACTGTGAGGTTTGCAGCTGTAAATAAATTGAGGTTTATAAAAGCATCTCAAAATCAAATAACACGAAGTTTCACATTTTTCAGTATTTGGTCACTTCAGTGGCAGGTTCATTAAAAACCAACATTGGCTGCCGCCTTTGTGTTGGATGTGGTCAGTCACTTGGCCCTCAACGGCCGCACGAGTCTGGGATAAAAACAGCCAGTGGTGCAAGACGCCTCCCCACATGGGCGTCGCCGTGGGCTAATACTTCACCACCAAACACCCTCAACGTTGGCCAACAGTGTCCGCCATGGCTCAGTGGGTAGGACTCTCGCCCCAGTCAGAATCTTGTGGGTTTAACCCTCCATTCCACACACCCAAGTACAAAATCCAAGCTGGATCCTCCATGCCTTGTCTGGGGGCACACAGCACTGGTGGACTGGGAGTTACTGTCGTTCAGACGAGATGCTAACTAAAAGCTTGCAATGCAATCTTTAAAGGAGGGCAGAGGAGCCTTCCCCAATGCCCTGGCCGATATATAGTCAAACACTTACTGAGAAAATAAAAATTGGGACAGGTCTTCCACTGAAATTGGAATATTATTGTCACTTGTACTGAGGTTGCACAGTGCATTGAGGTTGTACGTGGTAAAAATAATACAGGATGCAGAATAAAGTGTCACAGAGAAGGTGCAGTGCAGGTAGACAACAAGGTGCAAGGCCATAACAAGGCAGATTGCGAGATCAAGAGTAATCTTTTTGTACTAGGTAACTGTTCAATAGTCTTATAACAGTGGGATAGAAGCAGTTCTTGAGCTTGGTGGTACGTGCTTTCAGGCTTTTATATCTTCTGCCTGATGGGAGAGGGGAGAGGAGAGAGGAGACAATGTCCAGGGAGGTGGGGTCTTTGATTATGTTGGCTGCTTTAGACAGAGAATGCTTCCAGTTTTGGGACAGTCTAGGACCAGAGGGCACAGCCTCAGAGTAGAAGGGCATCCCTTTAGAACAGAGACAAGAAGGAATTGCTTTCGCCAGAGGGTGGTGAATCTGTGGAATTCATTGCCACAGACGGCTGTACACATCCAAGTACCATTTAAATGTGGTGAGGCTCTCTGCCTCTTCCATCCTTCCAGACAATGTTGCTGACCCTATCATACTCAAGGTTAAAACTTTTCTGCATCACTCCTCTAATCCTTCTACCAATCACTTTAGTCGATGCCTCCTGGGCTTTGGACCCCTCAGTCTGAGGCCCCTCATAGTTCATTGGCTCCAAAGCACTTTGCAGTACAGGTCCTCGCCAGATTACGACAGGGTTCCATTCCTGAGAAGTTCATAATCTGAATAGTTAGGAGGCTAAAGAAATTTGGCATGTCCCTGTTGACACTCACCAATTTTTAACGAGGCACCATAGAAAGCATCCTATCCAGTTGCATCACAGCTTGGTATGGCAATTGATCTGCCCGTGACCGCAAAACACTGCAGAGAGTTGCGGACGCAGCTCAGCACATCACTCAGACCAGCCTCCCCTCCATGGACTCTGTCTACACTTCTCACCGCCTCAGTAAAGCAGCCAACATACTCAAAGACCACACCCAGCCCAGACACATTCTCCCTTCTCCCCTCTCCCATCGAGCAGAAGATACAAAAGCTTGAAAGCACGTACCACCAGGCTCAAGGACAGCTTCTATCCCGCTGTTATGTCTATTGAACAGTTCCCTAGTACGATAAGATGGACTCTTGACTTCACAATCTACCCCGTTATGGCCTTGCACCTTACTGTCTACCTGCACTGCACTTTCTCTGTAGCTGTTACACTTTATTCTGCAATCTGTTATTGTTTTACCTTGTACTACCTCAATGCACGATGTAATGAACTGATATGTATGAACGGTATGCAAGAGACATTTTTCACTGTACCTGAGACAATAATAAACCAATTCCAATTTTGAAAGTCATAAATGCAGCTGCCCAGCAATAATATACTTAAATAAAACATTGGCCATGCAAGGGCAACATGTAGTTAAACCAGGGTGTCTAACTCAACCATTCAAATATTGCTGTGACCCAACTTCCTACACAGCAGAAGATGTCTGCATCCCTGCAGCAGCCAGCCAAACCATCCCACCGGTCTCCCAAACACTCGTTTGTATGTACAGACTGTACATAAATCAGGCCTCCGTAACCCAGGGAGTACCTGTGTCAAGGTTATGAGAGATGCTTACACACCAGTATTATGCCTCGAGTTTCAAGTTGCTAGTGAGATTTCAGAGAACCAGAGACAGATGATAGTTTGGAAGGGACCCCATGCTGGCTCTTTGAAACAGCTCAGTTCCCCGGGTTCAGCTCTGAATAAACCAGTTGGATTTTTACATTCCTACGAGTGCCATTAAAAAGTCTGATCCACCTGTGTGCTCTTTCTAAAAAAAACTCCCAGTACTCTTGGCATGTGAGTGAAGGCTGCTTTGACTGGCCATCCCCACTTTGCCAACAGTAGTGGGCCTTATTCTGTACGAATAGTTTGTTTTTTTATATAACTGGGCTTGCTCAGTGGTCATTAACAGTCAACAATCGGGCCTCTCGTTGATCGCTTACTTTCATCGTTCTACCACTGGCAACTGTGTCCTCGGCAGCCAAATCAAACCTCTGGAATTCCCTCCACAAGCTACCCTGCCTCTGCTCCTTTAAGAAACTCCTCAAATCCTACCCCTTTGATCGAGCATTTCGGTCCTAATATTTCCTTACGAGAGCCAGCGGCTCACGATGCACCCACAGTATGCCTTGGGAAGTCCTTCCGATAAGGCAATAGATACGCAAGCACTTATTGTTATAGTGCGACTATTGGACTCACGTGTGAGGGAGTGGCTCTTAAAAGCCAATTGCTCCTGGCAAGGGAACGAGCAAACCAACAAATATTCATGCCAACCCATAAATTTATTGAATTCACCTCCACAACTCACCACAGTGGGATGTGAACTTATGACCACAGATTGACAATCCATACACCTCTGGGCACATATCAAAATATCACAAAAGAGTTTTCACATGAACGAGCTAAAAACCACGAGCAATTAAACCTTTTAAAAGAGATGTCAAGTGATACCCTCTCACCATTGTGGCTTGCTGTTAGCTCAAATGGTTCCTCTGAAAGCATAATAAAAAGTATCTGGGAGCATGCAGTTTCAGTTCTTGTCCCATTTCCACTCTGGTCTCCGTGCCCTACATCATTCCAGTGAATCTCAACATAAGCTTGTCACTTCATTTTTGGGCTAATCACGTTATAGTCATTCAAACTCATAAGAAAAATCAAGAGTAGACCATTCAGCCCCTCATGCTCTCTTTCAACAAGATCATGGCAATCTTTTACCTCAGTGTCACTTTCCTGCACCAATACCATTAATTCGTTGAGGGTTGAGAGCTTCAAGTTCCTAGGAGTGAACATCACCAATAGCCAGTCCTGGCCCAACCACGTAGACGCCACGGCCAAGAAAGCTCACCAGCGCTTCTACTTCCTCAGGAGGCTAAAGAAATTCGGCATGTCCCCTTTGACACTCACCAACTTTTATCGATCCATCACAGAAAGCATCCTATCTGGATGCATCACGGCTTGGTATGGCAACTGCTCTGCCCAGGACCACAAGAAACTGCAGAGAGTTGTGGACACAGCCCAGCGCATCACGGAAACCAGCCTCCCCTCCATGGACTATGTCTATGCCTCTCACTGCCTCAGTAAAGCAGCCAACATAATCAAATACCCCACCCACCCAGGTTGTTCTCCCTTCTCCCATCAGAGAAGATACAGGAGCCTGAGGGCACATACCACCAGGCTCAAGGACAGCTTCTACCCCACTGTGATAAAACCATTGAACAGTTCCCTTATACGATGAGATGGACTCTTGACCTCACAATCTACCTTGTTATGACCTTGCACCTTATTGTCTACCTGCAACTGCACTTCCTCTGTAGCTGTGACATTTTACTCTGTATTCTGTTATTGTTTTTACCCTGTACTACCTCAATGCACTGTGTAATGAATTGATCTGTATGAACGGTATGCAAGACAAGTTCTTCACTGTACCTCGGTACAAGTGACCATAATAAACCAATACCTTATTATACAAAATTCTATAATTTTCTGTCTGTACACACTAATCAACTAAGCTCCACAGTCCTCTTTGGGGGAAAATTCTAAAGAGTCCTTATCTTCCGGGTAAAGAACTTTCTTCTCGTTGCTGCCCTGAATGGCCAACTCCTTATTTTGAAACGGAGACACAAGAGGCTGCATATGCTGGAATACGGAGCAACAAGAGAGCTGCTGGAGGAACAGAGGGTCAAGCAGCATCTATGGAAGCAAGGGGATAGTCAACATTTGAGACCTTGCAGATAGTCAACGTTTGAGACCTTTCATCAGGACAGAGTGTAGAGGAGAGGTAGCCGGGATAAGAGAGGCATGGGGGACGGGTGAGGCAGGAGCTGGCAAGCGATAGATGGATGCAGGTGAGCAGGGGTTGACTGGCAGATGGAGCCAGGTATGGGAGGGAAGGTTGGAGATAGCCACAGAGGCTTGGAGGTGATAGGTGGAGATGGCTGCAGATGATAAGAAAGGCTGATGAGTGGAAATGGATAAGGGAGGAACGCTGGGCAGATGGGAGAAGGGGAGGGAATAGGGGGCCGTGTGGGTAGAACATGCGAGTGACAGGCAGATGAACCCAGATGCGGGAGAGGAAAGAAACTGGGTGTACGGAGAGTCAGAAGGAGAGAGAAAGAAACGGGGGGTATGGGTTACCTGAAATTGGAGAATTCAATGTTCATGCCGTTGGGTTGTATTTTGAAGCAGTGGGAGTGAGTGAGTGTGGGAAAATAGGGCGAGGAGGAGGAAGCAGTGTAAGAAAAGGAAAGAAAAACTTAAGCAGGAGGATTCTGGTGAAAAGTGATTGATCTCCCGAACTCGCTGACGGACCAATCCAGCATTTTCTGATTTTACTTGAGGCATTTCACACCCACCGCTTGTCCCAAGACGCTTCCCAAGTGCTGCAGCTCTTCTGAAGTGCAGCCGACATTGCAATTTAGAAAATGCAAGGCAATTTACACAAAGCAAGATCCCACAATCAGGTAACTGACAAGATCATCTGTTTTTACTGATGTTAGCTGATGGGTAAACAATGACCAGGACACCAGCGAATCACTTGCTCATCTTCGAATGTTCCATTGAATGTGTTGGAATACCAAATTGTTATTGAGTCAAAACCTTTGCCAAATACAAACCACCACTTTTGAACCGCATCGTAATGACATACTTTTTTTTCCGCACTAACACTTGTGCATTGAAAACTCTGCTGAACATTAACAATCCAGAGACAAACAACACAACCTCTACCCACCCAACCCATCACCAAGACCACGATCTTTCACCTTCTGATCACCAGGTTTCAAACTCAGCTCACAACACCAAAAGCATTGTTCCAACAATAATACCATCTCAACTAAACTGAAGGAACACAGTTGCAGAGTGCTTTACATGACCTTGGGTATGCCAAAGTGATGAACAATCAATAAATTAATTACCAAGTTACTGCTGTATTGTAGGAAATGTGGCAGTTAGTTTGTAAACAAAGTTTCTACAAATGGGAGAATGACCAGATAATCTTGCAACAGTGGCTGTGATAATAAATCAGGGCATCGGGGAGAACTCGCTGTGCTTCTTCAAAAGAACGTCACCGGATCTTTTATCTCCAGTTGACTGGGAAGACTGGACCTAGGTTTGACATCTCATTGCCAGCGTGCAGAACTGAGAAGCAAGCACTCCCTCAATACGCAACCGGCTTTTTGGGTTCAAGTCTCCAGGGTGGAACATGAACCTTAAACATTTTAACTCCAGAGGGATGGCTAATAATTTAACCCTGATTCTAGACAGCATGAATTCACAGACTGAGAAGTTGGGCATCAACTATTCTTGTGTTTTTGCTTTCTGCAGTAGTCTGAAGTGAAAATGGATGTAGAACTTTGTTGAGTTCACCCAGAGCTAACCAATTACAACAAGTACGTGATAGCATTTCCCCATAGAAACACCACCTTGCTCTAATCCTACAGTAGCTTAGTTTGAAGAAGCACAGCCTATCATTGTCTGCTGGTCATACATCCCAAGTACACATTAAATATCTTTAAAAGCAATTTGGAGACACAAGAAACTGCAGATGCTGGGATCTGGAGCAACAATCTGCTGGAGGAACTCAGTGGGTCAGGCAGCATCTGTGAAGGGAACTGGATTGTCGACGTTTTGGGTCGAGACCCTTCGTCTGTGTTGAATGATGCACTGGTCCAGATGAAGGGTCTCGACCTGCACTTCCATGACAGTTGCTAGATTTGCTTCACACCACTCTCCATAATGCTTCTGCTATAGCATTACTGATGGTATCACTGCAGTAAACAGTTGGATATAATTCACTGTCTAACAAGAGGGAGCATCAATTCACAGATTAACATTTGTGGAGTCCGACAGTATAGTGACTGTGCACTTGGAGGGGTCATTGCTTCAAACCATATCACCAAATCCTCCGCCCAATTAACATAGCTAGTCCATCCCTACAGCCACAAAGTATTGTCGGTGGCTCACCAAGTAGCACCGGTTTCTGATTCCAAGATCAGAAGTATGAAAAAGTTAAGCTACATTCAAGACATAAATCTGGGCTGACCCTCCAGACCGATTGTGCTGCACAGAAAAAAGGTGCTGGCCTCTGGATACAATATTAACTGAGACCATCTCAGATTCCATTGCATTACTGGATGGGGAAGGGAACTCCCCTGCAATTTGGCCTACATTTATCTCTCAACTGATATCACCATAATTCATTCAGCTCATGGTCAGATTGTGTGCACACAAAAAGACCAATGCATTCGCTTGATTACACCACCGACTGCAATCAGAAATAATTAATTAGCTGTGGAGCATTTTGGGATGTGCCAAAAACATGCAAAAAGAATTTTAAAATGTAAATTCCTTTGTCTAACCATGCTTAATGTCAGTATGGGTCACCTGGTAAACTACCATTTCTAAATAGGACCACAGTGTTGAGCTGAGCATAAAACCCATGCTGATGAATTCAGTGCCGTTCTACATGGTTTTAATTAAAGCTCTGAATGATAGTTCCGCTAGTTACAAAAGATCCCATACAGTGCAACAGCGTTGTGGTCGGGTTACATTCGGAAGCCAGGACCATTGATCCAGTGACATGGGTTCGAATCCCACAGAGATGTGCAATTAAGACACTGAATGCAACCACAGCAACTGGAAAATTAAATCCTTGTAATTAAATAAATCTGGAATCTTTGAAAAAAGGCTAGTCTTAGTAATGGTGACAAGGAGACATTGGATTGTTGGAAAAACCCACGGTTCTTCAGGATTTCCTTCAGGAAAGAAGTGTGCAACTTCAGACTCCCAAAGTGATTGGTTCTTAATTGCCTCCTCAATGCAGAGATAACAAATGCTACATCCTCCACAACAACCACAACATGTTCAATAACAAATAACAAAATTGAAAGAGAGGGAAGGGTTTCTACTGCCTTGCTCAATATTATCCCATCGTAAAGGCCAGACAATGGCTATTTCGAACAAGAGACATCCTGAACACCTATTCTAGATGTTCAATGCCACTATTCATGGCATTGACATCTGGGGATCACCAATGACCAGAAACTCAGCCAGACCAGTCATATAAATACTTTGGCTACTTGAACAAGTCGAAGGCTGGATACCCCATAGCTAAGAGGCACAAGTCAGGAGTGTGACAGAATACTCTCCATTTGCCTGGATGACTGCAACCACTCTCAAGAAACTCAACACAATCCAGGACAAAACAGATTATTTGACTGGCGCCACATCGACCCGCTAAAAATCCATTCCCTTCACCGCTGTTGCACAGATGTTGCACTATGTAACATTTACAAAATGCCCTGCGGTTACACCTCTAGGTTACCTGACAACACCTCCCAAATCTACAACCTCCACCACCAAGGAGAGCAAGGGCTTCTGGCACTTGGGGATACCACCACCTGAAAGTTCACTCCATATCACACGCCAGCCTGATACGCTCCTTCATCACCACAGGGTTGTAGTAGGAGAGCACATGGCTGTCACGTGACAGTAACAACACTGATCCTGCTGGTTGGAGGACAGCATTGCTCCTTGGATCAGAAGTGACACCACTGTCAATCAAGGTGTGGCTCCACCCCACCCATCAGGTGTGGGCATAGGGATTGGCTTTGGAGAGGCACCTGTGTCCACGAACCTGCCTGACAACTGTCCGTGGCAGGCACCTTTGTCCTTGGCCTCCAAACCGTTGGCCTGTCTAAAATCACCTGGCCAGGTTCCACCCAGCCTCCCAGCACTATAAAGAGCATTGCAATCCCCTGATCAGTCTCTTTCGACTTCCCCAGGAATAGTGAGACAACACTGCAGAGACCACTGGTAAGAGCGTGCACTACCATGTGGTTTGGGAGCATCTTAGTCAGATTCCAGGGAGTGTTAGGGCCAATGCTTGTTTGGGTCAAGGTATTCAGGCATTGAAGTGCTTATCCTTTGATACGCTGTACCTTGTTTATTTTTGTGTGTGTGTGTGTGTGTGTGTGTGTGTGTGTGTGTGTGTGTGTGTGTGTGTGTGAGAGTGAGAGTGAGAGTGAGAGAGAGAGAGAGAGAGAGAGAGAGAGTGTGAGAGTGTGCGCGCGCATCTCATCCTCGTTGCGATCCCCCCTCATGTCTGCGGTCTCCTGCGTGTGTGCGCGCGAGTGTGCATCTGGTCCCATTCATTCTGTCCCTGTGTTTGCCTTTGTGATTAAACTATTTTTAAAATCCAAAGCCTGTGTCCAGAGCCCTCGGTCTTTAGGATTCCAAAAGAACCTTTTCACTCAACAAGGGTCCAAATCTCGGAACTCCTTCCCCAACATCACAGCAGGAGCACCTTTAACAGAAGGACTGCTACATTTCAAGGAGACTGCTCACCACCACCTTTTCAAGGGCAATTAATGCTGACCTTGCCAACAATACCCAGATCCCAAAATATGGATCAAATCTTATTGTCTACCTGCACTGCACTTCCTCTGTATCTGTGACACTTTACTCTGTACTGTTATTGTTTTTACCTGTTCTACCTCAATGCACTCTGTACTAAATGTAACTGCACTGTGCAATGAATTGACCTGTACGATCGGTTTGCAAGACAAGTTTTTCCACTGTACCTCGGTACAAGTGACAATAATAAACCAATACCAAGTAAAAAGTTTTGCAAAGTACACATGTTCACTGACCTCAAATGCATCTCCAAGTGATTTGGGATGTATTAAGGCACTGCTTAAATATAAATGATCTCCTCATCACCACTAGGCTCAGTTCCACTAAAATGCCCCTTGCTGCCTTTAAAATTAAAGGTATGAAGATTTCGAAGCCCTGGCAGTCATATGGTTGAGTATGCTTGGGTCAGTTACTTGAAAGAGATAGCCAATCAGGCACACTCCTGATTTATTTCTCTACAAACCACCCTTCTGTACTACAAGATTTTGTAAAAGAAACAGTTGGCAGAAGAGGAGAGAGCTGTATCAGTTCCAACACCGGAGATACAGGGAGAAGGGGTGAGTGTGTTTGATTAGAAATTTGCAGTTTACAAATAAAATATAAATACAAATGCAATGTTATATAGCCATAGAGCAATACAGCACAGATACAGGCCCTTCGGCCCAACCAGTCCATGCCGACCACAGTGCCCACTCAGCTAGTCCCAATTTCCTGTGTTCGGCCCATATCCCTCTAAGCTCTGCCCCTCCATGTACCTATCCAAGTGCTTCTTAAATGATACTGTTGTACCTGCCTCAACTACTTCCTCTGGCAGCTTGTTCCATACACTCACATATACTTGTTCCATATACATGAAGTTGCCCCTCAGGTCTCTTTAAAATCTTTCCCCTCTCACCCTAAACTTATACCTCCTAGTTTTGGACTCCCCTACCCTGGGGAAAAAACTTCTATCATTCACCTTATCCATACCTTTCATAATTTTAAACACTTCTATAAGGTCGCCCCTCATTCTCCTACGTTCCAAGGAATGAAGACCTAGACTGGCCAACCTCTCCCTATAACTCAGGCCCAATGGTCCTGGCAACATCCTCGTAAATCTTCTCTGCAAATTTAGAAAATCAAAAGACTATAGATGCTGGAAATCTGAAATTAAAACAACGTACTGGAAACAGTCAGAAAGCCAGTCAGCATCTGTGGTGAGTGAAACAAAGTTAATACCTCAGGGGAATGCCTTTCAACACAAAGGTTCTGAATGAAAGGTCATTTTCCTAAAACACTAATTCAGTTTGTTTCCACAGATGCCACCTGGCCAAATGAGGGGTTAATGGCAAAAACGACGGATGTGCAATTCCATAGCACCTTTCATGATCTCAGCACATTTTATAGCATTGAAGGACTTTTTGAAGAGTGGTCACTGCTGTTGTAATAAACACTATTGACAAGATGCACACAACAAACAACTATGCAATGAAGATCAGGTCATCCGTTATTAAATGTTTTATGGTTGAAGAATAAATATTGGCCAGGACTGTTTGCAAAATGACTGTGGGATTTTATAAACCGAGAACTTGGGTGGATGTACTTCTGAAAGATGACACTCTGAATGTTCCCTCAGTGCAGTAATGGGAATGTCAATCCAGACTGCAGAGAAATCTAATGCACTTAGACGAAGGGGGTGGGGGAATACTGATTGTGGTCCAAATGCAAAGGGGCAGACAGTTTGCTCCAAAGTTAGAGAGAATTGAGACTGATCAACATTGTTAATGCCGAGATGGCTGCAACAAATTCTTATTTTTTTTAAAAAAAACAAAATAGGTACTTAAAATGACACTGGCGCCTGGATTTAATTAAATCACGACACTGGGTTTGTGAAAAATGACAGAAATTTACATTTCTGAATGAATAGGGTAAAAAAATTCATAGCCACATAATTAAAAAAGAGACTGACGGAGAAAGGCAGCTATTTATCTCTCCGGGAAGGGAGACGCCAAATGCGTCAGAAGCCAGGCGATTTTCTAAAGCAGCCTGGAGCGATGACCGAGACTACTATTGCCAAATTCTGATTCACCAGCAGTTCAAACCCTGCTCCCCAGTTATCCTCTTGCAGCTTGTGCTGGTTGAGATGGGTTCTCTACAGAGGTTTTGGTCTCCTTTCTGTAGCTTGACAGTTTCATGATCTCTGGTAAGGACGGAGTCAGTCACAAATGATGGCTCAATGGATAGTGTTGCCACCTTTGAATCCACTGATCCCACTCCAGAGACTCGGAGTAAACATCACCTCTGTACACATGACAATAATAAACCAATTCCAATCAAGACCAAAGCCATGCTGCCCTGTCGGTGATGTCATCTTTCAGGTGAACTGTCAACCAGGGCTTCCAATAGCCTTTCGTGGTCCAACCACCTAGATTCCATGGCCAAGAAAGCTCACCAGCGCCTCTACTTCCTCAGGAGGCTTAAGAAATTCAGCATGTCCCCTTTGACACTTACCAATTTTTTTTTAAAATTGATGCACCACAGAAAGCACCCGATCCCGATGCATCATGACGTGGTATGGCAACTGCTCTGCCTGTGACCGCAAGAAACTGCAGAGAGTTGTAGACACAGCTCAGTACATCACAGAAACCAGCCTCCTCTCCATTGTCTCTGTCTACACTGCTCACTGCCTCAGTAAAGTAGCCAGCATAATCAAAGACCCCACCCACCCCAGACATTCTCTCTTCTCCCCCCCTCCCATTGGGCAGAAGATACAAAAGCCTGAAAGCATATACCACCAGGCTCAAGGACAGTTTCTATCCCACTGGTACAAGATAAGAGACTATTGAATGGTTCCCTAGTACAATAAGATGGACTCTTGACATGACAATGTACCTCGTCATGGCCTTGCACCTGATTATCTGCCAGCACTTTCTCTGTAGCTGTTACATTTTATTCTGCATTCTGTTATTGTTTTACCCTACACTACCTCAATGCATTGTGTAATGAATTGATCTTTATGAACAGTATGCAAGACAAGTTTTTCCACTGTACCTCGGTACATGTGACAATAATAAACCAATTCCATTCAAGACCAAAACCCTCAGGTAGTACTGAGGGAGTGCTGCCCTGTCGGTGATGTCATCTTTCAGGTGATCGTCAGCCAGGGCTTCCTCTGCTTTGAGATGCCTGTAAAATAATCCAAGGAACCACTGGAATAAACACAGGGGAGACCTGGGTCGATACTCTTCCCTCTATCAACCTCATTAAATATTTGGTTATTATTTTGCTGTAGTTGGGGGAATTGGCCATGTGCCAGATTGGCTGCAACAGTTCCTATAATAAAACAAACTTTTCTGCAAATTGAGAGGTTAGAAAAGATGCAATGAAAATATACCGTCTTTTCCTACCCACGAGATCCTTTCTGCTCCACCAATCAGCTACTCTCACGCAGTTACTTTGACTGTTTGAAAATCTGTCCAATTAATTCCATTCTCCTCTTCTGACCCACAGATCTATACATTTTAAGCATTTGACAATTTCTATTACATCTGGTCTCAAACCATCATTTAAAATCCCCTGCATAAAATAATTCCTCGCTATTTCACCTTTTAGCCAATTACTTCAAATCCAGAACATGGGAAGAGCAGCATCCAGATTACGCACAGCAACGTTTCACATACACAAGTGATGTGACAACCCTGTTTTGGCTGCTAGCTCAAGTATAAATATTGGTCAGAGAGAACTTCCCAGTCATCTGTAAAACAGTGCCACAGAATCAGTCGTATCCACTTAAGGGATCAGACAGGACCTTTGTTTAATGTCTCATTCAAAGCACAACACACCCAGCAGCGCATCACTTCATCAGTATGACAGATACCTGATACGCACCAGACATTCACAATGAGTCACAGGCAATGATGCACTGCATTCATCGCGACTACCATGTCTACCAGATCCCAGGAGACATCCTGCTCTTACCAGGTGTGGACAATGCGATTGTGAAATTGTGACTACAGCTCCTCACCATTTTAGAACTTCAGCTGGGATACCGTCTGTTTCTGTGATGTTCTGTTGTTTTCTAGTAAGTTGGTTTTTGTCACATGTACTGAGGTACAGTGAAAAACTTGTCTTGCATACCGTCCATTGCATTGAGGTAGTACAGGGTAAAACACTGTAGCGGTTAGCATAACGCCTTACAGCACCAGAGACCCGGGTTCAATTCCGGCCACTGTCTGTAAGGAGCTTGTACGTTCTCCCCGTGTCTGCGTGGGTTTCCTCTGGGTGCTTCGGTTTCCTCCCACATTCCAAAAATGCACAGGTTAGGAAGTTGTGGGCATGCTATGTTGGTACCAGAAGTGTGGCAACACTTGTGGGCTGCCCCCCGAACATTCTACACAAAAGATGCATTTCACTGTGTGTTTCGATGTACATGTGACTAATAAAGATATCTTATCTTATAAATAACAGAGTATAGAATAAAGTGTTACAATACAGAAAATGTGCAGTGCAGGCAGAGAAATAAAGTACAAGGGCCACAGCGAAGTAGATTGGGAGATAAGTGCAAGGTCATGACGAGGTAGATTGCCAAATAACGAGGGAGTGCATAAAAGGCCTTTGAGACTTCGGCAGTTGGATGTGGCAGCAAGGTTTGACCAAATAGGTTGCAGAGATGCCATTATTGCAATCATCTTCAAATAACTGGTATTGGTTTATTATTGTCACGTGTACCGACGTACTGTGAAAAACTTTTGTTTGCATGCCATCCAGACAGAACATGCCATACACAAGTGCGTTGAGGCAGTAAAAACAAAAAAAAATGCAGAATATAGTGTTACAGTTAGAGAGAAAGTACAGTGCAGGTAGACAATAAGGTGCAAGTGCCACAGTGAGATAGATTGGGAGATCAAGAATCAGGAGACAAATCCAACTGAGGCAACTACAGAGGGATCACCCTGCTGCCTACCAGAGGGAAAGTCATTGCCAAGGCCCTTCGCAACCACCTCCTCCCAATGCCCAAAGATCCACTCCCGAATCACAGTGTAGAATCTATCCATCCACAGGCACAACCACCATGATCTTCAATGTACAACAACTTCAAGGGAAGTGCTTGGAGCAGCATCAAACCACTGTACATAATCTTTCACGACCCTATTAATTAGGAGGGATAGCGGAACACCCTCCTCAAAGTTGGCTGCCCTCAGAAATTTGTCTCCGTTTTATGATTGCTTCAAGGTTTATCAAGTTTAATGTCATGTGCACAAGTACGGTGAGGTACAGGTACAATGAAAAACTTGCTTGCAGCAGCATCACCAGCATGTAGATTCAGATAACACACTGAACGTAAATTATACATGAATTATACAAGACAGTGAAGAAAAAGATTGTGCAAAACATTAGTGCAAGAACACAAATAGAAACAGGAGAAACATTGAGATAGCATGCGGAGGATCTATCCTGAGCCTAACACATTGATGCAATCAGGAAGCAGGCACTCCAGAGGGTCAACTTCACTGGGAGTTTGAGGAGATTTGGTATGTCACCAAAGACTCCTGTAAATTTCTATAGACGTACGGGGAGAGCGTTCTGACTGGTTGCATCACTGCCTGGTTTGGAGGCTCCAATGCACAGGATCGCAAGAGGCTGCAGATGGTTGTAGACTCAGCCAGCTCCATCATAGGCAGAACCCTCCCCACCATCGAGGACATCTTCAAGAGGTGGTGCCTCAAGAAGGCAACATCCATCACTAAGGGGTCACACCATCCAGGACATGCCCTCTTCTCGTTACTACCATCAGAGAGGAGATACAGGACCACACTCAATGATTCAGGAATAGCTTCTTCCCCTCTGCCATCAGATTTCCAAATGGTCCATGGACTACTTCGTTATTCCCTTTTTGTTTGCACTATTTATTTTGTAATTTATAGTAATTTTATGTAATTTATAAATTTTATGTCTTTGCACTGTATTGCTGGCGCTAAACAACAAAGTTCACAACATACAAGTCAGTGGTTTCTTTTCCCCGTTATTTATTGCTGCACCTCACCTCTAACAGGTTTTGCGCTGGAGTCAATCTAATCGACAAGACTGACGGGAATGTGTTCAACCTACGTCACTTCCATTCCAGGACCAACATCACCCCAGTCTCTGCAGTCATGCTGTACTGACACACCCTTGAAAGCCGTGCTCCACATCAACATATTCAGAGACATTAAACCTTGCAATCAATCAACAACCTGTAAACAAAGGTTCTCTAACCCTTAGAGTCAGAGTTACACAGCATTGAATCAGGCCATTCGGCCCAACTTGTCCATGCCAACCAAGATGTCCATCCAAGCTAGTTCCAATAGCCTGCATTTGGCCCACATCCCTCTAAACCTTTCCTATCCACATAACCGTCCAAATGTACGTTAACCACTGTAACTGTACCTGCCTCAACCACTTCCTGTGGCAGCTCGTTCCAGATACCCACCACCATCTTAGCAAAAAAGTTACCTTGCAGGTTCCTTTTAAATCTTCTCCCTCTGACTTTAAACTTATGCCCTATCATTTTAGACTCCACTACCTTGGGAAAAAAAGACCTTGTGCACCCACCCGGAACATTCTCTCTTCTCTCCTCTTCCATCAGGTAGAAGATACAGGAACCTGAGGGCACGTACCACCAGACTTAAGGACAGCTTCTACCCCACTGTGGTAAGACTATCGAACAGTTCCCTTATACAATGGGATGGACTCCGACCTCACAATCTACCTTGTTGTGACCTTGCACCTTATTGCACTGCACTTTCTCTGTAGCTGTGACACTTTACTCTGTACTGTTATTGTTTTTACCTGTACTACCTCAATGCACTCTTTACTAACTCAATGTAACTGCACTGTGTAATGAATTGACCTGTACAATCGGTAAGCAAGACAAGTTTTTCCACTGTACCTCGGTACAAGTGACAATAATAAACCAACACCGATACCTTATTTACACCCCTCATGATTTTATACATCACTACAAGGTCACTCCTCAGCCATTAACACTCCAGGGGAAAAAACGCCCCAGCCTATCCAGCCTCTCCTTGCAACTCAAGCCTGACAGTCCCAGTAACATCCTTGTGAATATTTTCTGCACCCCTTTCCAGCCTTCTTTTTACCAGGTGACCAGAGCAGCACACAACACCCCCAGTGTGGTCTCGCGAACAATTTGACATCCCAACTCCTATACTCAAGCCAGACGCAGGTTGGAGGAGCAGCACCTCATATTCCACCTTGGTAGTCTCCAACCGTACGGCATCAACATCAATTTCTCTGACTTCTGGTAACCCCTCCCCTCTGTTTTCCCCTCGCCCTCCCCCCTTGGTTTTCCTTCTTTTCCCTCATACCTGTGGCCCCCTCACCCCTTCACCCCCCTCACCCACCCTCACGACCTGCCCATCACCTCCCTCTCATTCCCCACATCCTTCCCTTTATTCCATGGTCTACTGTCCTCTCCTACCTGACTCCTCCTCCTTCCCTTTGCCTCTTTTACCACCACCTCCCAGCTTCTTGCATCACTCCCTTTCATCCCCCCTCCCACATCCACCTACCTCCCCCCTCTCACCTGGACTCACCTGTCACCTGCCAGCCTGTGCTCCTCCCCCTACCTTCTTATTCTGGCTTCTACCCTCTTCCTTTCCAGTCCTGATGAAGGGTCTCAACCTGAAACGTCTCAACCTGAAACGTCGACTGTTTATTTCCCTCCATGGATGCTGCCTGACCTGCTGAGTTCCTCCAGCATTTTGTGTGCGTTGCTCAGATTCCAGCATCCGCAGAATCATGTCTCCTATACTCAATGCCCTGACCGATGAAGGCCAGCATGCCAAATGCCTTCTTCACCACCCTGTCTACCTCCATTGCCACTTTCAGGGAACTATGTACCTGTACGCCTAGATCTCTTTGTCTTGCTGTATGACACTGTTTTCTAATAATGTAGATTCACAGGGAAAATGATTCACAGGAATTCCCTATCTCGGGAGCCACCCTCAGCAACGACCTTCACCTTTTGTGCACCAGAAAATGGTGTTCAAGGACTCAAAGCATGACCTCAACTCATGGTCTACTAGGCAGCATTTATCCCAGACCTTCCATACGCTTCTGAGATTTGGACTGCCTATAGCAGGCAGCTCAAGGCACTCCAGAGTTACCACAATGCTGTCTCTGCAAAATCATCCATTAGCGGGATAAGTAAACCCAGTCTCAGTGTTCTCTCCCAGGCCAAACATCTCTAAAAATAGACACACCATGCAGAGCTTTGTCACAGGAAGTGATTAGCAGATGGACAGAGGAAGACTGCACTGAAAGTCTCCTGGAAAACATGCAATATCCCCCACTGACTCCTGGGAATCCCTGGCCCCTGATCACTCAAAGTGGAGAAGGAGCATTTGTGATGGCACTGACAACCAAGAGTCCATGCATCAGGGACACACATGTAAATGGTGGACGGGGAGTATAATCGCACAAATTTCCCCATCTTCCCCCGTCAGGCACCTCCTGCCCAATCTGTGGAACTCTGACAGCCTCAAATTAGCCTCATCTATCAAATCAGAACTGAAGTGGAAGCAAATCATCCTCAATCCCAAAGGACCTTCTACAACGGAGAACCTCATTGTGTCACCTTATCAATAAAGGCGGAGGAGAGGAAATAAAAGGATAGCCTATAGATTGAGATATCCAGTTTATCTTAGCCTCAAAACACTGTCAACATCTAAAGTGGGGTTGTTCTACCCCCTAGTGGCAAAGCGGTTCAACAGCTTTCGTTCCTGCCTTTGCTGCTCATAATCAGAAAGGCAAGATGTACATTAACAATTAGTATAGAGGGACAAGAGTAGGGCTTTGGGCCCCACAGACATTGCTCCATTCAATCATGACCGATCTACATATTAATTTCATTGCATCCATTTTACTTGCAACTCCAAGCACAAAATCTGCTAATCTGAATTTGGATTAGAATCAGGTTTATTATCACTGACTTGCATGTCGTGAAATTTGTTGTTTTGTGGCAGCAGTACAGTGCAAAGACATAAAAATTACTATAAATTACAAATAAATAAATAGTGCAAAAAAAAACAAGGAATAACAAGCAGTGTTCATGGACCATTCAGAAATCTGATGGTGGAGGGGAAGAAGCTTTTCCTAGATCGTTGAGTGTGGGTCTTCAGGCTCCTGTACCTCCTCCCCATTGGTAGTAACAAAAGGAGGGCATGTCCCAGATGGTGAGGGTCCCCCTTCCACCCCACCACCCCCACACATACACTGCTGTTTGAGGGAAAAAGAGATTTCACTCAGGGTTATACAGCACAGAAACAGGCCAATTGGCCCCAATTTATCCATGCCAATCTGAGCTAGTCCTATTCACCTGCATTTGGCCCATATCCCTCTAAATCTTTCCTATCCATGAACCTGTCCAAATGTCTTTTAAAGTCTTTTCAGTGCGAAGAAGAGCTTCCTTACAGCATCCCGACAGGTGATGGCAGTGGAGTGACTCTCTGCAGTCTATGGTGAAATAAATCCCCTTGCTCTGTTACTTAGGATTACTTTTGTCATGAGTGGTTTGATAGGGCAGAGGGCATTCACCAATGCTTACATATCAACCAACACCAGATCAAGTTTCTACCCCTAAAGCACCAGGTTTCCATTAAGATAAGATAGATATCTTTATTAGTCACGTGTACATCAAAACACACAGTGAAATGCATCTTTTGCGTAGTGTGTTCTGGGGCAGCCCGCAAGTGTCGCCACACTTTCGGCACCAACATAACATGCCCACAACAACTTCCTAACCCATACGTCTTTGGAATGTGAGAGGAAACCAGAGCACCCGGAGGAAACCCACGCAGACACAGGGAGAACATACAATCTCCCTACAGACAGTGACCGGAATTGAACCCGGGTCACTGGCACTGTAACAGCATTACGCTAACTGCTACACTACCATGCCTGCCACTTATTACTGATTACAAAACAGGAGGAGGCCCTTCAGCCCATCAGATCCATGCCCACTCCCAGCAGAGAGCATAGAACAATACAACACAGGAACAGGCCCTTTGGCCCACAATGTCTGTGCCAACCATGATACCAATCTGAACTAAACCCATCTGCCTACACATGGTCTATACTCCCTCCATTCTCTGCTTATTCATGTACCTATCTAAATACCTCTTGAACTCCACTATTGTGTCTGCTTCTACCACTACCCCTGGCAGCATGTTCCAGGCAGCTACCGCTCTTGTGTTTAAAAAAAAATTCCCTCACAAATCCCCTTTAAACTTACCCCCTCTCACCTTAAAGCTACACCCTCTGGTTTTTGACATTTCCACCCTGGGAGAAAGGTTCTGACCACCTACCCTGTCTATGCCTCTCACAATTTTATAAACTTTTATGAGGTCGCCTCTCAGCCTCTGACACTCCAGAGAAAACAACCCAAGTTTGTCCAACCTCTCCTTCTAGCTAATACTCTAATCCAGGCAATATCCTAGTGAACCTCTTCTGCACCCTCTCCAAAGCCTCCACATCCTTCCTGGAATGCAGAGAAATCCCATTCCATTCCCCCTCTTCTAACTTTCCTGCAGTCTCACAACTCTCGCATCTGTCCACTAACTCCTCTTTAAATTTTTTTGGCACTTACCCACGCCAAAGAGTAATTCACAGTGGCCAATGAATCAACCAGTACGTCTTTGGGATGTAGGAAGAAACCAGAGCATCCAAAAGGAAACCTACGCAGTCACAGGGAGAATGTGCAAGCTCCGTGCTGGCAGCACTGGAGGTCAGCATCAAACCCAGGACCTGGAACTGTGAGGCAGCACCACCAACTGCTGCACCACTATGTTACATGAAGGAGGGCTGCCTGATCACCCCTGTAAGGCCCCGTAAACTGCTGGAAGCTTTCAGCAGACCCAGCAGCATCAGTGGGGAGAGAAACAATGCCAACGTCTCAGGTTCAAAGTGACAGGACTTGCAGGGGGGTAGGGAAGGTAACAGAGGAAATGTCCATGACCATAACTATCATGGTAATAACGACATTAACAAACAGCTGTCAGAGACAGTGAAGAAAAAAAAAGAAAAATTAAATCAAAAAGCTACTGCCACATCCGTGAAGCAAAAAGGATGGTTACCTGAAATTGTTGAATTCTATATTAAGTGCCAAGGGCTGCAACATGCCTAAACAGGAGGTACTGTTCCTCAACAATACATTGGACATTATTGGAGGAACTTAGGAAGCTAGAACAGAAGTGGGATAGAGATTTAAAGTGACAGGAAGCCAGGCTTGCACTTGGGGACTGAGTGAAGGTGTTCTGCAAATCGGTCACCCAATCTGTTTGGGTTCTTTAATGCAGTGGAGAATGAATAGTGACAAGCCCTTTTACTCAACACGTTCCCCCTCCACAGATGTGGCAGTACAGGTCTGTTTCAATTCATTTCCTTTTCTATTTCCATTTGCCAGTTGAAAGGAAATGTTACCTTGTTAACTTTGGTCTACAATGCATCACCCTCTCTACCTCACACTTTTCCAGTTCAGACAATGGGTCTTTAACCCAAAATACTGACCCTGTTTCTCTCCTCTCAGAAGCTGCTTGACCTGCTGAAGATTTCCAGCTTCACCTGGTTTTGTTCTGCACTTCCAGCATCTGCAGTTTGATGATTTAATTTTAAGGATTTTACATTTAAGTGGAAAATGGAAAATAAAATTTTAAAAAAAAATCAATTTCCAAAATAAGTTTCAAGCTTAATGAAGCAACAAACAATCTGTTGGACGAACTCAGTGGGTCGACCCACTGAGTTCCTCCTCCCAGCAGTTTGCCTGTTGCTCCAGATTCAAGCATCTGCAGTCTCGTGTCTCAAACTTAATAAAGGTGTGAACATATATAAAAAGGTAAATAAGTTCTTGTTTCAATATTTCTCAGACAAAAAAAGCAGAGAAGTAGAAACTGTCAGATGTTCTAAGATAATTGAAAAGCTAAAAACTGCAGGATATGAACGAATGAAGTCGAGTTCATTGTCATCTGCACAAGTACATGTAAACACAGGTGCAATGAAAAACTTGCAGCAGCATCACAGGCACATTGCATCATGTAAGCAGCCTTTACAAGAAAAATATAAATTAAACATAAATTATACACAATTGTTACAAGTAAGAACAGAGAACAAAAAAGTCCATCTTAGTGCAAAGTGGTCATAGTGTTGCTAACTGTAGTGATTAGGGTTTTGCCGGTTGGTTCAAGAACCAAATGGTTGAAGGGAAGTAGCTGTTCCTGAACCTGGTGGTGTGAGACTTCAGGCTTCTGTACCTCCTGCCCAGTGGTAGCTGCGAGAAATGGCATGGCCCAGATGGTGGGGATCTTGGATGATGGATGTTGCCTTCTTGAGGCAGCACCTCCTGTAAATACTCCCGATGGTGGGGAGGGATGTGCCCATGATGTATTGGGCAGAGTCCACTACTCTCTGCAGCTTCTTGTGTTCCTGCTTTGTTCCCGTGTTGTGTATCTGATGTTATGTACCTGTGATGCTGCTGCAAGTTTTTCATTGCACCCGTTCGTACATGTAGTTGTGCTTGTGACAATAAACTCAACTTTGACTTTATCCCATTGTACCTGACCCAGCGCTTTGAAAGTAATCCCTAAATAATTCCACTCCCCCTGCTCTTTCCCCAGAGCCCTGAAGACTCAAACATTTATCAGTTTCCCATTTCAGAAGTTTGCATTAAATCTACTTACATCACCCTCTTACGCAGAATTCGCAGCAACTTGAAGTAACTAAGGCTTTGGAGATAGAAATCTGAAATAAAAACAGAAACTGCTGGAAATATCCCACAGGTCAAGCAGCATCTGTGGAGAGGAAATCAAAGCCAACGTTTCAGGCAATCAGGCTTTCATCAGAACTGTCTGATGAAGGACCATTGACCTCACACGTTAAGTTTGTTTCTCTCTACAGAATGCGCCTCTGTCCAGTATTTAGAGCATTTTCTGCTTGTTTTATTATGCTCCAAAGTAGTCAGATTCAAAAGCGTAGATACTAAAAATACATGTACCTTTCCAAATCCCCCAACTTCAAAAATGTCTTCACACCAATTGAGTCAGTCACAGAGATCTCCAGAAGTTTAATAGTTCTGCATCTCGAGATGCATGGTCTATTTTAATGGAGTCATAGAATCACACAGTATAGCCCAAAAAGTATGTGGAACGAGCTGCCAGAGGAAGTGGTTGAGGCAGGTACATTAACAACATTTAAAAGGTACTTGGACAGGTACATGGATAGGAAAGGTTTAAGAGGGACTTGGGCCAAACACGGGTAAATCGGACTAGCTTAGACGGGAATCTTGGATGCCATGAACCAGTTGGAACGAAGGGCCCATTTCTGTGCTGTATGATTCTATGACTCTATAACTGCACTAACTATGATCACAATTTATTTTCCTCACATTCCTAATAACCTTCTCCAGATCCCACCACTCACCTTGCAGACGAGTGGCAATTTACAGTGGCCATTTAACCTACTTGCACACCTTTGGGTTGTGGGAGGAAACCCAAGCACCAGGCGAAGCCCAGGCACTCACAGGGAGAACATGCAAACTCCACATGGACGGCAGAGGTCAAGATGTCTCATACAGGAATACAGACTAATATTGAACCGAGATATCTCCACAGCCTGGTTCTCGAAATGGCAGCGGGATGAATATTAATACTGGTGTTAGCTGAGAAAGTAATACATTTTGGCAAGGACACCAGAAGAACCTCTCTGCTGTTCCGATATTGCCAGTGAACATCAATAGCAACCAACACAATTTCTTCTATTTATTTAGTCAATAGAAAGATTTTAAACAAGCCATTAAAAATAAAAGGCAATCAATAGTTTAAGAATGAAGAAAAATGTTTTATCGTATTTTTTTTTCCTATATTCAAGGAACGTGGGCTTCACAGGCCAAGCCAGCACTTAATTGCCCATCGCCAGTTGCCCTTGAGAAGGTAGTGGTGAGCTGCCTTCTTGAACCACTGCAGTCTTGAGGAAACAAAGTGGTCACAGAATTTAGCGACACAATGACCACTTTGCACCAAAATGAATGATAGAAAAAAAAATAGGGGGCCATGTGGGATGGAAGGGTTAGATAGATCTTAGAGCAGGATAAAATGTTGGCACAACATTGTGGGCCGAAGGGCCTGTACTGTGCTGTAGTGTTCTATGGGCTTGTTTTTTTTGTTCCAATTGTGTTTTCTTGTAAAAATTGTGTATAATTTATGTTTACTTTATGTTTTTAAGATATCTTTACTAGTCACATGTACATCGAAACACAGTGAAATGCATCTTTTGCGTAGAGTGTTCTGGGGGCAGCCCGCAAGTGTCGCCACGCTTCCGGCGCCAACATAGCACGCCCACAACTTCCTAACCCGTACGTCTTGTTAATGCTGCTTTATCTGATGCTACTTGCCTGTGATGCTGCTGCAAGCAAGCTTTTCGTTGCACCTGCGCATATCTGTGAGACTTTTTCCCAGGGCAAAAATGGATAACATGAGGGGCCATAATTAAGGTGATTGGAGGAAAGTACAAAAAGGGATGAAGGGATGTCAGAGGTAAGCTTTTTTCTCTCTCACACACACACACACACACACACACAGTGGTGGGTGCATGGAACACACTGCCGGCAGAGGTTGTGGAGGCAGATACACCAGGGACATTTAAAAGACTCTTAGGTAGACACATGAATGATAGAAAAATAGGGGGCTATGTGGGAGGGAAGGATTAGATAGATCTTCGAGCAGGATAAAATGTCGGCACAACAGTGTGGGCTGAAGGGCCTGTACTGTGCTGTAGTGTTCTATGTACTTGTGCGTATGATAATAAACTCAACTTTGACTTTGAACCTCTAAAGGGCAAACAGAAAGAGGTTAACTGTCAGCTGTGAATGCTGGGCAAGTTGCAGCAACAAAAAAAACTGCAGATGCTCAAAATCCAAACAACAACAAAAAATCAGAAAATGCTGGAAGCACTCAGTAGCTCCATCAGCATCAGAGTAGAGCGAGAGAGAATCAACACTTCAACTCAAGGACACTTCATCAGACCTGGACAAGAGAAGCATGTTTTAAGCTGTATGAAGATCAGAGGGATGGGGAAAACAGAGGGACTGTTTGAGATAGGGGATCAGATCAAAGACATCAAGGTAACAATTAGATAAGAAAAAAGAAACAAAGGAATAAATTGAAACTGAAACATCCAGCAACATCTGTGGATGGACAGTGAAGCCAGCATTTGGTACGCTGGCCTTCATCAGTCAGGGCATTGCATTTAGGAGTTGGGATGTTGCAGTTATACAAGATGTTGGTGAGACCACACAGAGTATTGTGTACAGTTTTGGTCACCCTGTTATTAAACTAGAAAGAGTGCAGAAAAGATTTACCAGGATGTTGCCTGGACCTGGGGGCCTGAGTTACAAGGAGAGGTTGCAGAGACAAGGACTTTATTCCCTGGAACATAGGAGATTGAGGGGTGACCAGATAGACATATACAAGATCGTGAGGGCATAGACAGGGCAGAAGCACAGTCTTTTTCCCAGGGAGGGGGTGCTAAGGGGCATAGGTTTACGATCAGAGGCGAGAGATTTAAAAGGGACATCAGGGGCAGCTTCTCCATACAAAGAGTATTGCATATTTGGAATGAACTGCCAGAAATAGTGGTTGAGGCGGGTACATTAGCAACATTTAAAAGCCATCTAGATAAGTACATGAGAGGATTCGAGGGCTATGGGGCAAACGTGGGCAGATGGGACTAGCTCACTGGGCAACACAGTCGGCATGGACATGTTGAGCCTGTTTCCCTGCTGTAAGACTCCATGACACCACCAGCTATGGAGGTTCCAATGAACAGGATCACAAGAGGCTGCAGAGAATTGCAGACTCAGCCAGCTCCATCACGGGCACAACCCTCCCAGTCATAGAGGACATCTTCAAGAGGCAGTGCCTCAAGAAGGCAGCATCCATCACTAAGGGCTTTCACCATCCGGGACATGCCCTCTTCTCGCTATTACCATTGGGGAGGAGGTACAGGAGCCTGAAGACCAACACTCAACAATTCAGGAACAGCTTCTTCCCCTCTGCCATCAGATTTCCGAACTGTCCATGAACACTACCTCGTTATTCCTTTTTTTTTATACCATTTATTGTAATTTATGGTAATTTTATGTCTTTGCACTGTACTGCTGCCGCAAAACAACAAATTTCATGTCATACAAATCAGTGATAATAAATCTGTTTGAGAAAAAAAACTGGTAACAGAATGCATTTAAGGTGAAAGGGGGTAGGTTCAGAAGAGACACGAGGGGTACGTTTTTTTTAAACTGAGAGAGTGGTGGATGCCTGGAATGTGTCGCCTGATAGGGTGGTGGAGGCAAACTCATTGGGGGCTTTTAAGAGGGGCTTTGATGGACACATGAATGAGAGGAAAATGGAGGGATATGGACATTCTGTAGGTAGGAGGGATTAGATATGTTGGCACAACATTGCGAGCTGAAGGGCCTGTTCTGTGTTATACTGTTCTATGTAGAATGTCCCAGGTAATGAACAGGTGTTGTTTTTACACGTCTATAAGTCAATTTTGTCCATAAACTGGAAAATACAGAAAAAAATCTCTTCATTGGTAACCATACCTCCAGAGTATTGTAATGTATGCATCAAAAAAAAAACACAAGACTAATAAGAAAGAAAAATTACTAAAAATGGGGAGAGGAAACTAGTTCTGCCATTCTATGAACATATGCACGTACGTTGGACTTTTGAATTTAATATTATGGGAGCTCATTCGGATGTAGCAGTATCATAAGTTCATCACCTAGGGACTACCTGTACCTGAAATTGCTGAATTCAATAGAGTCCCAAGGGCTGTAATGTGCCCAAGGAGCAGAGGAGGAGCTAGGTTAGGCATCACTGAAACAGCAAAGGAGGCCAAAAACAGGTCAGACTGGGAGTGGGAGGGAGAATTAAAGTGACTGAAGACTGGAAGCTCAGGGTCACCTCTGCAGACTAAAGAGATAATCTGCAAAGTGGTCACCCAATCTGTGTTTGGTTTCTCCAGTGTAGTGGGGAGACAACACGAAGAAAAGCCTAAAGGGATATGGGCCAAACACTGGCAATTGCAACTAGCTCAGATGGACATCTCGGTCAGCAGGGATGAGTTGGGCTGAAGGGCCTGTTTCCGTGCTGTAAGACTCGATGAGCCTAACGTCATAAGGACCAAGTGAAATACACTAAAGTGGAAAACATGCATGCGAATTTTCTGCTTCCCCCTTGAAGAACTTTTTTGGATGCCGGGAACAAGTCAAAGGGCAAATTTTACATCTCCTGCAGCTGCATGAGGAAGTACAGCAAGAGGAGGAGTGGTTGGTGGACATGGAAAGGCAAGGTAGAGGGTTTCAGGAGAGATCCCTCAGAAATGCTTGAAGGGATGGGGGCAAGGAAGATGGGTCTGGTACTGGAAACATGATGAAGGCAGCAGAACTTACGCAGGATGATCTGTTGAATGTGCAGGATGGTGGGGTGGAAGGCAAAGCCAAGGGAAACCCTATCCTTGATCTGGCTGGGAGGAGAGTAGGTGAGAATAGAAGTGCAGACATGCAACTGAGAATCCTGACAGCTATGGCAGAGGAAATCCACAGCCAAGGACAAAGAAAGACATTTCAAAGGCACTAATGTGGCAAATATTACCGTCCATACAGTTATGACTAAGAAAATGAGAGAATGGTATGGAGTCCTTTCCAAAAGTAAGATTGGAAGAGCTGTGATCGAGAAGAGCCATAGGAGTCTGTGGGCCAAAAACAGATAGTGGTCACTAATGTTACCCCAGGATGGAGATAGAGAACCCAGGAAAGGAAATGAAGGGGTCATAGATAGACTACATGAAAGTGAGACCAAGTGTAAACTGGAAGCAAAGGTAATGATCGTTGTCATCGCCGTGGCCATCCCTCGAGGTCGAGGATGATGGTCTTCGTTCCGTTGATCTATTTATGGGCTCTCAAGTGATATTTGAGTTCTGTATAGGTCATAGAGTCATACAGCACAGAAACGGGCTCTTCAGTCCAACTGGTCCATGATCCCATCTCAGCTCGTCCCATTTACCCACATTTAGCCCATATCCCTCTCAACCTTTCCTATCTACGTACCTTTTAAACGTTGTGCAGGAACCAGCATCAATACGATAGTCAATGTAAAAGGAAAAAGAGTTCATGGAAGTGGCCTGAATAAAACGGAAGGCAGATTTGTTCAAGCAATCCAACAGCTCTCAAGTCACTGCACCTCATTTTCCATCAGGGTACATTGCAGCCATTGGAACTCAATGAAATTTACCAATTTCAGGCAACTGCCCTCTTTTTCCTCTCAAAAGATGGGACGGTACCTCTCTGCTTCAATTTATTTCTTTCTTCTGTCTTTAACTGCTTTTTTTTTTAAAAATACCTTTTCCTTAACAACTTTGGTCTAAACCCTTATCATAGGGAAGTCCTGTTTTCTCCAACATTCCATCTCTGCAATTTGAAACAAGTGTTGGATTTGACTGTTTTAAGTAGTTTTTATTTCAAACATGTATAGTGTTTAAAACACTTCAAGTGGCTGTACAAAGAATGGCCACTTTCTAGCTTATTGATTCATCCATCAGGAGAATGTGTGTTTTCTCATTGGTTGATTTTGCCACAGGTATCTAATAGGTTTTCTGATTGGACTATTGTTATCCAAGGAGTACCTCATCTCAGGTATAAAAGGTGCCATTTTTTTGTTAAAACACTCTTGCCCATCTTGCTCTCCCCCTAAGCTCATTTTCGTTCCTTTGTCTCGGCTCATCTCCTCGTAGTAAAGCTGGTGCCACGTGCTCTGTGACTGTTTCTTTGTTTTAAACTTTTCCAATAAAACTTTGTGAAGCACCAAGTTGTTTTCAACTCATTCTTGGACTCCTGAAAGAACCTGCGGATTCGAAAATAACCTGATCCGACAATTTCAACTGGATCCGACACAAGCTTACTTTCCCATTTGTTCGGTTCTGATGAAGTCCTGAACTGAAATATTGACTGTTTCTCTCCTCACTGATGCTGCCTGACCTGCTAAGTGCTCACAGCATTTTCCATTTGTTTCCAATTTCCAGCATCTGCAGTTTTTTTGCTCTAACTCTGGTCAACTTTCTTTGCTCCAAGGAGAACAAGCCCAGATTCTCCATCCTACCCTTGCACCTGAATTCCTTGACTCCTAAAATTATTCTGGTAAATCATTTCTGCACCCTCTTGGTTTGTGCAATGTTATTACAGCGCCAGCGACCCAGGTTCAATTCTAGCCACTGTCTGCAAGGAGTTTGTACGTTCTCCCCATGTCTACGTGGGTTTCCTCTGGGTACTCCAGTTTCCTCCCACATTCCAAAGACGTACGGGTTAGGAAGTTGTGGGCATGCTATGTTGGCGCCAGAAGCATGGCGACCCTTGCAGGCTGCCCCCAGAACACTCTACACAAAAAATGCATTCCACTGTGTTTCGATGTACATGTGACTAATAAAGATGTCTTATCTTGGACCTTCACATGCTTCTCAGTGACCAGAATTGGACATTACCCAGTTCTCTGCATCAATGTTACTTCCTGGGAGCATGCCTTATGAAAACAGGTTGAGTGAACTCGGCCTTTTCTCCTTGGAGCAACAGAGGATGAGGAGGGGACCTGATAGAGGTGTACAAGATGATGAGAGGTATTGATTGTGTGGATAGTCAGAGGCTTTTTCCCAGGGCTGAAATGGTTGCCACAAGAGGACACAGGTTTAGGGTGCTGGGGAATAGGTACAGAGGAGATGTCAGGGCTAAGTTTTTTTTACTCAGAGAGTGGCGAGTGCGTGGAATGAGCTTCCCGCAACGGTGGTGGTGGTGGTGGATACAATAGGGTCTTTTAAGGGACTTTTAGATAGGTACATAGAGGGCTAATTTCCAAGGTAGTGACATGTTCGGCACAGCTTTGTGGGCCAAAGGGCCTGAATTGTGCTGTAGGTTTTCTATGTTTCCTTCACCCCCTAGAGTGGATGAGAGTTTGATTGAGGTACATACCATGCTCAGAGGGGCTTCAGTGCAACGGAAGGCCCAGTAGAAAGGGACTCCGGACAGCTCGCTCCTCAAACTGATAGTGAGCAGATTGCAAGTTCGTTCACACGTGAAGCCAGGAAGCACTTTACTGCCCCCAGTTTGTAGAAGGGGCTCCAGCAACCCGGAAAGGTGACGGCAGAATGCAGACACTGGTGCCCTCAGACGCTTGTTCAATTCCTGCAGACAGAATCACATCAAGGATGATACAGATGGAATGGAAAGGGCAGCCTGAATGCAGGAAAACTGCCCAGGTATGTCCTGTTCACAAAAAGCAGGACAAATCCAATCTGTCAGATAATCACCCAATCCATCTACTCTCAATCATCAGCAAAGTAATGGAAGCTGGTAGAATGGTTTATTATTGTCACGTGTACTGAGGTACAGTGAAAAACTTTGTTTCACATGCCATCCATACAGATCATGTCATTACAACAATGCATTGAGATATTACAAGGGAAAACAATAGCAGAATAAAATGTTACAGTTACAGAGAAAGTCCAAACGTTAGATCAGTATTGGCTACAGCTCTGCCTTCAATACTATAATTCAAAGCAAACTCATCACCAAACTCCGACACCTGGGACTCAACACCTCCCTCTGTAACTGGATCCTTGACTTTCTGACCAACAGACCGCAATCAGTGAGGATAGGCAGCAAGACCTCCACCATGATTATTCTCAGCACCAGTGCCCCACAAGGCTGCGACCACAGCCCCCTACTCTACTCCCTATACACTCATGACTGTGTGGCCAGATTCTGCTCTAACTCCACCTACAAGTTTCCAGGTGACACCACTGTAGTGGGCCCGATCTCAAATAACAATGAATCGGAGTACAGGAAGGAGATAGAGAGCTTAGTGACATGGTGTCTGACAACAACCTTTCCCTCAATGTCAGCAAAACAAAAGTACTAATCATTGACTTCAGGAAAAGGGGTGGTGTACATGCACCAGTCTACATCAATGGTGCTGAGGTTGAGAGGGTTGAGAGCTTCAAGTTCCTAGGACTGAACATCATCAATAGCCTGTACTAGTCCAACCACGTAGATGCCATAGCCAATAAAGCTCACCAGCACCTCTACTTCCTCAGGAGGCTAAAGAAATTTGGAATGTCCCCTTTGACATCCACCAACTTTTATTGATGCACCACACCACAGAAAGCATCCTATCTGGATGCATCACAGCTTGGTATAGCAACTGCTCTGCCATGGACCACAAGAAACTGCAGGGAGTTGTGGACACAGCTCAGCACATCACGGAAACCAGCCTCCTCTCTATGGACTCTGTCCACACTTCTCACTGTCTCAGGAAAGCAGCCAACATAATCAAAGACCCCACCCACCCCAGACTCATTCTCTCTTCTCCCCTTTCCTATTGGGCAGAAGATACAAAAGCCTGAAAGCACGTACCACCAGGCTCAAGGACAGCTTCTATCCCGCTGTTATAAGACTATTGAACGGTCACCTAGTACAACAAGATGGACTCTTGACCTCACAATCTACCTCGTTATGGACCTTGCACCTTATTGTCTGCCTGCACTGCACTCTCTCTGTAACTGTAACACTTTATTCTGCATTCTGTTATTCTTTTACCTTGTACTACCTCAATGCACTGATATGATGAAATGATGTGTATGGATGGCACGTAAAAGAAAGCTTTTCACTGTACCTTGGTACAAGTGACAATAATAAACCAATTTACCTCCTAGGGTCCGACCATTGTGTTTGTCCTAGTTTATCAATCATCCCAAAATGCGACACCTCACATATTTCAAGATTAAATTCCATTGCTCTACCCATCAGTGGATGAGGACTACCCTCCTGTCAATAACATCCCCAATTTCTGTGTCAGTGGCAAGTTTACTTATCACACACACACACACACACACACACACAAGGATCAGTGTGGTAACCTGTGTGTGAAGCCATGGGGAATAGCTGGATCTTAAATGAATAGCTCTAGTCTGTATCTACTGTGGAGAAGGACATGGAGGCCAGTGAGTTCAGGGGAGGAAGACAGTGACACCTTGGAGCGTATCAGCATTACAAAAGGAGGTGCTGGGGGTCTTGAAACGCACAAAGGTTGATAGGTCCTGACCAGGTATATCCTGGGATTTTATGGGAAGAAAAGGAGATTGCTGGGGGCCCTGGCAGAGATTTTTGTATCTTCATTAGCCACAGATGAGGTACCAGAAGACTGGAGGGTAGCTAATGTCGTAGCTTTATTTACGAAGAGCAGCAGGAATAAGTCAGGAAGCTACAAGCCAGGGAACGTTACATCAGTGGTGGGAAAGTTATCAGAAGGGATTCTGAGAGAGAGGATTTATTTGCATTTGGAATGACAAGGACTGACTGGGGATAGTCAGCATGGCTTTGTGCATGGAAAAAAAATCACATCTCATGAATTTGATTGAGCTTTTGAAGAGGTAACCATGAGGACTGACAAGGGCAGGATGGCAGACAGTGTCTACAGTGACTTTAGCAAGGCCTTTGACGAGGTCCTGAGTAGCAAGTTGGTCTGGAAGGTTAGAATACATGGAAACCAGGTTGAGCAACCCAATTGGATACAAAATTAGCGGTGGTAGGAAAGAGGGTGGTAGTGGAGGGTTGTTTTTCAGATTGGAAGCCTGTGACTGCAGGGAATCGGAGCTGGATCCACTGTTGTATGTCATCTATTGGATGATGGGTGTAGGTGGCATGTCTAGCAAGTTTGCAGATGACGCAAAAAATTGGTGGTGTAGTGAACAGTGAAGAAGACCAACTAAGGTTACTACAGGATATTGATCAACTGGGAAAGAGGGCAAAAGAAAAACAAATGGAATTTAACAAGTGCGAATTGATGCATTTTGGGAAGTTCAATCAGAGCAGGACGTGTGCAGTAAATGGCAGGACCCTGGGGAGTGTCAGAGAGACCTTGGAGTACAAGTACATAGTTCCCTGAAAGTGGCAACAAATGGCCCACTTGCCTTCATCAGCCGAGGCATTAGGTACAAGAGTTGGGACATGGTGTTACCAGTGGTACAAAATGCTATTGAGACCACACTTGGAGTACTGTGTGCAGTTCTGGTCACCACAATACAGGAAGGATGTGATCACACTAAAGGTAGCACAGAAAAGATTCACGAGGATGTTGCCTGAACTGAAGGGCTTGAGTTATAAGGAGAGACTAGATAGGCTGGGACTGTTTTCCCTGGAGGAAAGGCAGCTGAGAGGTGACATGATAGAGGTGTATATAAAATTATGATGGACATAGATAGGGTAGATTAGCAGAGTCTGTTTCCCATGGCAAAGGTGTTTAAAACTAGAGGGCATAGATCCAAGGTGAGAGGAAGGAGGTTTAAAGGGGTAAATTTTGTAACTCCTGCTGATGTTTTCCTGTGTTCTTGAAAACAAGATCTTGGGGTCCACATCCATAGATCCCTCAAAGTTGCTGTGCAGGTTGATAGGGTTGTTAAGAAGGCATATGGTGTGTTGGCCTTCATTATCCGGGGTATTGAGTTCAAGAGCCACCAGGTAATGTTGCAGCTCTATAGAACTCTGGTTAGACCACACTTGGAGTATTGTGTTCAGTTCTGGTTGCCTCATTATAGGAAGGATGTGGAAGCTTTAGAAAGGGTGCAAAGGAGATTTACCAGGATGTTGCCTGGATTGGAGAGCATGTCTTATGAGGATTGGTTGAGTGAGCTAGGGCTTTTCTCTTTGGAGAAGAGGATGAGAGGTGACGATAGAGGTGTACAAGACGATAAGAGGCATAGATCGAGTGGTCAGTCAAAGACTTTTTCCCCAAGGTGAAAATGGCTAACACGAGGGAGCATAATTTTAAGGTGATTGGAGGAAGATATAATAAGGGGGATGTCAGAGGTAAGTTGTTTTTTTTAAAAATATATACACACACAGAGTGGTGGCTGTGTGGAACGCACTGCCGGCAGAGGTTACGGAGGCAGATACATTAGGGACATTTAAGAGACTCTTAGACAGGCACATGAATGATAGAGAAATGGAGGGCTACGTGGGAGGGAAGGGTTAGATAGATATTAGAGCAGGATAAAATGTCGGCACAACATCGTGGGCCGAAGGACCTGTACTGTGCTGTAGTGTTCTATGTTCTAATATTTAATTATTTGGCTAATGATTGATACTGAATTGGTCTATTATTATCACATGTACCTAGATGCAGTGAAAAACCTTTGTTTTGCATGCCAACCAGACAGATCATGCATTAAGGGAGGGAAAAAGAAAACAGAATGCACAATATAGTGCTGGTTACAGAAAGTGCAGTGCAGGCAGACAAATAAAGTGCAAGGATGAGACAAGATAGATTGGGAGATCAAGAGTCATAGAGCAATACAGCACAGATGAAGGCCTTTCAGCCCAACCAGTCCATGCCGACCACAGTGCCCACCCAGCTAGTCCTAATTTCCTCCATTTGGCCTCTCTCTCTCTAAGCCCCACCCCACCATGTACCTATCCAAGTGCTTCTTAAATGATACTATTGTACCTGCCTCACCCACTTCCTCTGGCAGCTCGTTCCATATACTCACCACCCTCTGTGTGAAAAAGTTGCCCCTCAGGTCGCTTTTAAATCTTTCCCCTCTCACCTTAAACCTGTGCCCCCCTAGTTTTGGACTCCCCTACCCTGGGGAAAAGACTGTACCATCCACCTTATCCATGCTTCTCATAGTTTTAAACACTTCTAATAAGGTTGCCCCTTCATTCTCCTATGCTCCAAGAAATAAAAGACCTAGCATGGCCAACCTCTCCCTATAACTCAGACCCTCTAGTCCTGGCAACATCCTCGTAAATCTTCTCAGCACTTTCCAGTTTAACCACGTCTTTCCTATAACAGGGTGACCAAAACTGTACACAGTGCTCCAAGTGCAGCCTCACCAATGACTTGTACAACTGCAACATCATGTCCCAACTCCTATACTCATCGTGACACAGTCGGTCTAAGTTACTTATGGCCTTCTCCTGCTCCTGTTTCTTCTGTTCTCATCCCAGAACGTACCTGTGCCCTTTGTTTGAGTTCATCCGAATTCACCTCTTCCCACCAGACACTGTTGAGATCGGAGAGCATCAGCCTGTAGACAGCATCGCCGAAAGCCGCCTTCAGCAGGAAGGGAGAATCACCGATGTGTACAGAGCTCCAGGGCTGAGCAAGGAGATCATCTGCCGACCTTTCTAACTGAGCCATCAGAAGGAATGCTCTGTGGGTAAAGAAGGAAAGGTTTACGAGGATGTTTCCAGGACTAGAGGGCCTCGGTTATGGGAGAGGTTGGCCAGGCTAGGTCTTTATTCCTTGGAATGTATGAGAATGAGGGGTGACCTTATAGAGGTTTATAAAATCATGAGGGGCATAGATAAGGTGGATAATAACAGTCTTTTCCCTGGGGTAGGAGAGTCCAAAACTAGGGGGCATAGATTTAGGGTGAGAGGGGAAAGATTTAAAAGGGACCCGAGGGGCAACTTTTTCCACACCAAGGGTAGTGAGTTTCTGGAACGAGCTGCCAGAGGAAGTGGTTGAGGCAGGTACAACAGTATCATTTAAGAAGCACTTGGATAGGTACATGGAGGGGCGGGGATAGGTACATGGAGGAGCAGGGCTTAGAGGGATATGGGCCGAATGCAGGAAATTGGGACTAGCTGGGTAGGCACCGTGGTGGACATGGACTTGTTGGGCCAAAAGGCCTGTATCCGTGCTGTATTGTTCTATGACTCTATACATTTTGACAGCTTCATTCACAACCAGAGGACAGCACAAAGCTCTTAACAGCAAAGGATAATAAAATGAAAAATGCTAGAAACACCTCACAGATGAGGCAGCTTCCTGAAATATTAACTGTGTTTCTCTTCCCACAGAGGCTACCTGACCTGCTGAGTATTCCTAGCATTTTCTGTCTTTATTTCAAAATTTCAGAATGCCCTCTAATCCAGGCAGCATCCTGGTGAACCTCTTCTGCACCCTCTCCAAAGCCTCACATCCTTCCTATAATGGGGAGACCAGAATTTAATGTAATACTCCAAATATGGCCTAAGCAGAGTTTTATAAAGTTGCAACACAACGACTCTTGAACTCAGTGTCTCGACTAATAAAGGCAAGCGTGTCATATGCCTTCTTTACCACCTTATCAACTGCGTAGTCACTTTCAAGGAGCTATGGATATGGACCCCAACGTCCCTCAGGTTAACATCTTACCTCAAAGACAACTGCTCTGACTATGCAGCACTCCCTCACTGTTACATTGGACACGTCCCCCTTAAACGCCTGAAGTGAAAAATGAATCCATAACCTTTTGTCCTCTTAAACCATAGAACAATATAGCACAATACAGGCCCTTCGGCCCATGTTGTACCAACCTTTAAACCACACCCAAGACTATCGAACCCCTTCCTCCCACATATCCATAGAACCATAGAAAACTACAGCACAGAAAACAGGCCATTCGGCCCTTCTAGTCTGTGCCAAAACTTTATTCTGCTAGTCCCAGTTACCTGCCCCCAGCCCATACCCCTCCAGACCTCTCTCGTCCATGTATCTATCCAATTTATCCCTCTATCTTAATTCCTCCATATGCCTTTCTAACAATCTCTTGAACTTGACTAACGTACCTGCCTCCACCACCACCCCAGGCAGCACATTCCATGGACCAACCACTCTCTAGGTAAAAAAAACCTCCCTCTGATATCTCCCTTGAACTTCCCAACCATTACTTTAAAGCCATGCCCTCTTGTATTGAGCATTGGTGCCCTGGGAAAGAGGTGCTGGCTGTCTACTCTTATTCCTCTTAATATTTTGTACACCTCCATCATGTCTCCCCTCATCCTCCTTCTCTCCAATGAGTAAAACCCTAGCTCCCTTAGTCTCTCCTCATAATCCATACCCTCCAATCCAGGCAGCATCCTGGTAAATCTCCTCTGCACCCTTTCCAACGCTTCCACATCCTTCCTATAATGAGGCGACCAGAACTGGACACAGTACTCCAAGTGTGATTCTTTTAAACTTGTGGCTCTTTTGTCAATTATGTTAAATGTTCCTCTCCTAGTTATTCATGAAAGGAAGATGTTTCTCTTTGTCAATATCCTTCATGATTTCAAACATCTTTAATAAAAATGCTTTCAATTTAGTTCCACAAGATAAACTGCTCTTCATTTCCAACAAGGTATAATCGATCAAACAACCGAGATTGAAAAGCAGGGGTTCTGGCAGCTGATTGAGGCAGTATACTTCGGGATGGTCTTTGATACTTGTTCAGATACCCACAAGAGAAAATCTAAAGAAACTATGCCTTATAGACAAAAAAATCTGGGGTTTGATTCCAGCCTGGGTCACATCAATTGCCCACACTCACAGGTGCTCAGTCCTGGGACCTCTCAGCTGCCATTAGAATTGCAGAGGCTTCAGAAAGGTTGGTGGAAGGGGATCAAGGCAGAAGGCCTTTGCAACACAGCACAATGATGTTCCCTTCCACGCCCTAGATAACCCCAGCTGAACACAAAAGCAAAATACTGCAAATATAATGGAATCTAAAAATAAACACCTAAAATGCTGGATATATTCGGAGGTCTCATGGTTACATTACTGCACCAGGATCCAGATGCCCGAGTTATTGATGATCAATGCTCAGTGGATATTAATCTGAAACATTATCCGTTTCACTCTTCCCTCTCCACTGATACTGCCAAAGCTGCTGAGTACATCCGGCATTTTCTGTTTTATTTCAGGCATTGAAATGTAATTAGCTTCTGTCGGATCAAAATCCTGGAAATCCCTAACGCGTGGCACTCTGGCAGTTCCTTCACCACACAAATATTTAAGGCAGTGCCACAGCCACTTTCACAAAACGTATCAATAAAAGTTATTAACTTCTAAGCTGAACATTTAGCAATGATTAGCTCTGTATCATCAATTTTGGTGGAAATAGTTGGCATTTTGAGAAGTGGAATACTGCAGTTTGATTTATATTCTACACTCCTTCCATCAATCGTGGGGAGCCCTCTTCCCCCCTCCCCCCTACACCCAAATCGGAAGGTTGAGGCAATAAACTTGAGCACTGGACTTAAGCAGGACTGACACATGTACTAAGGGGCACTACACTGCTAAAGCAGCCATAATTTGAATGAGACCCAAGATGACCATCTAACTTACTCAAAAGGTCCTGCAGCCTCTAAATCTCTCTGGGTTCCGGCAATACTTATCCCTCAACCAACATAACAAAGAAAACAAATCATCCCATTATCTCATCCTTTTAATTCTTAGGTTCCTAACCTCAATCCCCCCCTCTTCTATTTTGTCTTAGTCCCTCACCATTTGCAAACTGCTTCAAGCGGTATTTGGAATGACTTTACCATAACATTTTCAGTGTTCCTTCCACAGATTAGATTGCTGATTGCAGCATTTTGCTGTGCACAATTTAACTACCAGGTTTGCCCACATTACAACAAAGACTAAACTAGACTAGATTAGATTAAATTACTGTCATATACACCAGGGTGCAATGAAATTTCTTGCTCGCATGAAGCTCAGAGTATGCTCACGTAAAGCTCACAAAATTACTTCGTTGGCTTTGGGACACTAGTGTAACATCATTACAGCACCAGCGACCCGGGTTCAATTCCCACCGCTGTCTGTAAGGAGTTTGTACGTTCTCCCCGTGTCTGCGTGGGTTTCCTCCCACGTTCCAAAGACGTACAGGTTAGGAAGTTGTGGGCATGTTATGTTGGCGCCAGAAGCATGGCGACACTTGCGGGCTGCCCCCAGAATACTCTACGCAAAAGATGCATTTCACTGTGTGTTTTGATGTACATGTGACTAATAAAGATATCTCATCTCTTATACATCCTGAAGAGGGAAATACTTGCATTTCTGCAGCACATTTTTCAGATGTCCCAAAATACTTCACAGCCAGTTTGAATCCATATAATCAAAGAATCATACAGAACAGAAATGGGACCTTTCTGCCCACCTCACCCATCGCGCCTATCTGCACTGATCCCATTTGTAAACATTAGTCCCATGTCCCTCTCCCCCTTTCCTATCCAAGTATCTGTCCAAATGTCTTTTAAAAATTGCGAATGTATCTGCCTCCACCCACTGCGGCAGCAGCTTGTTCCAGATAACCACCACCCTCAGTGTAAAACTTACCCCTCAGATAGAACATTGAACAGTACAGCACAATACAGGCCCTTCGGCCCACAATATTGTGCTGACCTATAAACCTCGCCTAAGATTATCTAACCCCTTCCTCCCACATATCCCTCTATCTTAAATTCCTCCATTTGCCTATCTGTCGAATTTGACCAATGTACCTGCCTCCATCACCACGCCAGGCAGCGCATTCCATGCCCCAACTGGGTAAAAAGCCTTCCTCTGATATCTCCCTTGAACTTCCCACCCATTACTTTAAAGCCATGCCCTCTTGTATTGAGTATTGGTGCCCTGGGAAAGAGGCGCTGGCTGTCCACTCTATCTATTCCTCTTAATATTTTGTACACCTCTATCATGTCTCCGCTCATCCTCCTTCTCTCCAAAGAGTAAAGCCCTAGCTCCCTTAGTCTCTCCTCATTATGCATACTCTCTAAACCAGGCAGCATCCTGGTAAATCTCCTCTGAACCCTTTGCAATGCTTCCATATCCTTCCTATAAATGAGGCGACCAGAACTGGACCCAGTACTCTAAGTGTACTTACAGTACTCTAAAGGCAAGGGTACCAAATTCCTTCACTACCCTATCCACCTGCATCACCACTTTCACCAGGCTGTAGACTCACACCCCAAGATCCTTCTGTACACCAATGCTCCCGAGGTCCCCGCCATTTACCCTACATGTCCTACCAGAATTTGACCTGTAGTCCCTACTGTAAGTGCAGCAGCCAAATTCTGGTCTATTTTCTTGTATTAAACTCTGGGGGTCTTGCAGAATTTCAGGTAAGGGGGAAAACTCAAAGAAGATGTGCAGGGCAAGTTTTATATATATATATATATATACACACACACACAGACAGAGTGGTAGGTGCCCAGAATGTGCTGTCTGTGCTGTCAGGGGTGGTAGTGATAGGATAAGAGGCATTCAAGAGGCTCTAAGATAGGCACATGAATGTGCAGAGAATGGAAGGATATGGACATTGTGTAGACAGATGGGATTAGTTTAGTGAGGCATTTAATTACTAGTTTAATTAGATTAGCACAACATCATGGGCCAAAAGGCCTGTTCCTGTGCTGTACTGTTCTCTGTAATTGGTATTGGTTTATTATTGTCACTTATACCGAGGTACAGTGAAAAACTCATCTTGCATACCGATCGCACAGGTCCATTCATCACACAGTGCAGTTACATTGGGGTGGTACAGGGAATATGCAAGATCCCACAACCTGAACCAGATATTTTTCAGCATTCTGACCAAAGGGGGAAAAGAAACTAAAGGTGGCACACGAATGTTAGGTTTCTTCGCCCTCCCCCCACCCCCCACCCAGGATAATGTATCAACCAAGACCCCCAGAGTTTAATACAAGAAAATAGACCAGAAATAACAACGTTAACAGGTAGAACCAACCCCCTACGCCAATTATTCGTTATAAGAGCTCAGTCGGCCACTGCTAATCATCAGACAGTCACGGCTGAAAATATTCTGGGGCAATTACTGTCCTGAACAAGTGGAAATATTGAACACAATGAAACATTAGAGAGAGGAAACAACAAGCAATGGAAAGAGGGTGTGTTGACACTCAGGGACCCTGCAACCAAGGGTGGGGATGGGAAGACCAGCAGGTCCCCAGTTGGGAACTTAAACTCAAATATTCAGTGCTTGAAATTGTTTAAAAATGTTTTATTTTTTAAATAAAAAGAGAAACAAACCTCAGCTCTCCCCCTCACTGCCTGCCTTCCTGTTCCTGCCGAGCCGTCTACAATCTGTCCTCTCCAGAACACAAAGCGCCTCTCAATCGTTCCGCCCCTCAGCACTTACCCTGTTGTAGAGAGAGATGTCTCCCTTTAGAGAGGGTTGTCTTGTCTCCCCTTATTGAGGAGATAATCAAGTATTAACGCCTGGTGATTTTTTTTTTCTCATTCCTCGTTTATCTGACTTCTTTCCAGATCTTCTTGTTTTAACTTCTGATGTTTTCTGCCTGGTGAGATGAGCTGGTAGTTTTTACATTACCTTTTTTAGTGGAGAGCAATTTTTTTCTGCTTGTGTTTCCTACTTTGAAAAAGCATCGGCGCTTTATTCACTGTAAACATCTTTGGGATATCCAGTGGAATGACATCTGTCTTTTCTACTATAATGCACAACCTTCATAAGAAATAGAAGCAGGAACAGGCCATTCGGCCCCTCATGCCTGCCTTGACATTCAAAAGCATCACAGCTGATCTTTTATCTCAGCACAACTTTCCTCCACTAACTCAATATCTGTTGATTCCCTTAACATTGAAAAAGTGTACCAATTTCCATCCTAAATATTCCTAGTGACCGAGCCTTCTTGTCCCCCCTTGGGTACAGAATTTCAAAGGTTCTCTGCCCCCTACATGGGCAACCCCCTGTTTTGTGACTGTGACCCCTGGTTCTAGACTCCCCATCTACCTTGTCAAACCCAGTTTTGTGTTTCAATATCATTTTTCTAAACCCAAGGCAACATACACCTTGTTTACTTAATCTCTCTTCCGCTTTGCTTTGATGTCCTTCTGAAGGTTGTGAAGTTTTTCCATTCTAAAGTTTCTCTACAAATATAAGTTGGTGTTCATTTTGCTATTTAGGGTTTTACAGTTGGGGCATGGAGGACTAATATAGCAGAAAATATGAAAAACACTTTATTGGTATTGGTATGGGATCAAGAAGCTTCAATGTAATGGAGCCAGCACGGTAGCATAGCGGTGAGCATAACGCTTTACAGCGCCAGCAACCCGGGTTCAATTCCAGCCGCTGTCTGTAAGGAGCTTGTACGTTCTCCCCATGTCTGCGTGGGTTTCCTCTGGGTGCTCCGGTTTCATCCCACATTCCAAAGACGTACGGGTTAGGAAGTTGTGGGCGTGCTATGTCGGCGCCGGAAGCGTGGCGACGCTTGCGGGCTGCCCCCAAAACACTCTACGCAAAGATGTATTTCACTGTGTGTTTCGATGTACATGTGACTAATAAAGAAATCTTATCTCCTTACAGGAAGCAGGATGGGAGGAGTTGTAGTCAAGCGACAAACAAACTGCTGGAGGAACTCTGCAGGTCAGTCAGCATTCGTGCAGGGAAATGGACAGTTAACGTTTTGGGTCAAGACACTTCATTGCAACCTGAATGGTCAACTGTCCGTTTTCCTCCACAGATGCTGCCTGACTCGCTGAGTTCCTCCAGCAAAATGGAGACACAAGACTGCAGATGCTGGAATCTGGAGCAACATCCAAAGTGCTGGAGAAACTCTGCGGGTCAGTCCCCTACTCACCTCCCTCCCCTTTATTCCATGCTCTACTGTCCTCTCCTATTACATTCCATCGTCTTCACCCCTCATCTACCTTTCACCTGCCAGCTCTTGCTCCACCCCTTCCCCCCTTTTTATACCGGCTACTTCTCCACTTTCTTTCCAGTCCAGATAAAGAGCCTTGACCTGAAATGTCGACTGTCCGTTTCCCTCCGTGGATGCTGCCTGACTTGCTGATTCCTCCAGCATTTTGCTTATTGTTCCAGATTCCAGCATCTGCGGTCTCTTGTGTCTCTATTGACTGGGATTCTGCTCAAGTAAGAAATGAAGGGCCCTCAGGCCATCCTGGTGAAGGATTTGACATCCATGGTAAAAAAAAATAAGCCAGTTGTAAAGAGTTGGAGGGCATCAAAGGTGGGAAGTGAACAACCCTAATCATGACCTCAGTATAACAACACTGTGGCCACTTTGCACTACAATGGATTGGTTTTTTTATTCCAATTGTGTTCATTCTTATATAATTTATTTTTATGTCTTTTTTCTTGTGAATGTTGTGTCTCTAATCATATGTGTGCATAGAACAGTACAGTGCAGAACAGGCCCTTCGGCCCACAATGTTGTGTTGACATAGCTAATCCCTCCTACCTACAGAATACAGAATATTCCTTCACTTTCCTCTCATTCATGTGCCCATTCAAGCCCCTCTTAAAAGCCCCCAATGAATTTGCCTATCAGGCAACACATTCCACACATCCACTACTCTCTCAGTAAAAAACGTACCCCTCACGTCTGTTCTGAACCTATCCCCTCTCACCTTAAATGCATGTCCTCTGGTATTGGATCACTCACTGTGATGTAAGTTTTTCATTGCACCTGTGCATACATGTACTTGTGCATAGGACAATAAACTTAACATTGACATTGCCATTGACTTGCTGAATGGAGGAAGACTAGTCCTGTGATCAAAAATGGGCTCAAACAATGGGTCGACCAAAACAGTCCAGCTTGTGGAACTTGGGGAGCAGGTAGAATTGGACAGTGTGGAGTTGGAGGCTGTGAAGAGGAAGATCTCCTGAGGAAATGGGGTCAATGACTGCCTAGGGCACAGTGGCCTGATGTTTATTGGTGGGGTCATGATCCAAAGTGAGGTATGAGGAGATGTCAGAGAGCTGGCTCAGCCTCAGTGAGGTGGAGGTCAGTTCGTCAAACACCAATGGCACCGCCCTTGTCAGCAGGTTTGATGGCAATTATGCGATTGGTCCTTAGTGAGCAATGAATAGATCTAGAAAAGATAGGAGGTCGAGGGAGATGTCCAAGTCAAAGTCAAGTTTATTGTGATATGCACAAGTCCATGTATGCACAGGTGCAATGAGAAACTTCCTTGCAGCAGCATCACAGGCACAGAGCATCAGATAAGCAGCATTCACAAGATCACAAATCTGAACTCGGAGTGAGGAGCCACAGTTTGGGGTGAAGACTCCAGGCCAAAGGAGTGAGCCTGGGCATGAAGGCACGGCAAGAGTCCAACATCATGTCCGGTCAGAATTCGCTGAAATGGGTATGAAGTGGGATGAAACTGAAGGCTCTGAGATCTTTCTCATGGGTTCTTTGTAGGGACCTGTGAGGTAATATGTCCCAGATTAACAAATAATTAAATTTTGGTGTCTTTGGAGTTTGTCAAAGCACCTTTCGATTAAAAAAATGGTTTCTAAGAAATAAGACAGAAACAGTAAAAAATAAAAATGAGATCAAAATTCATTTCTGTAGTCACATTTAATTGCTTTATACAATAAAAGGCACTGTTTAGGGACCCTCTTTAATAACAAATAATGGAAAATTTAACAAAATCTAGTTATTAAACTCATCCTTTACAATGTCACCTCAACCTAAAATACATAAAACAGCAGCCAGACTAACCTTGCCATTGTGTAAAATTTTATTGTGTAAACAGTTTTTCTAACCATACTAAAATAAACATAAATTCAATGCAATAAACTAATTTAAAAATCCAGGATTGACCCTTTGATTCAGATTATTGCTGCAGCCAAGGTTTCCCCAAATCCCAGAGTGGTGTCTTCTTGCTGGCGCATCCCTCAAGGGGAAAGTTCAGACTCAGATGGTACGGCTGCTGACTGCACTGAAGGTGAGTGAGGTCTGGCTTTTGTTGAATTCGCCAAGATTCAGCCAACTCTTGCTTGGGATCCCACTGTAGGATGCAGACAGCAGTTTCAGGACATCAAGGGATACTGGCCTCTTTACTTCAGGCACACTTGAAACTCTGGCGAACAAGCAAGGGGAAAACATAAATAAGTTGTCATTAAAAAAAAGAGACAGATCAGCTACAATATAATTGAATGGTAGTATAGTCCAAGGGGCTGTATACTTGCTATGAGACCTGGCTTGTTTTCCCCTTGTCCCCTGCCTGTCATTTGAGTCCTGAAGGTGGAAAGCGAGGATTTAAGGTGGAAAGCGAGGATTTCTTCCATCACTTCCTGCATCGCATGCCTCCCATCACTGACTACAAACCCACCCTAACGGCCAGGGTTAGCATCCAGTGACCATGAATCCATTTCTAACAAGAGGACATGGCTTTAGGGTGAAAGGGGAAAGGTTTAGGGGGAAGTTCTTCACTCAGAGAGTGGTGGGAGTGTGGAACGAGCTGCCATCTGACATGGTAAATGCGGGCTTACTCTTAAGTTTTAAGAATAAGTTGGATAGATACGTGGACGGGAGAGGTCTGGAGGGTTATTGGCTGGGTGCAGGTCAATGGGACTAGTGGAATAAAGTTTAGGCACAGACTAGAAGGGCCGAATGGCCTGTTTTCTGTGCTGTAGTGTTCTATGGTTCTAACACAAGGTGGGTGTTTGCACAGAGTTAGCACGATGCAGCCTTCTGTAATGCACACAGGTCTCTTGTATCTGGAGAGTCAGTGGATAAATTCAATATCACCCACTTCAAACCATTCCCACTGTGCAGGAGTCCATTGGTGTTGATGCTAGCTTTTTGAAAGAGGTATCGAATCAGTGCCACCCTCCCCCCTCCTATTCTTTTTCTACAATTTTCTCCCCTAGCCATTTCACTTCTCTAAGATAAACTTCCTAGGGGAAGGAGCAGGGGAGTGGGACTGCCGGAGACATGTAGCCCTTGTCTTTCTGAATGGTGGAAGGCATTGTTTGGGAAACATCTCCAAAGAAGCCTGGGCAAATTGCTGCAGTGCATTTTGTACCTTGTACTTGTACACAGCAGCCATAGTGCATTACTGGTGAAAGCAGTGAAGGGGCTAGCGATCAGGCAGACTACCTTGTCCTGAATGCTTCAAGCTTCCTGAGTGTTCTTTGAACTACTCTCATAGCCAAATGGAGAGTATTCAATCATACCTCAAAGACTGTGCCTGGTAGATAATGTCTAGGTTTTGGGGAGGGTGGGGGGGGGGTAGGAATCAGTAGGTGAGCCACATGCCTCAGAATATCGAGCCTTGTGTTGCTGGTGTTGTTATCTTATGGGTGTTGATGTCTAGAATATTGATAGGGGATTCAACCCTAGTAACATTGCTGTAGATTAAAAGGAAATTATGATCCTCTTACTAGAAAAGGTATTGCCTGGCGAATGTGTGGCATGAATATTACTTGCCATTTATCATCCCTTATATAAAGGTTTTTCAGGGTTTGCTTTGGGCAAACATGAACTGTTTCATTATTCATCTGCAAACTATCACCACCTCTGATCTTATGGTGGAGGGGAGGTCACTGATGAAGCAGCTGAAGGTGTCCTGAGGAAACTCAGCAGTAATATACCGAAGATGAGTTGTCTGTTCCTGAACAACTATCACCATTTGTCTGTATGTTGGGTGCATACAATTCCATTCACTGAGCAGCTTTTCCTTTGATTCTCATTGACTTCAATTATACCGGGACTCCTTGGTGCCACACTTATTCAAATGCTGCCTCAATGCTTCAGCTGTCGTGATCACATTTCAGCCAAAGTCTGGACCCGAGGGATCGTGGAGGAAGCCGGGGCATCAGAAGACAGGTGCTTCGTGAGTAAATGACGTCTGGTGACTCAATTGACAGCACTTCTCATTGCCTTGCAGATGACCGAGTAGATCAATTGGGTAACTGGCAGGAATGGATTTGTATTGCAACAACTGCATTTTAGTTGCATTGGGAATCTTTGGTGCTAAACTGGTAACATTCAGAGGGATAAACAGCCTCCAGTTTTTCTTAAGTTCCCTACCTTGCTGGTAATTGCACTAGAACAGCTTGTAGATCTGCCATTACTTCTGAGGGTGCAAGTAACTGTGGTAAATTGGTTTATTATTGTCACATGTACCGAGGTATAGTGAAAAACTTTGTTTTGCATGTCATCCATACAGATCATTTCAACAGAACATTGAGGTAGTACAAGGGAAAACAATAATGGAAAACAGAATGAAGTGTTACAGTTACAGAGAAAATGCAGTGCAGGCAGACAATAAGCTACAAGGCCATAACAAGGTGGATTGTGAGGTCAAGAGTCCATCTTATTGTACAAGGGGACCATTCAATAGCCTTATAACAGCAGGACAGAAGCTGTCCTTGAGCCTGGTGGTACCTGCATTCAGGCTTTTGTATCTTCTGCCTGATGGGAGGGGGGAGAAGAGAGGATGTCCCGGGTTGGTGGGGTCTTTGATTATGCTGGCTGCTTCACCAAGGCAGTGAGAAATGTAGACATAGTGCATGGAGGGGAGGCTGGTTTCCGTGATGTGCTGAGCTGTGTCCACAACTCTCTGCAGTTTCTTGCGCTCACGGGCAGAGCGGTTGCCATACCAAGCCGTGATGCATCCAGATAGGATGCTTTCTATGGTGCATCGATAAAAATTGGTGAGGATTCAAAGGGGACATGCCAAATTTCTTTAGCCTTCTGAGGAAGCAGAGGCGCTGATGAGCTTTCTTGGCTGTGGTGTCAACGTGGTTGGACCAAGATAGGCTATTGGTGACGTTCACTCCTAGGAACTTGAAGCTCTCAACCCTCTCGACCTCAGCGCCGTTGATGTAGACAGGAGCACGTACACCACCCCCTTCCTGAAGTCAGGGAAGCCTGGTGGTATTCCATGCTTAATGCTAATGTCTGTGAGATTAGCTCCAATTGAAGGGCCAGCACAACAGGAATGGGCCAAACAACCTCTCTCTAACCTGTAATTTTTTTGATTCTATTTATCACGTCAATAATATAAATATCTTATAGGAGACTGTAAATGCTAGAGCTAAGTTACTTCCAAAGTAACTTCACTTACTTGGGGCTGGCGTGGTCTGGTTCGATCTTAATCTCTGAAATCTCGTGTGCATTAATTTCAACATCTTGTGTACTAAATTCAGAGAAAGCTAAAGATTACTATCAAATGTAATTAAGAGAGATCAGGTTATTCCTCAGATGGCTGAGTATTGGACTATGTCACTGAGTTTAAGTCTAGCTCAGACAGGTTCTCAGTCTAAGCAGCTGTTGGGGAAAGCCATTGGCATCAGCATTCCTGACCTAAAAAACAACTGGAGAATAAAAACCTTCCTAGGATTCTCACTGAAGGAGTGTTGGACCTTACCTGTTAAAAGGAATGGTTTGATTAAAATAACTATTTAATTGTCTGCTCGAGGAGACTTGCTGAGAGGCTTGATCAAAGTGTTATTGAAGACTGCCTAGATAAGAGAGCCTTGAGAGTCTGTGAGTAACAGTTATAAACATCAGGGGCTGTTTCAAGGTGTCAGTCTGAGTTACCCTGGGTAATAGAGAATGGAAAGGTGCAAGGAGAGGTTCTGATTGTCAACAAGAACTAGCACATGGGGCCAACCTTACTCTGTGCCTGACTCAGATCAGGGAGATACCATGCAGGACATGACTGAATTATCAATGTCTCACCACAATTAACTCCTCAGAGGTCACAAGGCAGAAGATATTCCCATTTAGAGTTGTTTCAAAGTGTTTTACTGATTTCAAGTTTGTTTGCAACTCTATCTGAAGACTTGTACTTCAGTGTTTGTTAACTAAAAATTGTGATTAAAAACGTTTCAAGTGTCACTCAGTCTCACTTATGTTTAGCTTAAAGAAAAGAGCAAAACCAAATACCCGACACCAGTCAGGTCAATGATCACACTTGGAAGACAAAGTGTGCCTAAACTGGAATAAGCAGCATCCTACCAGTGTTCATCGTGTTGGAAAGAACCCTAAAAATGTTTTGTAGATCAACAACAAAAAAATGGAAACTGAATGCAAGGAATATTAAATAAGTGGAATGGGACAGTGTCCAAATAAAGAATTTTAAGGGCAGAAACTTGAAGAGATTAAGGGCACAGATGATTCAAATAGAAAGGTTTTAAGCAGTGAGCTTTGGAGGCAAAGGATGCAAGGGAGAAAAGATGCAAGAGATTGAAAATGGCAGAATAAATAGTTTCCTACCGACATTCACTGCTTTAGTCAGTGCTCAGAGGTACTGGAAGACTCCCTGTATCAGTCAACTCTACCCCATCAATAGGTCCACTCCTACAGAGGAGAAAATTGGGAATATCTTTTAAAATATCAGGTTTTATGTTGTAATTCAAATTGATGCGCATGAAATATATGTTACACTCTAAAATTCCACACCATTCTGAAACTTCACAATCGCTGCATGTGCTTCCCAGGCTCGAAAAGCCGGCTGCAAGATGGAGGTGGGAGTTACTGGATCAAAAAGGCAAGGAAATTTGGAACAGCACTCAATTAGGAAACCAAGTCCGGCTTCTCAAAATAGTCTTCGACCCTTTTCTGCTGATTGTGGTCTCTTTGCCATTGAAGACCCTTTCTCCACTTTGGCTCCATTCTACACTAGTGTCTAACCTCTCTGCACCACCGAGCCTTCATCTCCCCTTCCCAATCATCTCCTCCCCCCCCCCCCAACCATTTTCCATTCCATGCTCCTACTCCCAGTTACTCTGACTACTTCCTTCTACCCATCTTCCCAGCCCAATCTCTTCCCATTCCTCACTTCTCCTTTCAATTGCCTCTCGTGACATAATAGAATCAGGAGTAAACGATTTAGCCCCTCAAGGCTGACCTTAAACCTCAACACCACTTTCCTGTACTAACCCTATACCCCTTCATTCCCTCAATACACATACATTTAACAATCTTCATCCTGAATTATTGAATATACTCAGCAATTGAGCCTCCACATCTTTCTTGCTAACCTCAGATTCACCATCCCCTGAGTAAAGACAGATCCCAGGAATTAAAGGGTTAACGTGAGGAGCATTTTATGTCTCTGGGCCTGTACTCGACGGAGTTCAGAAGGATGAGGGAGGATCTCATTGAAACCTACTGGATACTTAAAGGCCTGGATAGAGTGGACATGAAGAGGATGTTTCCATCAGTGGGAGAGTCTAGTATCTGAGGGCACAGCCTCAGAATAAAGGGATGTCACTTTAAAACTGAGATGAGGAGGAATTTCTCCAGCCAAAGGGTGGTGAATCTGTGGAATTCGTTGCCACAGACTGTGGAGACCAAGTCATTGGGTGTAGTTAAGGCAGAGATTGATAGGTTCTTGAATGGTAGCAGTGTTAAGGGAGAATGGGGTTGAAAAAATCAGCAATGATTGAATAGCGGAGAAGACTCAATGGACCAAATGGCCTAATTCTGCTCCTATATCAAAGTGCTGAATGGCCTACCCTTTATTTTGAGACTGTGACTTCTGATTTCTGACATTCTAGCCAGGGGAAATATCATCCCTACATCTTTCCTGTCAAGCTCCGTAAGAACTGTGCACATTTCAATAATATTACTAATTTTTCTAAACTCTAAGCCTGGTTCTTGGCTTTCTGCTCCCCGATTCCCCCTCCGTTGCTTTCGATTGCCCCACTCGTTCACAATCTCTGGCCTCCCCTCTCCCGTTGGTCTTCTCTTCCCTCGGCTACACTCACTCCCGATTCACGTCCTTTCCCCTTCCCACTTCCAAGAACTGTGCACAAGGGTCCTTTATTAATTAAGTATTCTGCTGGTGGCTCGCTTATCCAGCAGCTGATCCTTTAGTCAGCCACTGGACAGAAACTTAGAGAAAAATGTAATGAGGCCCTGTCATTAAATTTGCATGTCCTTTGTGTCACCACACTTAACCTCTTCCACATCCTCCTGAAAAGTCACTTTGTCCCTGTTGATCTAACATTTGTCACTGAAGAAAACATACTGTAAACTATTGAACAGTTTTTTCCAGAGGTTCTATAAAAGGAACTAGACAACATGAAACCACGACGACTACTTTCATTACTTCACACGATACTTAGTGAACGAGACTCAACACAAAAGATGATCATAAGCACAATAGTGATGTTGGTGTCAAGGAAGACTTTAAAGGTGTAAAGAGATTAAGGCAAAGGGGTTTAATCAGGGAATTCCAAAGGTTAGGACTGAGACAGCTGAAGGAACATCCAGCAATGGTGATTTAAAGCAGAGATACCCAAAAGGCAGTATTACAGAAGTTAAGATATCAGAGAGTTGTGGGACTTGAGACGTAGGAAGGGGGCAGGGGGTGGAAGACATTTTGGGATTTGAGAACGAGGACAGGAATTTCAAAATCAAATTATTGCCAGACGAGGAGCCAATGTAGGTCAGCAAGCACAAGGGTGTTGGCCGAACGTGACTTTGGACGCTATGACATGGTGAGCAGAGCTTTAGATGAGCTTAAATTAGTGAACTGACAAAAGCACTGGCGGGCTGAGATTTAACAAGACGTGGCTGAGGTTTTAGCAGCGGGTGAGCTGAAGCATTATCAGAGAAGGGTGACGTAACAGGAGGTGGATCCATGCAGTGTTAACGATGGGGAAGCTGAATCATTCTCAAGAGTAGTGATTAGGGAACACTTCTGCATTGCAGTTTGGAACTCCTTTCACAAACAGAAATTAATGCTCAGTTAAATGTTTATTTCAAAGCTGAAATTTAAAGATTTTTGTTAACCCAGAGTTTATGGAATACAAGGCAGACATAGATATAGCTGCAGATCTCCCATCACATTTAACAATGGAGGACTATATTACTCATAAGGTCAATGATGGATAGGGTAGTGAAAAAGATATTTGGTATTTTTGCTTTCATAGGCCTCGAGGCATTGAAGAGAAGAATTGGGATATCTCATTGCAGCTGTACAAAGCATTGGTTAGACCACATTTGGAGTATTGTGTGCATTTCTGGTCACCTCACTGCAGAAAGGATGTGGAGATTCACGAGGGATGTTGCCTGGAATGGAGGGCTGTGGTTATAAGGGGAGATTGGATAGGCTGGGTTTATTCTCACTGGAACAAAGGAGGCCGAGGGGTGACGTTATAGAGCTTCGTAAAATTATGAGGGGCATAGATAGGTGGAATCTTTTTCCGAGGGCAGGGGAGTTCCAGAACTAAAGGTTTAAGGTGAGAGGGGGAAGATTTAAAGGGCAAGATTTTCACACAGTGGGTGGTGGGTTGCCAGAGGAGATGGTGAAACAAGTAAAATTACTATGTTTAAAAGGCGTTTGGACAGCTACTTGGATAGAAAAGGTGTGGAAGGGTGCAGGCCTAATGCAGGCAAATGAAATGAGTGTAGATAAAGGCATCATAGTTGGCCTGAACGAGGTGGGCCAAAAAGGCCCGTTTATGGGCTGTACTTTTCTATGATCCCATGAGTCTATGACAAGTCTTGGAAACATTGTTAATCGGCAACATGTTCTACACTAATTTATCCAAAAGCCATAAACAAACTTCTGGAGAAACTCAACCCGAAATGTTGACAATTCCTTCCCCCCACCCACCTCACAGATGCTGCTCGATCCGCTGAGTTCCTTCAGAGTTTGTTTTTTGGCTGCAGGTTCCAGCATCTGCAGTCTCTTGTGTCTCCAGTGTATCCAAAAGACTGGCTATCCAGTGGTGTTAACTTCTCAGTTCTTAACTTTAATCCTTGATTAATCTCATCATTAAATTGGGTCCCAGACATTGATCTCAACAATAATTAAAAACCCAAAGACATGGATAATGCTAAATAATATTAGTAAATTGCATCAAATTTACAGCATCTGTCATGCACTTTTTAAGGAATTGTATCAATTAATTGTTATTCAAATTGCTAATTAACTGTCTACTACTACATCTATGAATTATCTTCATACATAATGTATCAATTTAATCTGTGAAAGTTATGAGTTTGAACTGAATAGCTATTTACTTATGCATGATTTGGTCCCTTAACTGTTTTGGAGTTTTGGTAAGAAAATTGTAAAATAAAACTGTGTTAATCCTGCATGCTTGAAACATTGGCATCCAGATTTTCTGCACTATCGGATATTATTCCCAATTAATAATACAACACACTTTTAAGTTCACTTTTTTAAAGATGTTACAATAGTAGAATAATACATTTTCCAGTGAACTCGATGTTTAAAGTGACACAAGAAACAAGGCCAGGCTAAGTTTTAAGGGAGAGTGGAAAATTGAGCCAGGTAAGATTTAAAGAAGCAATGGAAACAAAACCAAGAGAGTTTCAAAGGGGTGTGGAAAACAAAACCAGGTGAGATTTGAGGGAGCAAAAGAAACAGAACAGGTGAGTTTTAAGGAAGTTTAGGAAATAAAACCGAATGAGTTTAAAGAGGTCCTTGGTGAGTTAAATGCAACCCATGAACCTGGGCCCCGGTGAGTGAAAGGGAGAGTGGGCCCCGGAGCCCTGGTGTGTTAAGGGGAGCATGGGATCGGAAGCCCTGGTGTGTTACAGGGAGTGGGAGATCAGCACCCAGTGAACCAGATGTTGAACTGTTACAATTTGAGTAGTCTGGTAAGGAATTATGAAAGTTTTACTGTATTTCATTCCATCAGTACCTGTGATGTACTAAATGATGATTTTGTGAGGGGTAGGTCGTGCCTCAAGAGCCTGATTGAATTCTTTGAGGATGTGACAAAGCACATTGATGAAGGTAGAGCAGTGGATGTGGTGTACATGGATTTTAGTAAGGCGTTTGATAAGGTTCCTCATGGAAGGCTTATTCAGAAAGTCAGGAGGTATGGGATCCAGGGAAATTTGGCTGTGTGGATTCAGAATTGACTCACCCATAGAAGACTGAGTGTGGTGGTAGATGGAGCGTATTCTGCCTGGAGGTCGGTGACCAGTGGTGTTCTGCAGGGATCTGTTCTGGGACCCCTGCTCTTTGTGATTTTTATAAATGACTTGGATGAGGATGTAGAAGGGTGGGTCAGTAAGTTTGCTGATGATACAAAGGTTGGTAATGTTGTGGATAGTGTAGAAGGCTGCTGTAGATTACAACAGGATATTGATAGAATGCAGAGCTGGGCTGAGAAGTGGCAGATGGAGTTCAACCCTGATAAGTGTGAAGTGATACACTTCAGGAGATCGAATTTGAAGGCAGAATACAAGGTTAATGGCAGGACTCTTAGCAGTGTGGAGGAACAGAGGGATCTTGGGATCCACGTCCATAGATCCCTCAAGGTTGCCACACAGGTCGATAGGGTTGTTAAGAAGGCGTATGGAGTGTTGGCCTTCATTAGTCCGGATATTGAGTTCAAGAGCCGTGAGGTGATGTTGCAGCTCTATAGAACTCTGGTCAGACCACACTTGGAGTATTGTGTTCAGTTCTGGTCACCTCATTATAGAAAGGATGTGGAAGCTTTAGAGAGGGTGCAGAGGAGATTTACCAGGATGTTGCCTGGATTGGAGAACATGTCTTATGAGGATAGGTTGAGTGAGCTAGGGCTTTTCTCTTTGGAGAGAAGGAGAATGAGAGGTGACTTGATAGAGGTGTACAAGATGATAAGAGGCATAGATCGAGTGGACAGTTAGAGACTTTTTCCCGGGGCAACAATGGCTAACATGAGGGGACGTAATTTTAAGGTGATTGGAGGAAGGTATAAGGGGGATGTCGGGGTAGGTTTTTTTTTTACGCAGAGAGTGGTGGGTGCGTGGAACACATTGCCGACAGAGGTTGTGGGGGCAGATACATTAGGGACATTTTAGAGACTCTTAGATAGGCACATGAATGATAGAGAAATGGAGGGCTATGTGGGAGGGAAGGGTTAGATAGATATTAGAGCAGGATAAAATGTCGGCACAGCATCGTGGGCCAAAGGACCTGTACTGTGCTGTAGTGTTCTATGTTCTAAAAAAGTAATCCTACTTATGTAATGCAAGTCCTTCAGTGACCCAGAGAGGCAACATTCTGTCCTGGACTCAAACTAGGTGGTAAAATTCAGACTGATCCAACGCAAGGATAAGGATATTGGGCAAGATGAGGATTCTATTAACCTTATGACATAACTTGAGCAATGCCTTACAAACTAAACATGTCCAAGTGAATTGAATTCTTTCAGATTAATCAAATTACTTGAAGAATTTTGTGTTATGTCTGCTGAATAACATGTCTTAGGAAAATCAGGATCTGCAGAGGAAAAGTAAAGGGAACCTGCAAAACATCAGAGAGTAGTAGGGGAGCATGAACAACTAGAGGAGCCAACGTGCGCCCCACTGCAGAAGCAGTGGAGTGATCTCGGACTCAATAATAATCCTCCTCCCCCTCCCTGTTCCATCAGGGGCAGGCACGGTAGTGTAGCAGTTAGTGTAACGCTATTACAGTGCAATTCCCATCACTGTCTATAACGAGTTTGTACGTCCTCCCCATGACTGCGTGGGTTTCCTCTGGGTGCTCTGGTTTCCTCCCACATTCCAAAGACATGTGGGCATGCTATGTTGGCGCCGGCAGCGTGGCAACACTTGCGGGCTACCCCCAGAACACTCTACGCAAAAGATGCATTTCACTGTGTGTTTCGATGTACATGTGACTAATAAAGAAATCTTATCTCATCTGCTACCCACACATTTCACCCACCGGCTGTCTCCCCTCTGTTCCTGGTTTCTTCTGCCTTGAACCTCTCTCCTAATGGTTCCCAATGTGCTGTAGTACTCTATGACTCTCTATATCACCTTCCTTGCTTATCAGATTCCAGCACTGGTAGTCTTCATGTTCCTGTTCATCACTCCAGCAGCTGTCTCCACCTTCACCCTCCCCACCCTCTCCTGGATCCATCTTCCTCCTTTTTTTTTTGTCTGCCTCCATCTATCGTGTCTCCCAACAGAACCCCTCTCCTTCCCCCTCCCCTACTTGGCTCAATCTGGCTGTCATCCTTTAACACCCCCCTCCCCCAGTCCACCAATCACCTCTGGTCCCTGTCTCGCTCCTCCCCCTCCCCTCTTTATACTGGTTATTTTCCTCCCTACTCTCAGTCCTGGTACAGAGTTTTGACCCGAAACATCGACAATTCCTCCACAGATGCTGCTCGACCCACTGAGTTCCTCTAGCAGATTGTGTGTTGCTCCAGATTCCAGCATCTGCAGTCTCTTGTGTCTCAATAACAATCCTACCATGGAAGAAAAGTGCACCAACCCTGGCAGCATTGTAGGTCAACAGCTGAGAATCGATGGGATTAGACTAGGTATCTCCTGAAGAGCTAGCAGAGCACAGGCATTATGGCCAACTGCTTCTATGCTGTCGTTTCTGTAATTCATTAAAATATAACATGCACAAAATATACATATGGTGCAAGAATTAGTTACTTGTGAAGCAACATCACTTACTCGGGTAAGTTGTGGTCCAATTCTTCCTTACTTATTGAAATTTCTTGTATACTCAAAGGTTCCATAGTGGTTCTAAATTCAAATAAAACTAGGGATTACTGTGAATCTTCTTACTACATAAAATTTCAGATTATTATTCTTATATTCTGTTCATTGAAAAATGCAGGGCTACAGTAAAAGAATAGTTGAGGGAAGATTAATTAGATAGCTCTTTCAAGGCAGCAGCACTGATACAACGGGACTAATGGTCTTCATCTGAATTATACACATCAATTTTGTTGATATTATATCACCTTTGTGTAATTTTTAGATACACCATATGTTGTGAAACAGATTCGAGGTCTCAGAAGGTGAGGACTCTGAGCACTGTCTTAGAGATAAATGATTTATTTGCAAAAGACGAACACAGGGAAAGGGTAATGGGAGTAACACACACATGCACAGTTGATAGCGAGCGTGGGAAAAATCGCAACGGGGTAAAATGCACACACGCGCACACGCACACACACACAATGAACTGGGTACAGACAATCAAGGAAAAACAATACGATACCCGCCACCCCTTGACTCAGTGCAGGCACAGCTCTATGCTACCAGGGACACTAACTAAGATGCTCCCAACCCTTTTAACAGTGCACACCTCACCAACAATTTCTCCAGCGCCATTCTACGGTTCCTCAGCCTGGGATGAAGCAGGGTGATCCCTCGGGGTAGGCAAAAGAGAGTGAGCCAAGCACATATCGCACTCTTTATAGTGCTGGAGGGCTGGGAGGTCCAGCCCAGGTAATTTAAAGAGGCCAATAGCCCAGTACCAGCAAGGACTAATCAATCACAAAGGCCAATGGCCCAAGACCAAGTACAAAGGTGCTTAAAGGGACCAATGGTCAGGTGTGCACTGATGGGTGGGGTGGAGACAAACCCTGATTGGCAGTGATGTGTCTTTCGACCAGGTAATGGGCAGTGCTGTCACGTGACAGCCACGACCTTCCACAATACACCACGTCATTATTAACGATTGATAATTATGTGGCATGTTTACAATATATTTTCCATGTGATGTATTTACTGAATGAATTATGAGACTAACAATAAACAATATATTCTAAAGTCCTCTGGAGTGAGGATTTGCACTGACAACAAATAATCTCACCAGGGCTACTTTTCCCACTTCTCTGAGTGTTACCTGGAGACCAGAGGAGGCAGGGCGATCACCCTGGGCCGAGCTGTAAGGACCACCTCTCCCCTGCTGGCTTCGATCACTATATTCTGCAGCGTGTTCTCCAGAATCTGCTCCAAGAGGTCGCAGAACTCAGGGAGTCTAGAAAGTGAAGGAGGTGGAAAAGAGAGAGCTTACCTGATGCCAAAATAAAGTATGCAGTCAAACTGCTGCTGATAGAATGGATCTACACAGTCAGAAAAGCATGCACAGTCACTATCTGAAGGAGAATGACACATTAACATTTTGAGCACGATGCTTAAAGTCCTTCATTATTGCCACATTCTGGCTGCAGGGTGTGTCATGGTTCCAAGTGCTGGTTCTCAATTCTGTCCCTTATCCCCATTGATGGGGCTTGTTGTGCAGCACATGGTTTCCATGCACTACTCTTTGCCTAATGACACACATCTGACTTCCATCAGGAGACTAGTATAAGAACCCTGGTTTCACAAATACTGGTTGCCAGATTATTGGTCTATCTTTGGGTATACTTTGTCTCCTGGCTGCTTAGAGCTGTTAACTCTAGAGCAGTCCCAGCTTTGCGGTTTCTCCTAGAAAATCCTGTTTCCATGTCGGGACTCAGTCTCAGAGTCCCGAGGCAAAATTCCTTCTGTTCGTCGTTCTGTGTTCGGTACCGAGGAAGCATCCCGACTCCAGTCTCGTTCTGGTGTTCTGCATTTGGGTTCTCCACAATCTCGCTCTTCGTGTGACAGGGTGTACAATGTACAGGATAAACTACAGTGATTTCCCAAGGCTTTTTCCACAGCACCTCCTGCCTTGGAGGACAAGGGCAGCGGGCACATGGAAACACCATCTGCAGGTTCCCTGCCAAGTCAGTATCCTGGCTGAGAAATATATCATTGTTCCTTTATTGTCACTGGGTTAAATTTCTTGAACTCCTTACTCACAACATTGCAAGCTGACCTCCAGCAGAATAACTCCAGTGGTTGAAGAAACCACCATCACCACCACCTTCTCGAGGAACTAGGGATGGAGATCAAACAACAGCCTTTGCTGCTAAGGCTCAGAATGAACTTTGCATGTTTGTACTTATCACATTGACCTTTGTGTCAATCAAATCTGTAGAACAACTATGTCTTGCATTTATATGGCACCTACAGCACTGTAACTATGTGAAGGCACTATACAGAGGCGTTAAAGAATAAAATGTGACACCAAGAGGATCCTAGGTGGTGAAAAGTTTGGTCAAAGTTTTACTTTGTCTTAAAGGGGGACAGAGAGGTTTAACAAAGAAATTCTAGATCTAAGGGCCTGACATGGAAAGACACAAAGGTCAATGGTCAAGCAATTAAAATTAGAACATAGAACAGTACAGCACAGGAACAGGCCCTTCAGCCCGCCATGTCTGTGCTGAACACAATGCCAAATTCAACTAAATCCCTTCTGCCTGCACATGATCCACATCCCTCCATTCCCTGTATATTCATGCATCTATCTAACAGGCTCTTAAACACCACTATCATACCTGCTTCCACCAGTCCCCCCCAGCAGCCTGTTCCACGCACCCACCACTCTCTGTGTAAACAACTTGTCCCACACATCTCCTTTAAACTTTCCCCCCTCACCTTAAACACGTCCTCTAGCGTAAATTGGTAAATTTGTTTATTATTGTCACAGGTACTGAGGTACAGTGAAAAACTTGTCTTGCATACCGTTCGTACAGATCAATTTATTACAACAGTGCATTGAGGTAGTACAAGGTAAAAACAACAACAGTGCAGAATAAAGTGTTACAGTTACAGACAAAGTGCAGTGCAGGCAGACAGTAAGGTCACAATGAGGTAGATTGTGAGGTCAAGAGTCCATCTTATCGTACTAGGGAACCATTCAATAGTCTTATAACAGCAGGGTAGAAGCTGTCCTTGAGCCTGGTGTTACATGCTTTCAGGTTTTTGTATCTTCTCCCCGATGGAAGGGGGGAGAAGAGAGTATGTTCAGTGTGGGTGAGATCTTGACATTTCTACCCTGGGAAAAAGACTCTGTCTCCCCTATCTGTGCCTCTTATAATTTTATAAACCTCTATCAAGTCTCTCCTCAGCCTCTGACGCTCCGGAGAAAACAAGCCAAGTTTGTCCAACCTCTCCTTGCAGCTCAAAAGTTGGAGCTGAGCAAGTGGGCATACTTGGAAGAGTGAAAAGTTCTCAGAGGGTTGAAAGACCTATATTTTCAAAGGGCATCTCCCATGGCCTTAGGGTGTCATGAAAGTGTCTCACAGTTAATGAAGTGATTTTGAAGTGCAGTCACTGTTCTAAAGTGGGCAACGTGGCAGCTAGTTTATGCACAGCAAACTCCCACTCTAATCATGTCTGCTGGGATTCATTTTGTAAATGCAATAAAGAGCAAAAAAAAATCTGATTTTATCAAGTTATTTGGACTGAGTGAAAAATTGCAGGACAGTGGGAAAAATTCCCTTGATCTTCTTCAAAGTGGCGTCGCAGGATCTTTTGCATGCATCCAACTGAAAGGGCAAACTGAGTGTGCCTCACTGTAACAAAACACAGCAGCTTTGCTAACTCAGGAAACCATCAGCACCATACTGGATCTATGTGCTATTTCATTTCTGTGGGACTCGGACACACCTAAACCTGTGACTCAGAGGCAAAAGTGCTACAAACTAAATCCCAGGAGACATGGTTAGAGACATGGAGTCATACATCACGGAAACAGGCCCTTCAGGCCAACTGGTCCGTGCTGACCAAGATTCCCATCTAAGCTAGATCCATTAGCTCGCATTTAACCCATATCCTTCTAACTCTTTCCTATCCATGTACCTGTCCAAGTGTCTTTTAAATCTGCCTCAACCACTTCCTCTGGCAGCTCATTCCTCACAATCTACCTTGTTATGACCTTGCACCTTATTGTCTACCTGTATTGCACTTCCTCTGTAGCTGTGACACTTTACTCTGTATTCTGTTCTTGTTTTTACCCTGTACTACCTCAACGCACTGTGCCATGAATTGATCTGTACGAACGGTATGCATGACAAATTTTTCACTGTACCTCGGTACAAGTGACAATAAGAAACCAATACCAATACCAATTCCATATAATGACCACCCTCTGGGTGAAAAAGTTGCCCTTCAGTTTCCTATTAAACTTCTCCCCTCTCGCCCTAAACCTATGCCCTCTAGTTCTTGATTTCCCAACCCTGGGTAAAAGACTGTGCGCATTCACCCTATCTATGCCTCTCATGATTTTATACAGCTCTGCATCATCATTCTCCTACACTCCAATGAATAAAGTCCCAACCTGCTCAATCTCTCTCCATAACTCAGTCCCTTGAGTTGTGACAACATCCTCATAAATCTCCTCTGCACTCTTTCCTATAGCAGAGTGACCAAGATTGAACACAGTATTCCAAATGTGGCCTCACCAACATCTTGTATTGACAGTGCAGGTTGTTGAGGTGAAGAAGGTTACAAAGTTGAGAAAGGACTTTCCAGTACCAGTGAAGTTATATGTGTATGAAGTGATTGCACAGAACAGCACAGCACAGGAACAGGCCCTTCAGCCCACAATGTCTATGCTGACTGTAATGTCAATTTTTGATTGCTTACCTTTTCAGGTGTTGCCTTCGTGCAAGCTGCTCTTCGATGCGAATGGCATTTAGGGACTCTTGCCCTTCTTCTGTGAACCATTTTTCATCCAGTTGAACACTGTCCTGATCTATGGTCTGCTTGACATCTGAGCTCTCTGGAGCAGTCGAGCTCAACTCTTCTTCAGCTCCCATCAGTTGGGTTTTGTCCTGTTCTTCTTCACCATCAGTGCCTGCACTCAAAGCTTCAGTGTCTTTTAGCTTTCCATTCTTTATGGCCAGCTCTTCACCTTCCTCGCTCCAGAACTGTGCAAAATATGGGATGGGTTCGGCAGTTTGAGCAACCAGCACATGTTGAAAGGAGACATCTTCCAACAGACACCTTCAATAAAACCAAAGAGCTGTCAACCTTAAATAGAACACAGAACTCTACAGCACAGGAACAGGCCCTTCAGCCCACCATGTTGTGCTGAACTAATTAAACTAGTAATTAAGTGCCTAATTAAACTAATCGCTTCTGCCTGCACAATGTCTGTATCCTTCCATTCTCTGCACATTCAAGTGCCTATCTAAGAGCCTCTTAAACACCTCTATCATATTTGCCTCCACCACCAGCCCTGGCAGCACATTCCAGGCACCCACTGCTCTCTGTGTAAAAAACTTGCCCTGCACGTCTCCTTTAAACTTCCCCCTCTCACCTTAAATGCATGCCCTCTAGTATTAGACATTTCAACCCTGGCAAAAAGATATCAGCTTGTCTACTCTATCTATGCCTCTCATAATCTTATAAATTTCTATCAGGTCTCCCCTCAGCCTCCGCCGCTCCAGAGAAAACAACCCAAGTTTCTCCAACCTCTCCTTATAGCACACGCCCTTTAATCCAGGCAGCATCCTGGTGAACCTCTTCTGCACCTTCTTGAAAGTCTCCACATCCTTCCTATAATGGGCGGACCAGAATTGAATGCAATACTCTAGATACAGCCTAACCAGAGTTTTATAAAGCTGCAACATATTGTGCTGTGAAGTATAACAACCATGGCGAACTGGTGTCTCCTGGCTTGGTGCTTTGAGTCTCCACATTTATAATCACATATTTAACAAGGCAAAGTAATAACTACTTTTAAGGCACTCACCTCTATTATTGTGTAAATCTTCCAGCAACTTCCTTTTAATTCTTTTTTAGGATGTGGGTATTGTTAGCAAGGCCAACATTTACAGCCCAGCTGTAATGTATTGGCATGTTAGGCTACTTCAGAGAGCAGCTCAGAATCAACCACATTGGTGTAGGTCTGAATTCACATTTAGGCCAGATTAGGTAAGAACCCTTAAGTCAAAGTCAAAGTCGAGTTTATTGTCAGATGCACAAGTCCATGAGTGCACAGGTGCAATGAAAAACTTACTTGCGGCAGCATCACAGGCACAGAGCATCAGATCAGCTGCATTCACAAGAAAAACATAAACATATTTCATATTATAAAACATATTATAGAAGGAACCACATTTCCTTTACTGAAGAATATTAATCAATCAGTTGGATTTCACAACATTCCAGAAGCTCGATGATCACCACTACAGGCTTTTCACTCCTGAATTAACTGAAGTGAAGCTCCCCTGTAGACATGATGGGATTTAACCTCACGTAACCAGTTCGCCAGAACTGCACCAAATACCCCAGGTGCAGTCTCACTATAAACTACTCTGCTTTTCTGTTTGTGTAGAAAGTTTTCACCTACCATGTTGTTACCCACTCAGTTTGTCTACTTCCCCTTTGAAGCTTCTTTATGTCCTCCTTCCAACTCACAATCTCACACTGGCTTTGTTTCATCAGCAAACTTGGTCCCTTCAGACAAATTATTGAGTTCGATTGTGCATAGCCTGGGCCCAAGCACAGATCTCAGCCCAGTGGTCACAACCCACCAAACTGAGAAAGACGTATGGGTTAGGAAGTTGTGGGCATGCTATGTTGGCGCCAGAAGCGTGGTGACGCTTGCAGGTTGCCCCCAGCACACTCTACGCAAAAGATGCATTTCACTGTGTGTTTCCATGTACATGTGACTGATAAAGAAATCCTATCTTATCTTAGATAGCCAGTATCAAGAGGTGAGGGGGAGGTGTGGGGCAAGAGCTGTAAAGTGATAGATGGATCCAGGTGAGGAGAGATTGATCAGGAGACGAGAACTTGAGGGGCAACTTTTTTTTTACACAAAGGGTGGTATCCATGTGGAACGAGCTGCCAGAGGAAGTGGTTGAGGCAGGGAATAACCTTTTGTTGTCGGCATGGACCAGTTGGGCCGAAGGGCCTGTTTCCATGCTGTATAACTATGACTCTATGGGAGGTGATGGGTGGTGAGAACAAAGGGCTGCAGATTATGGAATCTGATAAGAAAGGAAGGTGAATGGTGGAACCAGATAAGGAAGAGATGGTGGGAGATTGGAACAGTGCTGGGGAGGGAATAGGGGACCCATTGGGAGGAGTGTGTGAAAGGCAGGATGTGATTGTGCTGGAGAGGGTGCAGAGGAGATTCACCAGCTGAGAAGATAACTGTAATTTTCCAGTCCAGGTAATGAGAGACTGGACAAGCTGGGTTTGTTTTCCCTGGAATAGAGGAGGCTGAGGGGTGATCTGCTAGAAATATATAAAATTATGACTGGGACAGATAGGGTAGATGGTAAAAAATTTTTTCCCATGGCGAGAGATGGGAGATTTATAGAGGAGATCAGAAGGGGAATTTTTTCAACACAGAGGATGGTTGGAGTCTGTAATGTGCTGAATGCAGGATCTCAGATGGCGATGAGGAGACGTACAGGAGTGAGATAGATCCGCTGGTTGAGTGGTGTCGCAACAACAAACTTGCACTCAACATCAGCACAACCAAGGAGTTGATTGTGGACTTCAGGAAGGGGAAGTCGGGAGAACACACACCAGTCCTCATTGAGGGGTCAGTGGTGGAAAGGGGGAGCAGCTTCAAGTTCCTGGGCGTTGACATCTCTGAAGATCTATCTTAGGCCCAACACAATGATGCAATCACCAAGAAGGCACGCCAATGGCTCTACTTTGTTACGAGCTTGAGGAGGTTTGATATGTCACCAAAGACCTTTGCAAATTCTGACTGGTTGCATCACCACCTGGTATGGAGGCTCCAATGTGCAGGATCGAAAGAGGCTGCAGAGGGTTATAGACTCAGCCAACTCCATCACGGTCACAACCCTCCCCGCCGTCGAGGACGTCTTCAAGAGGTGATGCATTTCTCACCATCCGGGACACGTCCTTTTTACATTACTACCATCGGGAAGGAAGTACAGGAGCCTGAAGACCCACACTCAACGTTTCAGGAACAGCTTCTTCCCCTCCACCATCAGATTTCTGAATGGACCATGAATCCATGAACACTACCTCATTATTCCTCTGTTGCACTATTTATTTATTTTTGTAACTTATAGTAATTTATATGTCTTGCACTGTACTGCTGCTGCAAAACAACACATTTCATGACGTGTCAGTGATAATAACCCTGATTCTGATGGGAAAATTTTTCACCGAGGGTAGTTGGAGTTTGGAATGCACTGCCTGAAGTGGTGGTGGAGGCAGATACTCTCGTGACATTTACGAAGCATCTAGACAAGTCTATGAGTCACTAAAGCATAAAAGGCTACCAATTTAATGTGGGTAAATGGGATTAGTATAGATTGGTATAACAGACATAGTGGGTGGAAGGGCCTGTTTCTGTGTTGTACAACACTATACTCACTGCTTGGAGACACAAAATTCAGGATCGTGCCAAGGTCAATTCTTGAGCTTTGGATCATGCCAACAATATAATTTTGATGGATGCGGAAGAGAAGACAAAAGTGGAATGAGATCAATACTTGAAGGAGAAAACCTTTCTGGGTTATAGGGAAAGAACGGGAAGAGTCGGATGAATTGGAAAGCTATAATCAAAGAACACTACAGCACAGTACAGGCCCTTCGGCCCACAACGTTATGCCGTCATGTTATCCTGCTCTAAGATCTATCTAACTCTTCCCTCCCACATAGCCCTCCGTTTCTCTATCATTCATGTGGCTATCTAAGAGTCTCTTAAATGTCCCAAATGTATCGGCCCCCACAACCTCTACCGGCAGTGCATTCCACGCACCCACCACTCTCTGTGTAAAAAAACTTACCCCTGACATCCCCCTTATACCTTCCTCCAATCACCTTAAAGTTATGTCCTCTCTTGTCGCACTAGGAGAAGGTCTCTGACTGTCCACTCGATCTATGCCTCTTATCATCTTGTACACCTCTATCAAGTCATCTCTCATTCTCCATCTCTCCAAAGAGAAAAGCCCCAGCTCACTCAACCTATCCTCATAAGACATGCTCTCCAATCCAGGCAACATTCTGGTAAATCTCCTCTGCACCCTCTCTAAAGCTTCCACATCCTTCCTATAATGAGGCGACCAGAACTGAACACAATACTCCAAGTATGTTCTAACCAGAGTTCTATAGAGCTGCAACATCACCTCGCAGCTCTTGAACTCAATACCCCGACTAATGAAGGCCAACACTCCATATGCCTTCTTAACAACCCTATCGACCTGTGTGGCAACCTTGAGGGATCTATGGACGTGGATCCCAAGATCCCTCTGTTCCTCCACACTGCTAAGAGTCCTGCCATTAACCTTGTATTCTGCCTTCAAATCCGATCTCCCAACGTGCATCACTTCACACTTAGCCGGGTTGAACTCCATCTGCCACTTCTCAGCCCAGGTCTGCATTCTGTCAATATCCTGTTGTAATTTACAGAGTAACCAAAGAACAAGAACACGGTAGGCCAAATATCCTGTTCCTACTGTGTCATTCTACAATATTATTGAGTAGATCACATAAACATGGCTTGCTACAGATGGAAACTGTTGGAAGGAAGGACTTAAAATGTCTTCTTCTGTTCTCTAGGATTGCATGGATCTATGAAATAAATGGAATTTCAAATCAAAACCTGAGCGATGAAAGGGTTCACACTTACCTCAGAACTGTTACAATGACATCAGTTGTAAGTCTCATGTCTTCTTTTGAAGCTGAACTCAGTGAGTCAGTGTTGGTACTCGACCACTTGCCCCAAGGTCTCCCAATGCTTCCAGCTTGTGAAATGGCTGAGAGTGGCTTTGAAATAAGGTTTCTGCCAACAAAGAATCAGTGAATGAATTAGAACATTTCTTTCTACCCAAACCTTTGGTACTATGTTACAGTAGAGCCTAAGAAATAGAAGCAGGAGCAACCCATACAGTCCCTTAAGCCTACTCCACCATTCAATATCACGGCTGATCCTCCATCAACTTTACTTTTCAACACAGTCCCCATACCTTCTGATCCTTATGGTGCCCAAAAATCAATCATAGAGTCATAGAGCAATACCACCTGGATACAAGCCCTTCAGCCCAACCAGTCCATGCCAACCACGGTGCCCACCCAGCTAGTCCCAATTTCTGGCATTCAGCCCATATCCCCCTAAACCCTGCCCCTCCATGTACCTATCCAAGTGCTTCTTGTGATACTGTTGTACCTGCCCCAACCACTTCCTCTGGCAGCTCGTTCCATATACTCACCATCCTCTGCATGAAAAAGTTGCCCCTCGGGTCCCTTTGAAATCTTTCCCCTCTCACCCTAAACCTATGCACCCTAGTTTGGGACTCCCCTACCCTGGGGAAAAGACATCTACCTTGTCTATGTCTCTCATAATTTTAAACATTTCTATAAGGTCACACCTCATTCTCCTACATTCCAAGGAATAAAGACCTAGCCTGGCCAACCTCTCCCTATAACTCAGGCCCTCTAGTCCTGGCAACATCCTCGTAAATCTTTTCTGCACTCTTTCCAGTTTAACCACACCTTTCCCATAACAGGGTGACCAAAACTGTACATAGTACTCCAAGTGAGGCCTCACCAATGACTTACACAACTGCAACATAATGTCCCAACTCCTATACTGAGTGCCCTGACTGATGAAGGCCAGCATGCTAGACGCCTTTTTCACCACCTTGTCTACCTGTGACGCAGCCTTCAAGTCTTGAATAAACCCACCAGCTGAGCATCCACAGAAACAGCTCTCCGGATCTACCCCATCAAGAATTTTATGTCTTAATATTTGTAAGATTGAAAGAGTGCAGAGGAGATTTACTAGAATGTTGCCGGGTCTTCAAGAGTTGAGTTACAGGGAAAGATTGAACAGGTTAGGACTTTATTCCTTGGAGTGCAGAAGAATGAGGGGAGATTTGATAGAGGTTTAGAAAATTATGAGGGGTATAGACAGAGTTAATGCGAGTAGGCTCTTTCCACCTAGATTAGGAGAGATAAGTACGAGAGGACATGGCTTTGGGTGAAAGGGGAAAGGTTTAGTGGGAACATTAGGGGGAACTTCTTCACTCAAAGAGTGGTGGGAGTATGGAACGAGCTGCCATCTGATGTAGTAAATGCAGGCTCACTCTTGAGTTTTAAGAATAAATTGGATAGATACATGGATGGGAGAGGTCTGGAGGGTTATGGACTGGGTGCAGGTAAATGGGACTAGCGGAATAAAGTTTCGGCACAGACTAGAAGGGCCGAATGGCCTGTTTTCTGTGCTGTAGTGTTCCATGGTTCTATAAGATCACCTCTCATTCCTCTAAACTCCAGAGTATATAGATCTATCCTTCTTGGTCTCTTTCCTTAAATAATCCTTCCAGGGTCACTAGGCTATGCATCATTGTTAAACACCCTCTAAAAGAAGACATGGGTAAGATGAAAATTCCATCCATAAATATCTGTTAAGCCTCAAGAAGTGCCAAGGAATTGAAGATTATTGTTGATTACACTGCTGTGAGCAAACTTTGGGAGAAAAGTCATTGGTCCATTAAGAAAAATTGTGGGGTTTATTTCCATTTACTTTGAATGCTTGAGTTTAGTGTTAAAAATCATTGAATTATGGCAATCACCCAACAAAATAACTGTTCATTTCCCAACAGTCCCTTTGGAAGATGGTGTGCCATGAGAATAGGCTAATACTGGGGTTATGCAGATTTGACACATGGCAACAGAAGGGTGCTGTAATGAAACCTTCAGAAGTAGATCCAACTGGAGTTAGCAAGCCCACATGTACGTTCATGCCCCAGGACTACTTCTCAGACATGTCCTACCTCATGATGTAGTGTTTAGGAACATCAGATGGGAAGTTCTTGTGAAATTCCTCCATGGAGTGAGCTCTGGCAGTGACTCCCAGGTGAAGCAAAAAGGGTTTTGGTGGTTTTGGTTTCTCCCACATTCCAGGTGGTAGCTTTTCAACATTTCTACCTTCCCATGTTTCTGTGAGCTCCTTGATTGGAGGGAGGGTCTGTGCAGAGATTAACAACATTTTAAACATTGCTGACCACTGTATTTTGTTTTAATTTTAATTGTTGGTCCCTGGAGAAGTTGAAAGATGGGCTTTCCCAAATTATTTCTAAATCGGCAACAGGCATCCCACAAGATTTGTAGCATCGATAAGACACTAAATTAGATTAATTCTACTTTTCCACAAACAATGCATCCTGATACTCAATTTGATAAACCTAATACATCAGAATTCAGACAGAAAGATTCACCTCATTACACCAATCAGATATTTCCATCATGCAGATATTGCCTGTCCTGTAAAGTAGGAGACTGTTGGTTTGTGGTGAATCAGGGACTGACTTGCATTTATATTGACAGGATCTGTATTGAGAATGCTACAAAGAAACTGGGAACAATTCTAAGACAAATCTCCCAAGGATCATGCTGTCGACAGGTTTTACACCTGACATGGTATTATTCTCCAATGAATTCAATTCTGCAGGCTCTCCAGCTGACAAGTTGAAGTCCTACATCACATTCACCATATTTTACATAGATAGAACATAGAACAGGATAGCACAGGACGGGCCCTTCAGCCCATGACGTTGTGTCGAACTATATGAACACCTACTCCACGATCAATCTATCCCTTCCCTCCTACACAGCCCATATCCCTCCATTTTTCTTGCTTCCATGTACCTATCAAAGAGTCTTTTAAATGTCCCTATTGTATCAGCCTCTGCAACCGCCCTCGGCAGTGCGTTCCAGACACCAACCACTCTCTGTGTAAAGAACCTACCTCTGACATCTCCCCTGAACATTCCTCCTCTGACCTTAAACAGATGTCCTCTGTTATTGGCCATTGCCACCCTGGGGAAAAGGTGCTGGCTGTCCACTCTATCTATGCCCCTCATAATCTTATACACCTCTATCAAGTCGCCTCTCATCTTGTGTCGCTCCAAAAAGAAAAGCACTAACTTGCTCAACTTTTCCTCATAAGAGATGTTCTCTAATCCAGGCAGCATCCTGGTATTGGTTTATTATTGTCACTTGTACCGAGGTACAGTGAAAAGCTTGTCTTACAAACCGATCGTCCAGGTCAATTCATTACACAGTACAGTTACATTGGGTTAGTACAGGGTGCATTGATGTAGTACGGGTGAAAACAATAACAGTACAGAGTAAAGTGTCACAGCTACAGAGAAAGTGCAGTGCAATTAGGTGCGAGGTCACAACAAGGTAGATCATGAGATCATAGTCCATCTCATTGTATAAGGGAACTGTTCAATAGTCCTATCACAGTGGGGTAGAAGTTGTCTGTAAGTTTGGTGGTATGTGCCTTCAGGCTCCTGTATCTTCTACCCGATGGAAGAGGAGAGAAGAGAGAATGACCCGGGTGGGTGGGGTCTTTGATTTTGCTGGCTGCTTCACCAAGACAGCGAGAAGTAAAGACCAAGGAGGGGAGGCTGGTGTCCATAATGCACTGGGCGGTGTCCACAACTCTCTGCAGTTTCTTGCAGTCTTGGGCAGAGCAGTTGCTGTACCAAGCCATGATACATCCAGATAGGATGCTTTCTATGGTGCATCTGTAAAAGTTGGTGAGAGTCAAAGGGGACATGCCAAATTTCTTTAGCCTCCTGAGGAAGTAGAGGCACTGGTGAGCTTTTTTGGCTGAAGCTTCTACATGATTTGACCAGGACAGGCTGTTGATAATGTTCACTCCCAGGAACTTGAAGCTCTCAACCCTCTCGACCTCAGCACCATTGATGTAGACAGGTGCATGTACACCGTCCCCTTTCCTGAAGTCAATGACCAGCTCTTTTGTTCTGTTGGCATTGAGGGAAAGGTTTTTGTCATGACACCATTCCACTAAGCTCTCTATCTCCTTCCTGTACTCCGACTCATCGCTGTTTGAGATAAGGCCTACAACGGTGGTATCATCTGCAAACTTGTAGATGGAGTTAGAGCAGAATCTGGCCACACAGTCGTGAGTGTATAGGGAGTAGAGTAGAGGGCTGAGGATGCAGCCTTGTGGGGCACCAGTGTTGAGAATAATCGTGCCGTAGGTATTGCTGCCTATCCTCACTGATTGAAGTCTGTTTGTTAGAAAGTCAAGGATCCAGTTACAGAGGGAGTTGTTGAGTCCCAGGTCTCAGAGTTTGGTGACAAGCTTACTTGGGATTACTGTATTGAAGACAATAGTCTAACGTAGGTGTCTTTACTGTCCAGATGCTCCAGAGCTGAGTGTAGGGGCAGGGAGATGGCATCCGCTTTAGACCTGTTTCAGCGATAGGCGAATTGCAATGGTTCCAGGTTGTCTGGTAGGCTAGAGTTGGTGCATGCCATAACCAACCTCTCAAAGCACTTCATGGTGGTGGATGTCAGAGCCACTGGTCGGTAGTCATTGAGGCATGTTACTTTGCTTTTCTTCGGTACCAGGATGATGGTAGTCTTCTTAAAACAGGTGGGAACCTGAGCTTGGAGCAGGAAGAGGTTAAATATGTCCGCAAATACTTCTGCCAGCTGATCAGCACAAGATCTAAGCACACAGCCAGCGACACCATCTGGGCCAGATGCTTTCCTCGTGTTCACTCTCCAGAAGACTGATCCTACGTCCTCCACTGTGATCACAGGTTCAGCTTCATTGGTGGCTGTCAGGGTGGATGGTGACCATCCACTTCCCTTCTGTTCAAAACGTGCATAGAATGCGTTGTTCATCCGGAAGGGATGTGCTGTTGTTAGCTATGCAGCCCGACTTTGTCTTGTAGCCTGTTATGGCGATGTAAGCCCTGCCATAACTGATGGCTGGTCAGGGACTCTATTTTGAGTCGGTATTGCCTCTTAGCATCCCTGATAGCTTTCCGAAGGTCATACCTCAATTTCTTGTACAGATCGGGATCACCAGATTTGTGTGCAGCAGTGCTCTCCTTCAGTAGGGAGTGGGTCTCTCAGTTCATCCACGGTTTCCTGTTTGGGAACACCCGGATTGTCTTCTTTGGTACTTCCTGGTAAATCTCCTCTGCACTCTCTCTGAAGCTTCCACATCCTTCCTATAACGAGGTGACCAGAACTGAACACAATACTCCAAGCGTGGTCTAACCAGGGTTTTATAGAGGTGCAACGTTACCTCGCGGCTCTTGAACTCAATCCCCCGACTAATGAAGGCCAGCACACCAAATGCCTTCTCAACCACCGGATCAACTTGCACGACAACTTTGAGGGATCTATGGACTTGGATCCCAAGATCCCACTGCTAAGAATCCTGCCATTAACCTCGTACTCTACCTTCATGTTCGTTCTTCCAAAGTGCATCACTTCACACTTTTCCGGATTGAACTCTATCTGCCACTTCTCCACCCAAATCTGCATCCTGTCTATATCCTGTTATAACCTATGACAATCTTCTAAATTATCCACAACCCCTCCAACTTTCGTGTCATCCGCAAACTTACTAACCCATCCTCCACTTCCTCATCCAAGTCATTTATGAAAATCATAAAGAGCAGGAGTCTCAGAACAGATCCCTGTGGAACACCACTAGTCACCGACCTCCAGGCAGAACATTCTCCAGCTACTACCACCCTCTGCCTTCTGTGGGCAAGCCAATTCCAAATCCACGCAGACAAGTCTCCATGGATCCCATGCCTCATGACTTTCTGGATGAGCCTACCATGAGGGACCTTGTCAAACGCTTTACTGAAGTCCATATACACCACTGCTCTACGGTCATCTGTTTGTTTTGTCACCTCCTTGAAAAACTCAATTAGGCTCATGAGGCACGATCTGTCCCTCACAAACCTATGCCGACTATCTCTAATAAGACTATGCTTCTCCAAATGCTCGTAAATCCTGTCCCCAAGAATCCTCTCCAATAGCTTGCCCATCACTGGTCTATAATTCCCAGAATTATCCTCATTACCTTTCTTGAACAAGGGAACAACATTTGCCATCCTCCAATCCCCTGGTACCACTCCTGTGGCCAGGGAGGACGCAAATATCATCCTCAACACTCCAGCAATCTCTTCCCCTGCCTCCTGTAGTAACCTGGGATATATCCCATCTGGTCCCAGGGACTTATCTATCCTAATGTTTTCCAGAAGCTCCAACACTACCTCTTTCTTAACCTCGACATACTCCAGCACATTAGCCTGTCACATCTGTCAAAGTCCCTCTCCTTAGTGAACACTGAAGCAAAGTATTCATTCGGAGACCTCCCCTACCTCCTCCGCCTCCAGGCACATGTTTCCCCCTTTATCCCTGAGCAGTCCTACCCTGACTCATCCTCCTGTTCTTCACGTACATGTGGAACACCTTGGAGTTTTCCTTAATCCTACTCACCAAGGCCTTCCCATGTCCCCTTCTAGCTCTCCTAAGACCCTCCTTAAGCTCCTTCCTGGCTACATTATAATTCTCAAGAGCCTTGCCTGATTTTTGCTTCCTAAACCTTAAGTATGCTTCCATCTTCCTCTTAAAACTTTTCATCCCCTACTTCGGTGCAATAATCAAAAAACCGCTGCCCAGCACCCGAACAGCCTCTTTTACCTCTTGTCAACCATGGTTCCTTTACCCTACTATCCTTTCCCTGTTTCAGTGGGACAAACCTATCCAAAACCCCATGCAAGTGTTCCCTAGGCAGCCTCCATATTTCATTTTTGCAATTCCCTGAGAACATCTGTTCCCAATTTAAGCTCCCAAGGTCCTACCTAATACCATCATAATTAGTCCTCCCCCAATTAAAAACTTTCCTGTATCGTCTGCTCCTATCCCTGTCCATGGTTATGCTAAAGGTCAGGGAGTTCTGGTCACTATCTCTGAAATGCTCACCCACCGAGAGGTCTGTCACCTGACCAGGTTCATTGCCCAGTACTAGATCCAAAATGGCCTCTCCTCTAGTCGGCCTGTCCATATACTGTGTCAGGAATCCTTCCTGGACACACCTAACAAATTCTGCCCCATCTAAACCTTTTGCACTAAGGAGGTGCCAATCAACATTAGGAAATTGAAGTCTCCCACGACAACAACCCTGTTATTTTTGCACCTTTCCAAGATCTGCCTATTTATCTGCTCCTCAGTGTCCTGGTAGCAAATGGGGGGCTTATAGAATACTCTCAATAGAGTGATCATTCCCTTCCTGTTTCTAACTTCCACCCACACTGACTCAGTAGATGATCCCTCCATGACGTTCTCCCTTTCTGCAGCTGTGATATGGTCCCTGATCAGCAAAGCCACTCCCCCCCCCACCCCTTTTACCTCCTCCCCTGTCCCTTTTGAGACACCTAAACCCCGGAACATCAAGCAAATCCTGCCCTTGAAACAGCCAAGTCTCTGTAATGGCCTCAACATCGTAATTCCATGTACTGATCCACGGTCTGAGTTCATCACCCTTACTTTAATGCTAGAAGTATTAAGAATAAAGTCCTTTCAACCCATCCAACTGACTGCGTTTGTGACCTATCCACTGTCTATCCTTCCTCACAGTCTCTCTGCATAATGCATCTACCTTTATACCAACTGCTCCATCATCTGACCTAACACTCTGGTTCCCATCCCCCTGCCAACCTCCCCAACAGCTCGAGCAACCCTGCCCGCAAGGACATTGGTCCCTCTTGAGGTCAGGTGTAACCCGTCACTTCTGTACAGGTCATACCTGCCCCAGAAGAAATCCCAGTGATCCACAAATCTGAAACCCTGTCCCCTGCACCAATTCTTTAGCCACGACTTCATCTGGCATATCTTCCTATTCGTGGCACAGGCAGCAATCAAGAGATTACCACCCTTGAGGTCCTGCTTTTTAGCTTCCATCCTAACTCGATGATGCTGGAGGAACTCAGCAGGCCAGACAGCATCCATGGAGAAAAGCAGGCGGTCAATGTTTTGAGTCAGGACCCTTCTCATCCAGATTCCAGCATCTGCGGTCCTTTGTTTCTCCCTATATTCCCCTTTCAGGACCTCATCCCTTTTCGTTGTATGTCGTTGGTACCAATGCGTACCACGATTTTTGGCTGCTCCCTTTCCCCCTTAAGAATGCTGTGGACTCAATCCGAGACGCCTCTGACCCTGGCACCCCGGAGGCAACATCCCATCCGGGAGTCACGTTCTCGTCCACAGAATCTCCTAACTGTTCCCCTAATCAATGAATCCCCTATCACTACCGCAGTCCTCTTCTCCCTCCTTCCCTTCTGTGCCACAGAATAGACTCAGTGCCAGAGACCTGGTCACTGTGACTTTCCCCTGGTAGGTTGTCCCTTTGTTAGAGAGGGGAACTGAAATTAAAATTAAAATCTATTTTACACAAGATCTTCAGGCAGAAGAGACTGACACAACATCTGTCTAGGCTACGTTCATCTCCAGATCCCCACTGCCTATATTGAATAGATCGTTTTCTTAGGAACGTCTTTTGAGCTGCCTTCCTCAAAGGGTACTGGAAACAGCATCTTTGAATATATTTTTTAGATAAAGTTAGATAGATTCTTAATAAAACCGGAGTGAAGGATTACCGGTATAGGTAGGCATGCAGAGCTGAGGTTACAATCAGATCAACCATGGTCTTACTGAATGGAGCTTAGGGGGCGTCACCTCCTCCTGCTCCTAATTTCTATCTTCATATGTACCTCACACAAAATGATAAATGAAAATTGCTTATCAGATCATTTAAATGGCCATTTAGTCAATAAAACCATATCTAATTAAGTGATACTGAACCTTTAATCAGTGAGAATAGGCAGCAATACAAAAGAGCTGGTCATTGACTTCAGGAAAGGGGGTGGTGTACATGCACTTGTCTACATCAATGGTGCTGAGGTCGAGAGGGTTAAGAGCTTCACGTTCCTTGGAGTGAACATTACCAATAGCCTGTCCTGGTCAAATCACATAGATGGCACGGCCACGAAAGCTCACCAGCACCTCTACTTCCTCAGGAGGCTAAAGAAATTCCATATGTCCCCTTTGACACTCACCAACTTTTATCAATGCACCATAGAAAGCATCCTATCTGGAAGCATCACGGCTTGGTACGGCAACTGCTCTGCCCAGGATCGCAAGAAACTGCAGAGAGTTGTGAACACAGCCCAGCGCGTCACGGACACTAGCCTCCCTCCTGGGACTCTGTCTTTACCTCTCACTGCCTTGGTGAAGCAGCCAGCCTAATCAAAGACCCCACCCACCCAGGTTATTCTCTATTCTCTCCTCTCCCATCAGGCAGAAGATACAGGAGCCTGAGAGCACATACCACCAGGTTTAAGGACAGCTTTTACCCCACTGTGATAAGACTATTGAATGGTTCCCTTATATGATGAGATGGACTATGACCTCACGATCTACCTTGTTGTGACCTTGCACCTTATTGCACTGCACTTTCTCTGTAGCTGTGAGACTTTACTCTGTACTGTTATTGTTTTTACTTGTACTACCTCAATGCACTCTGTACTAACTCAATGTAACTGCACTGTAATGAATTGACCTGTACGATCAGTATGCAAGACAAGTTTTTCACTGTACCTCAGTATGTGACAATAATAAACCAATACCAGTACCAAATTAACTTTTCCTTGTCACATACTCCTTTGCTTTTACTTCCATTATTCCAGGCTGTACCTCAGTCCTGGTTTCTCACCTTGTACTTCATAATCTTTGCATCTGTATCCTTGCGCATCTTCCGAGAACAAGTTCCTTGAAGATCTCTGCAACACTTTCAGAAAACAAAAATGAATGAAAATGACTTGGCACATTTGGAAAAGTCTCATTATTTCAAAGTTCCCATTATTTTAAATAATTGCTGCAATTACATAATCTATTTCAGAAATGTTGAATAAGGAAAAAAAATATTTATCAGGAGACCAGGGTTAATTACCCAGTTTGTTCAAATTATTCCATGGGATATTAATATCCACCTGATAGGCTTCCCTGAACCTTGTTTTAATATTTCATCTTAAAGATGGCACCTTCGCAGTGTAGCACTTCCAACACTGCAGTGCAGTATCAGCTGAGATTTATGTTGGGTTTAAGCCACAACTTTTTTATTTTCAGTGAGACTCCTGTCCCACTTTGAACTCCCTCCATCAAAAATGTTTCTGCTCAAAACAGTTTTGTAAAAATCATGAGGAAATATTTCTTATGAATTCTATTCCAGGTGAAAGAAGGAAACTGTATTCATATACCTCCATATCTCACCAAGATGTTAAAAATTAATTAATTAATTTTAAGAACAGCCACCACAGCTACATATAGGAACAGAGCAGCCAATTAGTACACAGTAAACATAGAGCAGCACAGCACAGCACAGGAACAGGCCCTTCGGCCCACAATGTCTGCGCCAAACACGATACCAAAATGAACTCAATCTCTTCAACCTGCACATGATCCACATCCCTCCATTCCCTGCATATTTATGTGTCTATCTAACAGCCTCTTAAATGCCACTATTGTATCTGCCTCCACCACCACCCCTCACAGCCCATTCCCGACACCCACTACCCCCTGTGTAAAAAAACTTGCCCCGCTTATTTCCTTTAAACTTTCCCCCTCTCACCTTAAATGTATATCCTCTAGTACTTTACATTTTTACCCTGGCTGTCTACCCTATCTATGCCTCTCGTAATCTCATAAACTCGTCAGGTCTCCCCTCAGCCTCCACCACTCCAGAGAAAACAACCCAAGTCTGCCCAACCTCCCCTGACTGCTAATACCCTTTAATCCAGGCAGTGTCCTGGTAACCCTCTCCTGCCCCTTTCCAAAGCCTCCACATCCTTCCTCTGTAATGGGGTGACCAGAATTGCACACAATACTCCAAAAACATCCTAACCAAAGTTTTATACAGCTGCAACATGACTTCTTGACTCTTATACTTAATGCCCCAACCAATGAAGGCAAGCGTGCCATACGCCTTCTTTATCACCCATCTACTTGCGTGGCCACTTTCAGTGAGCTATGGACTTGGACCCCAAAATCCCTCCGTACATCAATGCTGTTTAGGGTCCTGCCATGAACTGTATACTTTCCCTTTACATTAGACTCTTGAAACCTCACACTTGCTTGCATTAGACTGATCTATAGTCTGCTGTATCCAAGCATAAATTTCCTCCTTTATCCTTGAGTGGTCCTGCCCTTTCCTTAGTCATCCTTTTTTTTAATCTAAGTATAAAATGCCTTGGGATTCTCTATAGTTCTACTTGCCAAGGACATTTCATGGCCCCTTTTGGCCTTCCTAACTACCTGCTTGAGCTCTTTCCTGCTATCTCTAAATTCCTCAAGGGCCCTGTCTGATTTTAGCTTCCTAAAACTTACACACGCTTCCTTTTTCTTTTTGACTAAGTTCATAACCTCTTTTGTTATCCAAGGTTCTACTATCCTGCCTTCTTTGCCCTTCCTCCTTGCTGGAACATGCAAAGGTAGGAGTGGAAGGTTAACTATTTTTCAGTGGGGTTGGCTGCAGAAAGAATGTTGTTCTTGATACTTGGTGAACTAACTGCTCTTCAATGAATTGTATCCCGGGGACGGATGGTTCTTTGGATTGTCATGCCTGGGAACACCAAAGATCTTCTCCCAAACTCTCTGGTAAGCTGCAGAAGTTACTGGGTCTCCAGTGGCTTGCAGCTGATCTCTGGCTGATGACTTACCCTCACTGGCCTCAGAAGAACGAAGTGTGATATCATTGAGACAAATACAATTTACTCATATGAAATAGCAGATATTATCACAGAATAATGAGTAATATATTTAGGACTCATCTGAGGAGAAACTTCTTTTGCAGAGAATTGTAAATATTTTGAATTCTCCACCCCAAAGGGTTGTGACTGTTCAGGCATTAAGCACACTTAAGACAGGGATCGATTAATATTTGGAAACTGAGAGAATTAGGGAATTATGGGCAACACAATGAGCAACAGACAATCTGCTGGAAGGACACAGGATCATCCATGATCTTAATGAATGAACTGAGGGTAGATGGCCCACTTCCTGCTCCTATTTCTAATATTCTTATTTGGAGTCTTCTGAACCATGTAAGACAGAGGGATGTGACAACAAGGAGTTTCAGCAGTGGAGGAGCTGAAGCAGGAACAGAGTCAGATGATGTGGCTGAAAAGGAAACAAAAGATCTTAGTGATGGTTCAGATACAAGTTCTCATTCTTACTCTGTGGTCAGATTTGACACCAGGATTGTAAATAGTCTGGTTCAGTCTCATATTGCTTCCAGGGAGAGAGCAGAATCAATGAATGGGGGGGGGACCAGGTTTATGACTGGGATGAAATAATGGTCTTTCCAATATTTAGTTGAAGGAAATTTCAGTTCATTTAGTTCCAGATGTGAGATAAAAGCTGTTGAGAAGTCATCTGTCAATCTGATTTAGTTCTCAGTAGAACCCAGTCCCATGGCAGTCTGTCCCACCATCCCCAATCCAAGTTTGATGGTAAGCCTAACATAGCCTTAACATTCACTTTCAGGTGCACTGCAGCTGCAGAGTGGACCAGCTACAAGATGCAACAACTCACTAAGACTTCTCTGACAACACCTTCTTTATTCATGATATCTTTACACCAGAAGGTTAAGGGGTGCAGATGCACAATAACGCCACCATCTGCAAGCTCCCCTCCAAGTCACAAACCATCCTGACACAAATATTTCAGCATTACTTTGACACCACTTGGTCAAAATCTTGGAACTCCATATTCCAACAGCCCAATGGGTGTAGCTTCACCATATGAATTGTACTTTTCCAAGGCTGGTCATCAGGCAATTGGGGATGGACAATGAATACTGGGCTAGCCTATATAAGACTGAATGTACAAATGAGAGTCTGTAGGCACCTGTCTTTGGAAAGTCAAGTTTTGGTTTTCCTGTAGGCTCTGTTCCGTGATTGTGAATTCGACCTGTTGCCGATCCTTTTCTTTTTCCCATTCCTGGAGTTCCTTCTGGTACTGTGTTACCTGTCGCTTAGAATAAACCTAGCAGAGGATTGTGTTAGTTACAAACTGACAGATTTACAACATGATGCACTCTTGTATAAAGGAACAGAAATAGATCACCTAGCTCTCATATCGGTTCTGATATTCCAATTAGAATCATATCTTTTAGTCTTCCTATTTTTTAAAAAATTAGCTTAACATTATTTTATTTATTGACAGTCCAGAGTGATTTTGAATGTTTGCACAGAAGCAGACTGATCTAAGAGCAGTGGAAAATCTACTCAAGTAATATAATTAATAATCTATCGCCATGGCATTTTTCTCAGAATATTCCAGATTTGGCTATAAAATATTTTACATGTGTTTAAGAAAAGTGAATGGAACATTTTGGGCACTCAGAGTCAGCAGTACTTTCTCACACATTCCCCACAAAGTTGAAGAAGGGTCCTGACCCGAAATGTTGACCGCCTGCTTTTCTCCATGGATGCTGCCTGGCCTGCTGGGTTCCTCCAGCATCATAGTGTTTGTCATCTAAATTCCAGCATCTGCAGTCCTTTTTTTCCCCCACAAAGTTTCTTCTACTTTGTCCAAAATAGTACCCCTGATCCAACAATGTCCCACTTAATGCTGGAAAATACAGCCATGGGAAGGCACCATTCGGTCCAATGTATCTGTACTGGCTCTTTCAAAGTCCTATCCAATTAATCCCACTCTTCCAGTAGATACAGGTGGAATGTGAGGAAAAATGTTTTTAGAGTGGTGGTGATCTGGAACTTGCTGCCTTTAAGGGAAGTAAAAACAGAGTCAATCAGGGCTTTCAAACAGAAGCCGAGTAGGCACTTCAAGGAAAATAATTTAAAGTCCACAGGGAAAAGGAGGGTGAACAGATGGATGAATAGTCTCCTTCTGTGCTGTAACAAATCTATGAATTCCCACACAGGTCTGATTTAACAAGTTATCAAATTTGGCAGCAATTAGAAGCTGACACACTCCAGCAATTAGAAGCATTGGCTTGACACTGCAAATTCATTCTACATCATCATAATTTGTTTTTCTTGTGAATGTTATGTATCTGATGTTATGTGCCTGTGATGCTGCTGCAAGTAAGTTTTTCATTGCACCTGTGCATACATATACTTGTGCATCTGACAATAAACTCCACTTTGACTACAGCAGTGTCTCAAGACAAGATACAGGTCTGAGGTGTTGAAGAGCTGCGAGATCCGGGGAACCTTGCAATTACTTGTGTACATTGAGCATTTCCAGCACATTTAAAGCAAGAAAGACTTGCATTTTACTGCACCTTTCATGACCTCAGGACGTTCCAAAGCCCTTTGTGGACAACAAATCATTGAGTATAGGCACTGCTGTAATTTAGAAAACATGGTTGCCGTTTGAGTATAGTGCAGTGCCACAACTTGCGATGTAATAACAGTATATCATGTTTCTCAAGTGGTATTGGTTGAGGACTCCCCCTGCTCTTCTTTAATACAACAGCCTGGGATCTTTTCAGTCTACCTGAGAGGACCGTGGGCCACTGGTTTGTTAACTCAATTAGAAGTCGGCAGTCCCAACAATGGGGCACTCCCTCAGTTTGGCACTGGGATGGCTGTCCCTGGAAAGAAATTCAAACCCACAGCAATAGCCAGCAGCGCTCCAGAGATGATCCAGAACAATTTCTGAAAAAGGCAAGGCCAGACATACACCTGCTTTGCCACCCTCTGACCTAAGTCTCTAAAAGTTAAACAACAAAACATGTTACCTCACAAATGAGATCCAGGTCATAGAAGCAAGGAGTTATATGTGCCCTCAGTGTGACAATACAATGTGTGCTGTCCCCAGGATGAAGCAGTCCAGAGACAGGAGCAATACTCAATACCTATTAAAAGAACAGGAACAAGTTAGTAGGGCCCGTGCAGTCACAACATAATTCACTCCAATGCTGCCAGTTGTACAATTAAAGTAATAGAGTAAAAAAGCTATACAACACAGAAACCGGGCCCTTCAGCACAGCTTGTCCAAGCCAACCAAGTTGCCTAATTGAGCTCATTCCATGTGCATACATTTGGCCCATATCCCTCTAAACCTTTCCTATCCTTGCAACTGTCCAAATGTCTTTTAAGTGTTGCAATTGTATCCATTTCTCCCACTTCCTCTGGCAGCTTGTTCCAAACACCCAAAACCCTCTGTGTGAAAAACTTGCCCCTCAGATCTCTAATAAATCTCCCCCCTCTCACCTTTAACTTATGCTCTCTAGTTTTAGACTCCCGTACCCTCGGAAAAAGACTGTGACACTCATGGTTTTAAAAACCTGTAGAAGGCCACACCTCAGCCTCCTCCACACCAGGAGAAACAGTCCCAGCCTGTCCAGTCTCTTCTCTCCTTATACCTCAAGCCCCCCAGTCCCAGCAACATCCTTGTGAATCTTTGCTGCACCCTCTCTAGCTTACTCACATCTTTCCAACGGTGTGGCGACCAGAACTGCACACAATATTCCCAGTGCAGCCGAACCAACATTTTGTACAACTGTAACATGACGTCCTAACTTTTGTGCTCAGTGTCTCAGTCAATGAAGGCAAGCATGTCATACACCTTCTTCACTACCCTGTCTACCTGTGTCACCAATCTCAGGGAATTATGTACTTGTATCCCAAGGTCTCTCTGTTTAACAACACTCCCTAGGCCTGTGCCCTGCCCTGGTTTAACTTCCTAAAATGCATCACTTTGCACTTGTCTGAGTTACATTCTATCTGCCATTCCTTTGCCCACTATCGCAATTGATCTAGATCCTGATGTAATCTTAGACAGCTGTTACGGACTAGGTGAATGTTCCTTTAAGATAGAGCATGGTGTGTGTGTGTGTGTGTGTGTGTGTGTGTGTGTGTGTGTGTGTGTGTGTGTGTGTGTGTGTGTGTGTGTGTGTGTGTGTGTGTGTGTGTGTGTGTGTGTGTGGCGTGCTTACGTCAACAGAAGATAAAGGACGTAATGACGTTGTTGAAGAAGTCAGTAGAAGTCAGTCAGAGGAGAGAGAGAGAGAAAAGAGAGAGAGACACCAGCCTGTTAGTTTTCTCTATCGATAGATGAGAAACAATAACTGTGTCTGTCACTGCAATCCACGTATGGAAATTGGAAGTAATCCGGTGGAGTTCACTTTGTTGCTGACTTGTAGAAGGAAACAGGTATTTGTGTGGATGGCCACGATTTGGATGCTTTTCGGAGTGAGGAAGTCACTACCGAGTACACACTGAGGTGTCGTTTGGGTTCCATCGTGGAACATTTGGATTTCGTAATCACTCTCTCTATGTTCTCTCTACATCTACGTTTTATCTTCAGACAACGGTGGTTGTTGAAGAAGCCTTTGCTCATGTTTCACCTTGTGGCTTGCTGAACTGAACTTTAGGAACCATTCCTGGACTTGGAGTTTGGGACTTTGCCACACACACACGACGAGTTTAGTTTTTGGGGTTAATGTTCAAGGTTTAACATTTTTACTTCTAACATTTTTATTTTTCTTATTGTCATAAGTAGTTATTAATAAAGTAGTTTTTAACACTGAATCATGACTCAGTGTGTTTCTTTTGTTGCTGGTTCGTAATACAGCCTTCTCCACTGTCTACCACGCCACCAATGTTAATGCTATCCGCAAACTTACTAATCATGTCACCCACATTCTCATCCAAATCATTAATATATATGACAAATAATAGTGGACCCACCTCCAATCCCTGCGGCACACCACTGATCACAGGCCTTCAATCTGAAAACCAACTCTCCACTTTCACCCTCTGCCTCCTACCACCAAATCACTTTTGGTTACTACCTTCCAAGTCCAGCTTACCATGTGGGACCTTGTCAAAGGCCTTGCTAAAGTCTAGGCAGACAACTACTACTGCCTGGTTCTTGCCAATCCTCTTGGTCACCTCTTCAAGTGACTAAATCAAATTGGTGAGACACGATTTCCCACACACAAAGCCATGCCGACTATCCCTAATCAGTCCTAAAAGTCCTGAAGAAGGGTCCTGACCCAGAACATTGACCACCTGCTTTTCTCCATGGACGCTACCTGGCCTGATGAGTTCCTCCAGCATCATGGTGTTTTTCATCTAGATTCCAGCATCTGCAGTCCTGTTTCTTTATCCCTAATCAGTCCTTGCATTTCCAAACACAGATAGATGCCGTCTCTCAGAATCCCCTCCAGTAACTTTCCCACCACTGATGTTAGGCTCACCAGCCTGTAGTTCCCTGGCTTGTTCTTGCTGCCCTTCTTAAACAAGGGCACAACATTAGCCAACCTCCTCACCCCTATCTCTCACTCTCATATTAGCTTGAGGGAGAATGATGGTGGGGAAAGGTTGCTGAGGCCAGGGAGTACTGGACATGATCAATTGATGAGGTTAGAATGGGAGTGTAAGGATCTATTTCGCAGTGGGTCATCCCAAGCTCAAACTGAAATTGAAAAAGCTAAAATGTCATAATTACTCTGGTGATTATCAGCAAGTACCACAAAACATTATGTCCCCTTGCATGGACCTTGCACCAATATATGATACAACACTTAGCAGAAAAATAAAATATCATTGTTCAGGTAGAAAAGGTTGATTTTTTCCATATGTATCCGTTAAATTTAATAAAGACAGAGCCAAACCAAATTAAATCTATTCCCAATTTTACTGTCTGATCATCCTATGCTCTTGGTAGACCTTTTTACCTCACTGACGTGCACTGATGTCGAATGCCAACTGTAAGTGATGACTTCTGTCTCAGAAACGTTGTACAGGAAGATGATGCGGCTACTTTTGGTGAAGACAGGAATATTCCCAAAAGAAATCCGCTCTTCTGACATGAACATTAGCTACAAGAAATTCCAAGATGTAAAAAATATCTCTTGATTACAATGGTGGAGGAGCAATCAAAACATTGAAAATGATTTCAATTTCATATGAAGAATTTTACAATCAAGTACAATCAAGAGTTAAAAGGCCACTGAGATGTGTTAAATTGAATGGTTTTACAACCAATCTTTGTACTGCTTCATTTGCTGAGGAACTGCAATTGAACATTGTGCAATCCTCAGCAAACAACCTCAAATCTTACCTTTTGCAAGAATGAAGGTCATTAATGAAGCAACTGTTGATTGTGGGACAGAGAACACTGCCCCGAGGAATTGCTTTGGCAACTTAGACAACTATCTACAGTGTTTATGAAGACATTGTAAGGAAGGTGTGCCAGCATCCTTACTTTCTTAGGAGGTTAAGGAGGTTTGGCACGTCATCAAACACCAACAAACTTCTACAGATGTACTGTTGAAAGTATCCTGACTGGGTGCATCATGGTCTGGTATGGCAACTCGAATGCGCAGGAAAGCAAGAAGCTGCACAGAGTAGTGGGCTCAGCCCAATACATCACGGGCACATCCCTTCCCACCATCGGGAGTATCTATAGGAGGCGCTGCCTCAAGAAGGCAACATCCATCATCAAAGATCCCCACCATCCGGGCCGTGCCATCTTCTTGCAGCTACCATGCGGCAGGAGGTACAGAAGCCTGAAGTCCCACACCACCAGGTTCAGGAACAGCTACTTCCCTTTGATCATTTGGTTCTTGAATCAACCGGCATGACCCTAATCACTACAGTTTAACAACACTATGACCACTTTGATCACCTTGCAATAAAAAGGACTTCGTTTTTTTTGTAAAAATTGTGTATAACTTATATTTACTTTGTCTTTTCTTGCAAATATTGCTTATCTGATGCTTTGTGCCTGTGATGCTGCTGCAAGTAAGTTTTTCATTGCACCTGTGCACACATACACTTGTGCATATGACAATAAACTTGACTTTGACCAACTTTGCCGAGTCTGAATTTGGTGCCTAGTTCAATGTCAGATAGTCCATCTCGTGTTATTCTTTTTATGGTTCAATATAAAGAGTGTGGTACAGCTGAGTAGCTTGGAACACCACTTAGAGAGCACTTGAAAGTCAATCACATTGGATTTGAAGTCAAATACAGTCCAGAGTAGGTAGGGTAAGGATGGCAAATTTCCTCTGAAAGGCATTAGAAAACCAGGAGGTCATGATTGTTAAAAACAAGTTTCATTCTTTTTTTAAAAGAACTATTTCAGATTATTATCTGAATGTAAATTTCACAGTTGCCAAGATGGAATTTGAACCAGGGTTTTTAGATTGTTAGTCCAGGCCTCCAGATTACTTCTCTGACAAGTTAACCATTGCACCACCACTATCCAACATATGTCTCACCTGCCCAAGGACGGGTGCTCGTTGTACAGCTGGGGCTCCAAAGTATGAAGATGGATCATTGAAAGAAGCACAGGTGCCTAAGATGCGCTTGTCATACCCAATACCTGTGAAGGTCACCAGGGCAGAGTCTCCATTAAGGATGTGGATGGGGATATTCACCTGGAGGAAAGGCAGCACCCAGAAGTGCAAACAATTAGAAGAAATGCAAAACCATGAAATATACTTAATAAGGAGGTTAGTGAGTAACTATGCTAGAATGGGCTGCAATAGTTAATTGGGGTCGATATACAGGCATGGTAGTGTAGCAGTTAGCATAACGCGATTACAGCGCCAGCGACCCAGGTTCAATTCCAGTCGCTGTCTGTAAGGAGTTTGTACGTTTTCCCTGTGACTACGTGGGTTTCCTCCGGGTGCTCCGGTTTCCTTCCACATTCCAAAGACGTACGAGTTAGGAAGTTGTGGGCATGCAATGTTGGCGCCGGAAGTGTAGCAACACTTGCGGGCTGCCCCCAGAACACTCTACGCAAAAGATGCATTTCACGGTGTGTTTCGATGTACATGTGACTGATAAAGAAATCTTACTTATTAAAATACTGCATAATACAGGACAGACATTGTCAGACAGCAAATTAAAGGGAAAAGAGACTGTTTAGAGAGTAATCCTTTATTAAAACTAGGTCTGATGAAATGACTCAAATTATAAAAAATAAACTGCTGGAAGCAGTCAGTGGGCCAAGCAGCATCTGTGGAGGCAAAGGAATGGTCGATATTTTGGGTGAAGACCCCACATCAGGGCTAACGGTGGAGAAAGCCATTATAAACAAGTGAGAGAAGGGAGTGAGACAGAGGCTGGTATGTGATAGGTGGAACCAGATGGGACGGGGAGGAAGGGGGGGTTGATGGACAGATGGAGCCAGGTGGGGGAGGAGGACCTATATGCTGGCTATCTCCCCTCTCAGTCATGGATTCATATAGAGTCATAGAATTATACAGCAAGGAAACAGGCCCTTCGGCCCAACTAGTCCATGCCGAACAAGGTGCCCCATCCAAGCTAGTCCTATTTGCCCGTGTTTTGGCCTACACTATAACCTTCCAAACCTTTCCAATCCATGTACCTGTCCAACAGTCTTTTAAAAGTTGGTATTGTACCTGCCTCAACCACTCCCTCTGGTAGCTCATTCCACATACACACCACCCTTGGTTTAAAAAACACTGGCCCTCAAATTCCTATTGAATCTTTCCCCTCTTGCCTTCAGTCCTGATGCAGGGTCTTGACTGAAATATCCACCATCCCTCTACCTCCACAGTGCTTGACCCACTGAATTCTTCCAGCAGTTTGTTTTTTCTCCAGATTCTGGCATCTGCAGTCTCTTGTCTCTCCTCTCAAAATAACCTGTCTTTTCTCTGATTTTCCCAGTACTCATGAGATCTTTGTTTCAAACTTCAGTCTGCCACTTTTTTTCATTGTCTTTTTATCATACGAATGATAGAGAAACGGGGGGCTATGTGGGAGGGAAGGGTTAGATATATCTCAGAGCAGGATAAAATGTCAGCACAACATTGTGGGCCGAAGGGCCTGCACTGTGCTGTAATGTTCTATGTTCTACGTCTGTGTTCTGATAGTTTCCCAATGTGATATGATAAGATCCATGCCACGAACTCATGCTTCTGGTGTTGGAGCCTTACCCACTTGCAGAACATGTTGGGCACATGCTTGAACTCTTAAAATTAATTCTATTCTATGCAAGTAGATTTTGTCAGCAAAAAAAGTCTAAGCCAATGCCTGTGTTCCTCCCACTCCACTTTATCCATCACCATTCCTTTCTCATGTACTCATCTTGCTTGCTCTTAAATGCATCTAATTCCTGTGGTAGTAAGTTTAACAAAGTAATCAGTTTACCAGTTACCCTCAAGATCATTGGTAAATTTTCACTTGTCATGGAACAAACTTGAAAAAATGCACTGCTACCCTAGCCTCTTTTTTGCAACCATTTTTTTGCTCTCTCTCCTTACCTTTGACCCATCCCCCAGTGGATCTGCTCTCCCCTCCTCCCTCGCACCTGCCTATCACTATCTCTTACCTCAATCTACCTATCACCACCTTGTGCCCACCCCGCCTCCTCTCTTTTGTCCACCTATCGCTGCTCTGCTTTTCTCTCCAATATATTGGGCTTCCCTTTTTCCTATCTTCAGTCCTGAAGAAGGGTCCTGACCCGAAACGTTGACCGCCTGCTTTTCTCCATGGATGCTGCCTGGCCTGCTGAGTTCCTCCAGCATCATCGTATTTTTCATCTAGATTCCAGCATCTGCAGTCCTTTATTTCTCTACCTCGTCATGGCCTTGCACCTTATTGTCTGCTTGCACTGAACTTTCTCTGTAACTGTAACACTTCATTCTGCATTCTGTTATTGCTTTTCCCTTGTACTACCTCAAGGTACTGATGTGATGAAATGATATGTACGAATGGCATGCAAGACAAAGTTTTTCACTGTACCTTGGCACATGTGACAAAAATAATCCAATTTACCAATTTATCTAATCTATATGCCATCCCAAAGTTTAGCCACATATTTACAAAATTGCCTCCAATATCTTTTAATTCAACATGATATCTTTAATGATTAAACACTATGAGGCACTATCTCTTCACAAGTAGATTGGTAATAATTTGTTTCTCTGATGTTGCAAAGCAGTCCTTTCACTGAGGAATTATTTCACTAGCTGTAAAGCACTTGAGGATGTTCCAAATCTCTTATCTATGCCTTTATGACTTAGTCAGGGTGTTATAGAGTAATACAGCGCAAAAGCAGACCCTTCGGCCTAACTGGTCCATGCTGACCACAGCATCCTCCCTGCTAGTCCCAGTTGCCCACGTTCAGTCCACGGCCCTCCAAGCCCCTCCCCCCATGTACCTATCCAAATGCCTCTTAAATGTTGCAATTGTACGCACTTGACCACTTCCTCTGGCAGCTCATTCCAGGTACTCACCACCCTCTGTGTAAAGAACTTACCCCTCAGGTCTCTTTTAAATCTCTCCTCTCTTATCTTGCATCTGTGCCAACTCGGACTCCCCAACACTGGGGAAAAGACTACGACCGTCCACCTTATCCATACCCCTCATGATTTTATAAACTTCTGTGAGGTCACCCCTCATTCTCCAGTGTGGCCAACCTCTCCCTGTAACTCAGGCCCTCTAGTCCAGGCAGCACCCTCGTAAATTTCTTCTGCACCCTCTCCAGCTTGACAATGTCTTTTCTACAACAGAGTGACCAAAACAGACAACATAGAGTCATAGCGTTATACAGCATGGAAACAGGCTAGTGCTATTGCCTTCTAGATGGTCATTCCAAAATGCGCCTGGCCATCTACCTTGCACCTCCTTCATCTGTCAATCCTACTTATGATCACTGATCTACATTTACTCCAAGTCATTTCTCCTTTGAAATTTTCCTTAAAATTTGATATCTCCTTAGGCGAAAGTGTCAAATTTACTATGATAACAATCCTGTGAGATGTTTGAGGACATCTCCTGTGTTAGTACTATATAAATCCAAGTTATAAGAGTCATAGAGAGATAAAGCATGGGAACAGGCCAACCACCCATTTGTACGAATCTTACATTAATCCCATTTTTTAATTCTCCCAACATTCTCATTAACTCCCCCAGATTTTACCATTCACCTGCACAGTCGGGGTAATTTAACCTACCAACCCGCAAGTCTCTGGGATGTGCGAGGAAACCAAAGTACCCGTGGGAAATCCACGTGGTCACAGGGAAAATGTGCAAACTCCACATGGACAGCACAGGAGGTCAGGATTGAACCCGGGTCTCTGGCGTTGTGAGGCAGTGGTTCTACTGGCTATGCCACTGTGCCGCCCAGTGTTGAAGTCAGAGCAGGTGATGTATAAATTCAATGAATGCAGCTCTTTCTATTCTGACAACATTTGTTATGATTTACACACAGAGGGTGGTAGGTTAATGGAATGAGCTGCCAGAGAAAGCTACAGAGGCAGGTACAATTACAACATTTATAAGACATTTAGACAGGTACATGGATAGGAAAGGTTTAGAGGGATATGGGCCAAACACAGGCAATAGCAATAGCCTGTTTCCATGCTATATAACTCCACGACTCTATGATTTTAGAGAGCGCAGATGGTGATGAGAAGGGATACAGGAGTGAGATAGATCGGTTGGTTGAGTAGTGTCAAAACAACATAAGACCGTAAGACATTGGAGCAGAATTAGGCCATTCAGCCCTTTGAGTCCGCTCCGCCATTTGATCGTGGCTGATTTATTTTTCCCTCTCACCCCATTCTCCTGCCTTCTCCCCGTAACCTTTGACGCCCTTACAGATCAAGAACCTATCAACCTCCGCTTTAAAAATACCCAATGACTTGGCCTCCACAGCCGTCTGCGGCAATGAATTCCACAGATTCACCGCCCTCTGGCTAAAGAAATTTCTCTTCATCTCTATTCTAAAGGGATGTCCTTCTATTCTGAGGCTGTGCCCTCTGGTCCAAGATTTTCCCACTACTGGAAACATCCTCTCCATGTCCACTCTATCCAGGCCTTTCAATATTCAGTAGGTTTCAACATAAGAACATAAGACATAGGAGCAGGAGTAGGCCATCTGGCCCGTTGAGCCTGCTCCGCCATTCAATAAGATCATGGCTGATCTGTCTGTGGACTCAGATCCACTTACCTGCCTTTTCCTCATAACCCTTAATTTCCCTACTATGCAAAAATCTATCCAACTATGTCTTAAATATATTTACTGAGGTAGCCTCCACTGCTTCCCTAGGCAGAGAATTCCACAGATTCACTACTCTCTGGGAAAAGCAATTTCTCCTCATCTCCATCTTAAACCTAGTCCCCCGAATTTTGAGGCTCTGTCCCCTCGTTCTAGTCTCACCTACCAGTGGAAACAACCTTTCTGCCTCTATCTTATCTGTCCCTTTCATAATTTTATATGTTTCTACAAGATTCCCTCTCATTCTTCTGAATTCCAGCGAGTATAGTCCCAGGCGACTCAATCTCTCCTCATAGGCCAACCCCCTCATCTCTGGAATCAACCCAGTGAACCTCCTCTGCACTGCCTCCAAAGCCAGTATATCTTTCCTCAAATAAGAAGACCAGAACTGCATGCAGTAACAGCCTCACCAGTACCCTGTACAGTTGCAGCATAACCTCTCTGCCCTTAAATTCAATCCCGCTAGCAATGAAGGATAGCATTCCATTTTCCTTCTTGATAACCTGTTGCACCTGCAAACCAACCTTTTGCGATTCATGCACAAGCACTCCCAAGTCCCTCTGCACAACAGCATGCTGCAATCTTTCACCATTTAAATAATAATCTGATCTTCTATTTTGCCTTCCAAAGTGGATGACCTCGCATTTACCAACATTGTACTCCATCTGCTAGACCCTTGCCCACTCACTTAACCTATCCACTGTCTATCTCTCTGCAGACTCTCCACATCCCCTGCACAATTTGCTTTTCCACTCAATTTAGTGTCATCAGCAAACTTAGATACGCTACACTCGGTTCCCTCTTCCAAATCATTAATGTGCATCGTGAACAGTTGTAAGCCCCCCACCGATCGCTGCGGCACCTCACTCACCACTGACTGCCAACCAGAAAAACAGCCATTTATTCCAACTCTGCCTTGTATTGGTTAACCAATCCTCTATCCATGTTTATACATTACCCCCAACTGCATGCATCCTTATCTTATTGATTTATTTTTTATGCAGCACCTTATCGAACGCCTTCTGGAAATAAGATCTCCCCCTCATCCTTCTAAACTCCAGCGAGTACAGGCCCAGAACCATCAAACGCTCCTCATACATTAACCCTTTCACACTTGGGATCATTCTTGTCAACCTCCTCTGGACCCTCTCCAATGCTAGCACATCCTTCCTTTGATATGGGGCCCAAAGCTGCCACAATATTCCAAATGTGGTCTGACCAACACCTTATAAAGCCTCAGCTTTACATCCTTGCTTTTATATTCTAGTCCTCTTGAAATGAATATTGCTTGTGTCATCAGCTGAGATTTTATTGGGATGTAGGAAGTACTGGCAAGGGTATTCTTATTTCTGTCGAAATGAAGGTGGCATGCTTCAAAACCTAGGCCTCTGTACATCCCCCTGCAACTGGATCCTTTACTTCCTTATAGGGAGATCACAGTCAGTGCAGATGGGCAATAATGTCTCCTCCTTGCTGACTATCAACACAGGCGCACCTCAAGGATGCGTGCTTAGTCCACTGCTCTACTTTCTCTCCACACTCACGACTATGTCACAACAACAACCTCGCGCTCAACGGCAGCAAGACCAAGGAACTGATTGTGGACTTCAGGAAAGGGAAGTCGGGAGAACACACACTAGCCCTCACTGAGGGGTCCGTGGTAGAAAGGGTGAGCAGTTTCAGGTTCCTGAGCATCAACATCTCAGAAGATTTATCTTGGGCCCAATACATTAATGCAATCACGTAGAAGGGACGCCAGTGGGTCCATTTCGTTAGGAGTTTGAGGAGATTTGGCATGTGACCAAAGACTCTTACGATTTTCTATAGATGTACGGTGGAGAGAATTCTGACGTTGTGTCACAGCCTGGTATGAAGCCTCCAATGCAGGCCCTTCGGCCCACAAAGCTGTGCTGAACATGTCCCTACCTTAGAAATTACTAGGCTTACCCATAGCCCTCTATTTTTCTCAGCTCCATGTACCTATCCAAAAGTCTCTTAAAAGACCCTATTGTATCCGCCTCCACCACCATTGCTGGCAGCCCATTCCACACACTCACCACTCTCTGACTAAAAAACTTACCCCTGACATCTCCCTTATACCTACTCCCCAGCACCTTAAACCTATGTCCTCTTGTGGCCACCATTTCAGCCCTGTGGGGAAAAGCCTCTGACTATCTACCCAATCAATACCTCTCATCATCTTATAAACCTCTATCAGGTCCCCCCTCATCCTCCGTCGCTCCAAGGAGAAAAGGCCGGGTTCCCTCAACCTACTTTCATAAGGCATGCTCCACATTCCAGGCAACATCCTAGTAAATCTCCTCTGCACCCTTTCTATGGCTTCCACATCCTTCCTGTAGTGAGGCGACCAGAACTGAGCACAGTACTCCAAGTGGGGTCTGACAAGGGACCTATGTAGCTGCAACAATACCTCCCGGCTCTGAAATTCAATTCCCCGATTGATGAAGGACAATACACCATGTGCCTTCTTAACCACAGAGTCAACCTGCACAACCGCTTTGAGCGTCCTATGGACTCGCCCCCCAAGATCCTTCTGATCCTCCACACTGCTAAGAGTCCTACCATTAAGACTATATTCTGCCATCATATTCGACCTACCAAAATGAACCACTTCACACTTATCTGGGTTGAACTGTATCTGCCACTTCTCAGCCGGACTGTGCATCCTATCCATGTTCCTCTGTAACCTCTGGCAGCCCTCCAAACTATCCACAACACCCCCAACCTTTGTGTCATCCACAAACTTACTAACCCACCCCTCCACTTCCTCATACAGGTCGTTTATAAAAATCACAAAGAGCAAGGGTCCCAGTACAGATCCCTGAGGTACACCATTGGTCACCAACCTCCACGCAGAATACAACCCTTCAACAACCACTCTTTGCCTTCTGTGGGCCAGCCAGTTCTGAATCCACACTGCAATGTCCCCTTGGATCCCATGCCTCCTTACTTTCTCAATAAGCCTTGCATGGGGTACCTTATCAAACACCTTGCTGAAATCCATATACACTACATCTACTGCTCTCCCTTCATCGATATGTTTAGCCACATCCTCAAAAAATTCAATCAGGCCCGTAAGGCAGGACCTGCCCTTGACAAAGCCATGCTGACCATTCCTAATCATATTATACCTTTCCAAATGTTCATAAATCCTGCCTCTCAGGATCTTTTCCATTAGCTTACCAACCACTGAGGTAAGACTCACCGGTCTATAATTTCCTGGGCTATCCCTACTTCCATTCTTGAATAAGGGAACAACATCCGCAACCCTCCAATCTTCCGGAACCTCTCCCGTCTCCATCGATGATGCAAAAATCATTGTCAGAGGCTCCGCAATCTCTTCCCTCGCCTCCCACAGCAGCCTGGGGTACATCTCATCCGGTCCCGGCGACTTATCTAACTTGATGCTTTCCAAAAGTTTCAGCACCTCCTCTGTCCTAATATCTATATGTTCAAGCTTTGCAGCCCGCTGCAAGTCGCCACTACAATCCCCCAGTTCTTTTTCCGTAGTGAATACTGATGTAAAGTATTCATTAAGTACCTCCGCTATTTCTTCCAGATCCATACACACTTTCCCACTACTGCACTTGATAGGCCCTATTCTTTCGCATCTTATCCTCTTGCTCTTCACATACCAGTAGAATGCCTTGGGGTTTTCCTTAATCCTGCCCATCAAGGCCTTCTGATGCCCCCTTCTGGCTCTCCTAATCTCCTTCTTAAGCTCCTTCCTATTAACCTTATACTCTTCCAGATCTCTAACATTACCTAGCTCTCTGTACCTTTTGTAAACTTTTCTTTTCCTTTTGACCAGATTTATTATAGCCTTTGTACACCACGGTTCCTGTATCCTCTCGTGACTCCCCTGGCTCATTGGAACATGCCTATGCAGAACTCCACACAAATATCCCCTGAATATTTGCCACATTTCTTCCGTACTTTTCCCTGAGAACATCTGTTCCCAATCTAATCTTCCAATTTCCTGCCTGACAAGCCTCATAATTCCCTTTACTCCAAGTAAACACCTTTCTAGTCTGTCTGTTCCTATCTCTCTCCAGTGCCAATGTAGAATTATGATCAATATCACCAAAATGTTCACCCACTGAGAGATCTGACACCTGACCAGGTTCATTTCCCAATACCAAATCAAGCACAGCCTCTCCTCTTGTAGGCCTATCTATATATTGTGTCAAGAATCCTTCCTGAACACACCTAACAAACTCCTCCCCATCGATGTTTGGGAAATTAAAATCCCCCATCACAACAACTCTGTTATTCTCACATCTTTCTAGGATCTGCTTCCCTATCTGCTCCTCAATATCCCTGTTACTATTGGGTGGCCTATAAAAAACACCCATTAAAGTAATTGTCCCCTTCCTATTCCTAACCTCCACCCACAGAGACTCCGTAGACAGTCCCTCCATGACGTCCACCTTTTCTACAGACGTGACACTATCTCTGATCAACAGTGCCACTCCCCCACCTCTTTTACCTCCCTCCCTGTCCTTTCTGAAACATCTAAAACCCGGCATTTGAAGCAACCATTCCAGTCCCTCAGCCATCCAAGTCTCTGTAATGGCCACCACATCATAGCTCCAAGTATTGATCCAAGCTCTAAGCTCATCTGCCTTGTTCACAATACTCCTTGCGTTAAAATAGACACATCTCAAACCTGTCTGAGCACGTCCCTTCTCTATCACCTGCCTATCATACTTACTACTAGCTCTCTCTATTTGAGAGCCAAACACCTCTTCCCCAGTCTCTCCAGTTCAGATCCCACCCCCCAACAATTCCAGTTTAAACCCTCCCCAGTAGCCTTAGCAAACCTCCCCGCCAGGATATTGGTCCCCCTGGGAGTCAAGTGCAACATATCCTCTATGAACAGGTCATACCTGCCCCAAAAGAGGCCCCAATGATCCAGAAATCTGAATCCCTGCTCCTTATGCATCCTTATGGAGCATCCATCACTAAGGGACCCTCACTATCTGGGACATGCCCTCTTCGCAGATGAGGTACAGGAGCCTGAAGATCCACTATCAACGATTCAGGAACAGCTTCTTTCCCTCCGCAAACCCATGAACGGTCCGCAAACCCATGAATACTACCTCGTTATTCCATTTTCTTTTGCAGTATTTATTTATTTTTGTAACATAGTCATTTTATGTCTTTGCACTGTACAGCTGCTGCAAAACAAATTTCATGTCATATATATCAGTAATAATAAATCTGATTCTGAACTAGTCTGAGTAACTCAAGATCCTTCTCAAAATTTCAGTCCTTGCTTTTAATCCAACCTGCCTGGTGGTCATCAGTTTTATACCGCACTAATCTTACACTACAAGCTTATCATTCCCATGGGCAATTTAGGTTAAAATCAAGCCTCATGCGTGCCATCTTTTATTTCAACTCTTCATCTCTGCTAGCATCCTGAAATCATTTTAATTTCATTTTTGCCTTTTCTGCTAGTCGTAAGTCATACTCTGTTTATTTACATACTTTAGGAAAAAATGCAAAGTGGCTCCAGCCTCAATCCAGCCTTCAGCTTTCAAAAATATTCATCAAATTTTGGTTTTGGTCTTGAGTGGGGGGGAAATGCAGTCAAAGAGCTATAAACAAGTGCTGCTGTGGCAAGCCTCACATCAGAAGCACTTATCAGACATTCAGCCACGGGCTTGAAGTCCCAGAGGAGCGGGGCACAATAACTTTTGCAACCTCGTTCCTGGCCTGCACTCATAGCACGCACAGTCCATGGCCAGGGTGAGGATTTGTAAATGGTTCCCAGTCAGTTTTGATTCATATTTTCCAGGAATGTGATTTTCAATTTATGTTATTTGAAAAAAAAGCCAGAATATGTATTTCATTTCCCACCAAACTCATGAGGGGACAAGAAATGCTGAGAAATAATAAACCAAATACAACCAAGACTTTATTCCTCTGTTTAATTCCAGACTTTGGTGCCAGAAATTTCAACTATTGACCAGTGTTGTTTTACCCATAGGAATAATATTAATTTAAATTCTGTAAAATTAATTGCTTTTTCATACAAAATTTATAGATTTAGTTTTCATTGGTAATTTAATCTAATTTTAATTTGTTGACAAAAATACAATTTTATATTATGACTCCACATTTTCTGCATTTTACCTGATGAAAACAAAATTGTTTTTATACATTGCATTAATACAAAATGCAAAGTTGTCTGGTATTTAATTGCCCTTATCTCTGTTTAAGGCAGTGGTAGATAAAGGCAACGTGTTCAAGTTCTGCTCTGGAGACTTGAACACAAGATTTTGACCGGCACTTCAGTGAAGTTTCAAAATGAGGAATTGCCAGGCACCCCATCTTATAGCTATGGAGTACACTTTAAGCAAAGCAATCCCAGGTAGATGTGAAGGATGCATGAGGCAGCTTCAAAGAAGGATTCTCCTCAAACAGGCTAAAAATAATCATAGAAACAAGAGTCAATATTAAAGAACCTTCATCAATATTTTTATTTGAGACTTGCAGCACCTGCAGTTTTTTGGATTTTTATAAAATTACTTTTCCCTTGATCACCATACAGATTTAACTGGTCATTATGATGTTGCTGTTTATGAGACTACACTGTGTGGAAATAACCTACCTTGCTTTCTACACTAATGACTATATGTCGTAAGTATTTCATTGGTTATAACGTGCTTTGGGATGTCCTGAGATCAGAAAAGACAATCAAGAGGTGGTGGTCTTTTTCTTCCTTCTCTGGATAATTACATACCGAATAGGATTTAGCCTCCAGTGGTGAGAAAATCCACTCAATGTAAGCAGTCATCCCTGACTTGATTTCTCCACGAGGATTCAGACACTGAAAGATTGGATGATTATAATTCTCTGCCTGAATGCTTTTCAAAGAATCCAGCTGGATGTCATAAATCACTCGCACTGAGCCACCGTTATATAGCTCGTAGATCTGTATAAGGTAACAGATACAAGAAAAGGGCTGAACACACCATTTATTTACACTCTTGACAGACTGCTAGCCTACCTCACTAAATATAGATGTTGCAACTCTGATTGATTGCATTGCAGGTTTCACTGCATAACATCCCAAACTGCCCTCTGCCCAATGCTCCCAGTATTGGTCTGCCCAACATGTACATCCTTGTGGGCTGCCTTCCCACACTAACTGGAAACCAAACAAACTTTTCATGGCTCACTAGAGAATTCTTGACCATCAGACAGCCTACCCACCACTCTTAACCCTCAACCCCATGTCAAGCAAGTCAATTCGTATAATTTTAAAATAAACAAGAGTGGGGGAAGAAAATGTGAGAAACCATTTTTCTAATGCTCTGCTGATTTTTTTTTCTCCTGGGATTTGGATGCAGAAATGTTGGGGACTAACCTACAATTCCCCTCCATGGACTCTATCTACACTTCTCACTGCCTTGGTAAAGCAGCCAACATAAAGCAGGCCCCACCCACCCCACACATTCTTTCTTCTCCCCCCTCCCATTGGGCAGAAGACACAAAAGCCTGAAAGCACGTACCATCAGGCTCAAACACAGCTTCTATCCTGCTGTTATAAGACTATTTAATGTTCCCCAGTACAATAAGGCAGACTCTTGACCTCACAATCTACCTCATTATGGCCTTGCACCTTACTGTCTGCCTGCACTGCACTTTCCCTGTAACTGTAACATTATAATCTGCATTCTGTTATTGCTTTTCCCATCTACTACCTCAATGCACTGATGTAATGAACTGATCAATATGGATGGCATGCAAAACAGGTTCTTCACTGTACCTTGGTACATGCAACAATGATAATCCAATAACCAATTAGTTCCAAGAGATTCTAGGAAAAGCTGAAGGACTGCATCCCTGGAGGAAACAAGATAATCCACACAGAGGCAGATATAGACAAGACTAACTAGGGACAACAGGCTTTCTTAACTTAAGGTCTTAAGTGGTCCATTTGAGGTTTGGAAGAACACCATCAGAAACTTTGTAGCTTAATTTCCAAGCATTACATTATAAGATGCATTAACTTCACTTGGCATTTGATATTCAAATGTGTGGCTTGAGGGTCATCAGTTCAGTAGCAGAACGCTGCCACCAGGTAATGGCTGAGAGCAGCAATTCCCAAGCTGATTGAAATGCTTTCTAGATCAAGATGCGGGAGAACATTTGAAGTTATTGGTGCCACATAAACTGGCATCCACTGACATAACACAAGACTGTGTGTGAATCAAACCCAGGGCTTTCCTTGTCTGAATAACAATATTTCATAGCAGACAGTGCATTCGTGACCAGGTCCCAGAGGAAGATGAGCATGTGGTAAATTCAGCTACATTTTCAACACAAATCCAAAGTCTTCAATGACTTTATTTCTCCTGGAATTTACAAGTTAATCTATCCATTAAAAAAATTCATATGATCTCCATTCATATAGAAAATCTATCCATGCAGTGGTAACTTGGTACTAAGGTGCTTACCTGTTTGGGTGGGTGGGAAGTGTCGATACAAACAGGTGCAAACCTGTGCTGAGTGGCAAGAAAGTGGACATAGCAGCGGTCTTTGGGCACCGTGATACCAATGAAATTTAACTAGAAGGGGAGGAAAAGAATTA